>NC_086445.1:421114681-421428014 GCF_028390025.1 Pseudophryne corroboree | reverse complement strand
TGACTGAGGTGCTAATTAAATCACCTGCGGCCAAGCATGGATATACTTAAAACATGGACCGTTGGGGTGCCTTGAGGACCGCATTTGAGTGCCTCATATCAATTAAATAAAATAAATAAAAAACCTCATTGTACCATTTCTCTGAGGCCTACAAGCAATGCTTCAATACGTTTATGTCTAGGTTATGTAGACGATTCCATCATAATACATAGACTCCTCAATATTTATGTCAAGAATGTTTTTTCTCACTTGAAGGTGTTACTTGCAATAGATTATATTTAATATGAAATATAAAGCACAAGGACACATTTTGTTTCTTCATTTTTACAAGGTCAAGTACTGGCAGGTTGAAAGCCAGACATTTGATACAGAACAGCTATAGCAGTATGCTATTACAATGCTTTATTGAGGAATACATGGGCCTGAAAACCATTAAAGCAATGAGTATAACTGAGAACAAAAGGTTACAATCCAGGGTCACAAAGAAATTAGAGAGGAACCGCAGACTGCTGCAAAGCCGGCAAAGCACATTCTGATGTCTATAAAAAAAAGTCTAAATGTATTAGTGCACCACATTTATCCCTTTATTCTAAAGACATTAATAACTTATTTACATGGTAGTTATTAAATAAAGTAAAACGCCATATGCCATAAATTTACAGTCATTAGCATGACAGTCAGCTCATGTGAATACAGTACAAACCCTGGTGGTGACTAGAGTGGCTAATGTTATAGTAAAGCTATAATAACTCTGAAGAGTGATGCTCACTCTGTGCATACAGACAGATGTGTCCATATACACCTTTCCTTTTTTTATGTCATATGGCCCGAGATGCTTATGACTAAGACCCTCCATCACGGTAGCGATTGGATGGATTCAAAAATAAAAAATGCTACTTGAAATATAGGGAATTTAACCTACCTTCAGGGGAGTTTTCAGACATATTCAGTAATATGATTTTAATGTTCGTATGTATGAGCCATTATAGTATCTCATAATTATATATTATTATTTTTATACACTTGGTTTAGAACCATTCATCCCACTCTGGACCAGATAAAACTTGTCTTGCTTGGAAATGATCCCCAAATGACTATAGAACACTGAGAAATACTCAGGTTTTTGTCATAGGGGATTTCTACTCACATTGTACATATGATGTATGTCAAATCTAAAAGTGTAAAAATCTTGATATGTATCTTAGGCGTTAACGATCATGGAGCTGACCATGGAGAAGCTTTTTCCAAACAATGAACATCCTGGTTTAGCTTAAAGGGTAATATTTCATGTCTTTTTTTGAAACACAGTAAATATGATTTATTTATTTTTTCGAAAACAAAAGCAAATTTCAAATACTGCAGAATGGTGAATCTGGTGTTATTAAGACTACATAAACATGTTGATCTATACTTATATACTTTAGATTAAATTATTCATACACTATAGGCCAGAGCCGTAACAAGGTTGCCTGGCACCCTGTGCTGGCCACTCTTCCTGACCAATCGCAACACAAAGGAGGTGGAGCCACTGGAGTGATGCTGTCATGAAGGAGGTGAGGCCATTGGTGCGAGTGAGTGCCGCATTACACTGGCTGCAGGGTGCTGTTCTAGGCACCCTGCTAGCCAAATGCAGAGACCGTGCAACAGCGACGGTGCCACACACAGAGCCCTGCTATAGGGGGATGTAGTTAGGATCCCGGCACCCGGCATCTCAGTGGTTAGCATACCGACATCGGGATCCTGGCCGCTAGAATGCCTGCAGGTGGCCAAGGGCTATTCCCGCTCGAGCACAGCGAGCCACCGAGCCGGAAAGGGGCTTTGTTGCACCCGCTCCCCCCCCCCCCTTTGTTGGCATTCTCGTGGTCGGGATCCCATAGTCGGTATGCTGACCGCCAGGATCCCGGCCACCAGTCAAGCAATCCCACACCGCTATAGGAGCTGTGCTAACTGGCAGATTTCATTAAGAGTGAGACTATGATATAGATTAAAATGTATATACAGTAATATTGTATATATCAATACAGAAACTTAATTTAAGCCTTTTTAGAACATCTTAAAAGAGAAATTGTGCACTCACCTTTATAGAAGTACCACTATCAAAACGAAATGATTTGGTTTGTCCATTTTCTAAATATACCTTAAGGACATTTGGCATAAAAAGAAGAGAATTGTCCTTTACGGTTTCCTAATGAAATATAGGGAAGAAATAGTTCAGATGAGCATTTCTCATAGCAATAGTTAAATACCTGTAAGTGATACAGTGATGGTTTTGACTTGTAAGTGATTGCCCCTTTAAAAAATAGTCTGAGTTCTGCCGGCATGCCGTGCGGCTGGCGAACTTGGGCAGCATTACATCCTGCTCATTGCGTTTGATGTTTCACTAGTTAAATAGAATTGCCTGCTCACCGGACATCATGCAAAAGACGTGTTTTATTCAAAATAAATATTACGTACAGCGCTGCAGGTTCTCACAAAACTCTTTTGCTCATACAGGATTTTTGGATAGTTTATGCAAATAAAGGAAATAAAATACATATAGTGTATGTATCATAATAAAACATTTAACACCCCAAGGACAGGATGTAATGAAGTCCAAATTTAGCTGGCATTCCGCTCGGCCATCTAACTCGGGCGGCATTACATCCTGCTCCATAAGTGGAAATATTTTTGCCCTTATTTATCAATGAGTGATAAATTTCACTGTGAGTGATAAATTGTACCAGCCAATCCGCTCCTGTCATTTTTCAAACACCCTTATTTATCATTGAATGATAAATTTCACTGGGAGTGATAAATTGCACCAGCCAATCCACTCCTAACTGTCATTTTTCAAACATGGGCCTCCATTTATCAAGCCTTGGAGAGCGATAAATTGTACGGTGACAAAGTACCAACCAATCAGCTCCTATGTCATAGGCTGTGTTTGAAAAATGACAGTTACGAGCTGGTTGGCTGGTACTTTATCACAGTCTGTAACATGGTAGTTAGGAGTTGATTGGCTGGTGCAATTTATCACTCACAGTGAAATGTATCACTCATTGATAAATAAGGGCATAAGTTTGAAAAGTTCCATTTATCATATAGAACAGAATTGGTCCCTTAGATGTAACAGGGCTATGAAGGTTTTATAAATAGGGTGGCATTAGATAATAATCGTTATATATACCTGTATGCGTCCATTATGTGGCACTTAGTGCCATTTACCCTAAGGATGTATAGAGGTTATGATTAAATATCACATCAAGAATTCTAATTACTGGGGTGCTCCTTTAGAGACAACCCAGCCAGGGAATCTCACTTATATGTCAATACTGTATTCTGCTCGGGTATAGGAAAAAGGAACTTTCCAGATTATTCAATTCTTATACTTTATTGCATGCTGGGTAATATATAGGCAATGTTTCGATTCTCACCGGAATCTTTTTCAAGGCAAAATAGACATGAATACAGACAGTGCTAAAGCCTGCCGACATCACTGTGCATCAGTGCAGCATGCTTATATATATATATATATATATATATATATATATATATATATATGAGATACAAGTAGCATAATAGTGTTAGTCATTGAATTGTCTTTGTCAACAAAATGATTACAGGGGTGAAAATGTATTGTGTGATGTAAAGAGTCTGGGGGTGTTTATCTTATTTATCTTGTTTTACATGATAGTTGTATGAAGATTTTCGTTTGTTGTTTGTCTCTTTAAATCAACACTGTGAATTGCTTTAAAACTGGTGGATCATTAATTAATATCAGATTCCATGTGGATGTGACTCAGATAAGTTGAGTCTCTGTGTCTTAAAGTTATTTTTCTAATAAAACATTAATTTTTTCATCAACAAATGAGATGAACTACAGTATATGTTCAGTTTTAATTAATTCTAAAAAAATTTTGTACAAGCTGATTTAGGAACGTTATGTAGTTTACTTATTGGCAATGCAATTGCACGTACCACATAAAAATTGCATGCTAATATTTTTTTGTCTCAGCATGCTGTTTTATTTTTTAATATGATTAGTTCTATAAATGCTGCAGACCTTTTGCCAATACTATTGTGATTGAATCAGTTATTTATCACTTGCATTTAGGATTTTTTAATAAAGAAACAAATACAAGAGCACTGCAATGTATTGCGTCAAAACAATGGATTCAGCAGCTTTTTCAGTTTCTTTTAAAAAGAAAAAATGCAATTATATTTTTGCTACAAAAGCTAAGATCGGACAAGACAGAATTTCTAATGGAATACTTAAGTGTAATGAAATAAAATATCTCCATAAGTCTACTGAGTGCATTCAAGTCAATAAACAAACCCACAAAAAGAATCTAAAAAAATAATTAATAAAAAATTGCAAATAATACAGTTTTTTCTGTTACTGTTTTTTAATTCTGGAATATTGCAACGGCATAAAATGGATGTCCGTGAAACATCTACCTATATAACAACCTCATACAGCAAGCATTTAATTTCCATCTATGTATATAACAAATTACAAACTAAATATTCATTCTGGTGCAATAATAAATTATTCCAGGTGTTGAATATTTGGGAAACAAGACACAAAGTAAAATTTATTGTTGCCATAGCATCACTTCAAAAATACACAGTGTGTACTATCACTACTATTACAGATGTGTCCTCATACATTATAGCTGCAGTCACGCCAAATAGCCCTCTTGGCAGGCCAGTTCCCATGTGACTCTGCTAGCACCAGGCATCTTTTACGCTGGAAATCCATCTTAGTAGCAATGCAATGTGACTAGGATGCACTAGGAGACTGTGCTGATTAATTTGATATAAGACTCTTTTATATCTGTGTGTGTATGTATCTGAATCTGTATACAAAGTGCTACAATGCAGCAGTTGCATAATTTTTCCACGCCACGTTCCGTTCTGTTACATTTACAGATTCAGTTGAGCACAGATATACAAGTGTTGCATATAAAATTAATCAGCACAGTCTCCTGGTGCATAACATCTCATTGTGAGTGACTAAGATGCATTTTCGGGTAAAAAGTCTCAATAAGAATACAAAGTACTAGTAGAGTTGTCCTGGACCTGGCAGCTCACCTGTGCCAGGTGTCTCGCGTCACATGGGGTATTAAGGCTAGATGTATGAGGACACATATGTATTATATAATACCTGCAGGATTTACATTCAATAAGACAGAGTAGAAATACAAACACATTCACATTACTGGATTTAACAATATGGAATAGGGGTAATTAGTATTACTAATATTTTATTGTATCTTAATAATTTGTTAGCTCTGTGTCAGTATAGTAGGTATTTTAGTAGATCTCTTTGAAAGAGATGTAGTCAGCATCCCAACAGTCAGAATGCCGACAGTCACAATACCGACAGCAAAATTCTGAATCCTGACACATTCCGTCTGTAAGTATTAGGGTTAACGTTAGGTGGCGGGAGGGGGAGGTTAGGGTTAGGCTGCAGAGGGAGGGAAGGTTAGGGTTAGGCTGTGGGAGGGGGAGATTAGGGTAAGGTTGTGGGAGGGGGAGGTTAGGGTTAGGCTGCAGGGGGAGGGAAGGTTAGGGTTAGGCTGCAGGGGGAGGGGAGGTTAGGGTTAGGCTGTGGGAGGGGGAGGTTAGGGTAAGGTTGTGGGAGGGGGAGGTTAGGGTTAGGCTGCAGAGGGAGGGGAGGTTAGGGATAGGCTGTGGGAGGGGAGATTAGGGTTAGGCTGCATAGTGAGGGAAGGTTAGGGTTAGGCTGCAGGGGGAGGGCAGGTTAGGGTTAGGCTGTGGGAGGGGAGGGTTAGGGAGAGGGTAAGGTTACATAACTTACCAAAATGTGTTAGGATTCTGACTGTCGGGATACCGCTGTCAGTATTTTAACCATCGGCATCCTGATTGTCGAGATCCTGTATCCAACCCCTTTGAAGCCATGGATATAAAACATGTACACACTTACCAAGACCTGCCCGTTGATTATAACTTCCTCTGAAAACCGAACTTTTACTGGATTAGACTTCAACCTTGCCTTTTTCGCAGCACTAATAAACGCTGACTTTGGTGACTTTGGAACAAAACATAAGATGACATATTAATATTGAAGAATAAAAATTATGCATTTAAAATGCAGATTTTTTTTTCTCATGTCTAAATTCTCTGTTGTTCTAAAGAAAAAGATTGGAGAAATGTGTTTTACAGAATTCTTAGGGAGAGGGTGGTATATCACTTCTCAATGATTGAAGCCCCTGCCCCGGCGACTCAGAATTGACATATTTAGGTGAATAAAGATTCCTTATTGCTATGACTTGCGGCAATAAGGAATCTTTATTTTTGGGGGCAGACCACAAAAATATATAAATATACCCCATTTTCTTAGATTGTTTGTATAGTATATTTTACTTACAAATAATTCTGAATATTTGCTTTAGTTCTGTGCTCACTACATGTCAGAGAACACCTCTCACGTATCACTGAATAAAGATGAATATATACTTTAAACTGCCCTGTTACCGTCTACACTGAAACTGAGTATTAAAATTTGAGTATTTTAGCAAACAATTTTTTTGCTATCTACTGATTAAAGTTAGTAACTGGTTGGCTGTTGTGTATTTACTACTTCTATAAAACAAGCTTGAGTATGATCCATAAGACATGTAAACATTAACATTGTTTATTAAAGAGAACAGGACACCAATTTTAGTTATATTGTATAGTGTGTTTTGCAGTACGCAGGTACTGTATAATAATGGTATTCTGCTATAGTCCCAGTTGTCCAGGAGAGTACTTATAAAGTAGTCTAACTCAAATCTGGTGCCTTATCTACTGTGCTTACCGACAGTACAGAGATGGCCTCCTCATATATCATAGCTCACCTGTCATTCCAGGGTATCCGTATGACACAGCAGGTTGACAGTGACTAGGTTGACACCAAATGGTCAACATGACAGTGGTCGACACAGCGTATGTTCAACATTTGTGTTTTTACGGGCTATACGAGGGGACCCGGAACTCTAATTTGGGTTCCACGTGCTGCAAGATAAATTTTGAAATCAATATGAAAAACTCATGTCGACTTTTTCATGTGTCGACCATTTCCGTGTCGAACTTTGGAACCTGTCAGCCTTTTGACCATGTTGATCTTGTGAATATAGACCATTTGGTGTCAACCTAGAACATTTCTGGGATAACCTCATGCCAGTTCCTAAGGAGTTGTATGAGTTACAGGAAAGGGTATAGAACATAAAACAGATAGTCTTGCTACGTGAGTTGGGCTACTTTATGGGAAATGTTCTAGACAAATGGACACATACCAAATTATCTATTTTTCCTTTTACAAATGCATAGTGCAGAAGGAAGTAAGCAATGTATAAATAAATATAATTGAATTCCATGAAGTTTTGTATCAATAAATACATATTTATAATGTGGACTGTTTTTTCACATTAGTCCATTTATGTCATGGCACTAGTGGTTTGTTGATTCAGATCAGGGACCCTTGGGCTGACTGTATATGCTAGATGGCCTAATAATGCTATTACTCATGCAGGTCATTACTAGCAGAAGACTGATGCTGCAGAAAGGACAGATATAGAGAACAGATGCAGACTAGCAGGATAGCCTGTGGCTATACCAGTATGTAGGATATCTCGGAGCAGACTCAGTACACTGGAACTGGGTACCGAAGCACAAGTGAAGCAGGCTGTAAGAAACACTGGAACTGAGTACTAGAGCTTGACTGAAGCAGGCTGCAAGAATACACTAGAACTTGGTGCTAGAAGCAAAATGGAAACAGACTGCAGAAAACACTGCAACTTGGTGCTGGAGCCCTAATGGAGCAGGCTGCAGTTATATAAGCTATTAAGCAGTACTGGAGCAGGTTTGCTGGACTACACTGGAGTGGAATGCTGTGTAACAATACTTGAGCAGGTTTGCTGTATTACACTATACTCTGAAGCAATACTGAAGTATATGTGCTGACATACACTGGTGCGGAATGCTATTAAGCAAAACTAAAGCAGGTTTCCTGGAATACACTGAGGAAGAATGCTATGAAGCAAATACTGAAGCAGCTTTCCTGAAACATAGTGAGGTGGAATGCTGTGAAGCAAATATGGAGTAGGTACTAAATCAGGGACCAGGGTACTGATCACCTGAGAGATGTACTTGCAATGTGCTAGTAGCAGTTCCTGGTTTAAAAAGGGTGCTCTAGGCTCTAGTGCTCTAGGCTGGAAGCTGGTTGTCAGAGTGGGTCATGTGGTCCAGTTCAAGATAACAGTAACCATGGTTCAGAATGGGTGCAACCAACGGGAGGAGAATGCCAGCCACAATAACAGATACAAGTCTAAACACTTTGGGGGCATCACAGGCAGCCAGCGGGGATGTGGAAAGGTACTAAGGTAACTGAGGCCCTCCTTCCGAGTTGTTCGCTCACTAGCTGCTTTTAGCAGCATTGCACACGCTAGGCCGCCGCCCTCTGGGAGTGTATCTTCACTTAGCAGAATTGCGAACGAAAGATTAGCAGAATTGCAAATAAATAATTCTTAGCAGTTTCTGAGTAGCTCAAGACTTACTCCTACACTGCGATCAGCTCAGCCCGTTTCGTTCCTGGTTTGACGTCACAAACACGCCCTGCATTCGGCCAGCCACTCCCCCGTTTCTCCAGACACTCCTGCGTTTTATCCTGGCATGCCTGCGTTTTTCTGCACATTTCCAGAAAACGGTCAGTTTCCACCCAGAAGCACCCACTTCCTGTCAATCACACTCCGATCACTTCAACGATGAAAATTCTTCGTTCGAACGTGAGTAAATCTACTAAGTTTTGTGCTAAAATACTTAGCGCATGCGCATTTTTGCCTTAATCGCTCCGTTGCGCAAATTGGCAACGAGCGAACAACTCGGAATGACCCCCTGAGTCCCAAACACCATCTTGTGATGACTTTGAGCTTTCACATTGCTTCTTATGTGCTAAATGGTAAAGGCAATGGAAGAAACTTATAGTGAAAATTGTACGAGTATGGGCAGTTATGTGCATGCATTTGAAATGTATTTAGGGGTCTATTTACTAAGCCTAGGATGGAGATGACGTGGACAGAGATAAAGTACCAGCCAGTCAGCGCCTGTCATTTTTCAAACTCAGCCTATGACATGGCAGTTAGGAGCTGATTGGCTACTACTTTATCTCCGTCCACTTTATCTTCATCCAAGGCTTAGTAAATAGACCCCTTCATTTTTTTTTTTTTTTTTTTGGGGGGGGGGGGGGGGGGGGGTTGTGTGTGTGCATTTTAATGGTCATGGGTGTTTATATAATCATTACTATTGAAATAAGTGTGGATGAGAGGCATAGATTTTGGGCAGGGGGGTAAGGTCAAGTTGGGAGATATTTGACATACTGTGGACATAGCCAGAATACAGCCTATCCCTAACAATAAACTGCAGCCCAACCCCAACCCTAAACCTAAAAATCAGGTGTCAACATTGTCTGTTATCAATTCACAATGTAGACATGTTCAATGTCACCTCCAATCCATGGTGACAATCAGACCATGTTGAAACAGTGTCGACATCCTGAATGCCAAAATTCTGAATTTATACTCTATCTAAAGCCAACTGTTCGACCAAAATAAAGTATATCTGGACATTTTCAACTTCCAAATACCCCCTTCCCCCCCTTCACCGTCAACATTCTTCAAAAATAAGAAAGTTGAATGTGCATATCAAGAAATACAGGTGAACTCCTCTGAAATTAGAAAAAATAAGAATTTACTTACCGATAATTCTATTTCTCATAGTCCGTAGTGGATGCTGGGAACTCCGTAAGGACCATGGGGAATAGCGGCTCCGCAGGAGTCTGGGTTGTGCCCAGTCTCCTGCGGAGCCGCTATTCCCCATAGTCCTTACGGAGTCCCCAGCATCCACTAGGACGTCAGAGAAAATAAAAATTTACTTACCGATAATTCTATTTCTCGTAGTCCGTAGTGGATGCTGGGGACTCCGTAAGGACCATGGGGAATAGCGGCTCTGCAGGAGACTGGGCACAACCCAGACTCCTGCGGAGCCGCTATTCCCCATGGTCCTTACGGAGTTCCCAGCATCCACTAGGACGTCAGAGAAAAGTGTAGCCATTAGCTGCCACCACTGTGTTCATTTTCCAATAAATCGTGTTTATTAAATAAAAAAAAAACACAGGACTGAGGTATTGTATCTAAGTTCCAGGATTCTGATTAGGTGTAGCCAAAACATTCGGTCAAAGTTCCCATCAGCATCTAAACTGCGTACGATGTTATCTAATTGTTTGGCTCTGCTTGAGACACTTATAGCAGCAACATCTCTCCTGACATTTACTACTCATTGCCTGCCTCCAGTAAATGCCATTTGGACATCAAAAAAAATGTCAGAAATATTCCTTAGAGTCTGGAAGCCAATTCTGGATTTTTATTAGGCTTAGAGAACAACATGATCCTTGCCTTATTACATCGTAAGAGTATGCCCCATGTCTCCTAAGAGTTTATTAAATAATGCTGTCAGAATAAGGGCTATCAATTACATGACAGTTTTATAAAGCTCAGCTGAATCTGATACAGGAGACTTAGGTAATTCACTGATAAAATGCAGCACTTCCTGTGCTGATATTGAGCAAGCTCAATTTGCAAGGTGGACCAGCATTGAGTCATGTAACAAGTAGCTATATATTTATACATAAACAAAACGAAAGAGAATGTACGGTAAAAGTACAATAGTACAGGTAGACCTGAAATTGACAGGATACATAAAATTAATTTGGGTTCAGGTACAATATTTTTTCTTTGCTGTTTTGCTTTTGTAAGATATATATAACATTAGGGGAGGAAAGTCAACAAAATTTGTATTGTACCTAAAACACACTGTACATGGGGAGAATCTTTTAAGGACCATAGAAGTGGACAAGTAGAGAAGGTATAAGTAATGAGACACACAGCAAGATAAAGTGGGGTATTCAATTAAGTGCCATTTTTTAGATTGGTTGAAAAAACAGCACTACTTCGGCATTTTCGCCCATTTTTTAATCCATTTTCGCCCATGCCATTTCACTTTTTATTTGTCGAATCGGCGTGGGCGCAAATTGCGCCTGCAAATTTGCCAAAACATGTGTATCGGCGGCAAATTCGATGATACACGTGGTTTTCGCCAGTGCTGGATTTTTCGACCAGTCAAAAAAACGTCACGGCATTGAATAGGTCGAATGTAAATTCGACCAAAAAACGGGCAAAAGTGCCATTTCTTCAATTGGTCGAAAAAACAGCACTAATTGAATACTCCCCAAAGACCTCAAACGAGTTCAGGATTTATTAAACGGCATCCGAATGTATGACTGATACTTGGTACTTTACAGCAAAATTAGTTGAGCTAACATCAAACATAATAGTTCTACTTTTTTCATGCATTAGTAAAATTATTAATTCTCATATTCCCTTACCATTACCTGTAGTCATATGTATCCTGCTCAAGCTAATAACAATAAGCAACTATACATCACCTCAACAAATTATATGTTATTACAGTAACTTTAGTCACTTGGGGGCAGGTTTATTAAACTTTTTTTTACTAAAATAATGTGAAAGAGGGTGTTTTCACACCCTTTTCACATTATTTTAGTATCACTTGAATGTATTAAAGAGTTTTTGTAGCAGTTTTTTTGTGAAAAGCTGCTCCAAACCTTTTAATTATTTTTTTTTTTTAGTAACCAAGATCTAATTTCCCATGCTTATAATAGGAAATGTGATCTGGCCGGATTTACAATAAAAAAAAAAAAAAAAAAAGATTCTTTAGTGAGCCCTGTTATAATTACGCCAGCTTCAGCTCACTGCGGATCCTGTACTCTTGCAAAGCTTTTCTCTGCCCCAATGGGCACATAAGCTGATCTCTGTATAATAAAAAAAAAATAATAACACTCACCTCCCACAGGGCGCGGGCTGCTGGTCGTCGGGGCTCCCTGCTGCTCCTGTGACCTCCGATGCAGTGAAGTGATACTGCTAAGTGACAGCTCACTTTACAGCACTGGAGGTCACAGCAGCAGGAAGCCCCAATGACTGGCAGCCTTCCAGAAGCTCCGACCATCATATCCCGGGTTTGGTGAGTATGATCAGCAGTGGGAGGGGGATCAGGGTTTACAGGGCGTGGAGGGGGGTTATCATGACAGGGAGGGGGGGTGCTGGCAGCGGCGGTAGAGGCGGCGATATCAGTGACATGCGCAGCCATTACTCTGGCTATTTTTCATGCTAAATACCCCAATAAGGCTTTTTTGCAAGATCTGTCCTTGCATGCGGTTATTGATACATTCATGCAATGTAATCAATAATCGCATTGTGGATTGAGTCGATTTTATTACCTCACATCCGCATTCTCAGGATGTGAATGTTCTAGAGTCTTTGCTCTCTAGTGTGCAGGCACCGTCTTTCCAAAAATCACTGGGAAGATGTGCCTGCCGAGAAATAAGGACCTGCTTCCTGCAGGCAAGGTGGGAGTCAGATTACCTCCCCATGCCACTCCTGCCCCACCCCACCCCTGCATTAGAATGGCACCCCCAGTGGAGCATGCCTGGTTTGCAGCCCTGTAATTATTTTTTTTTACTAATGCTACTTGGCTTACTTACTTATTACTGGAGTCCCCGGTTGGCGCTCTACCCCCCCCCCCCCCGGTCACACATAAAGACGCGCTCATAAAAGAAGGAAAGGGTGTGTGTGTGGAGGGGGGGGGGTTAAGCACAGCCATCCCTGTAGTCTCCCTTATGTCTCACCTTGCTCTGGGGACAGCAGAAGTTCCCTCTTCAATGGTGACTGGCCGTAGACTGCACAAGCTAGGGCAACCCTGCTCCCCTGTTTTGGTCAAAGGAGCATATGCCAAACTCCTCCAATCAGGATGCAGTATGCAGCCATACACTCCTCTTAATCCATTGTAGGGAGGGCCATTAAATGGTTCACTATCAAAGGTATCATTGGTGCTTTACATTGACAGCAGGAAACCATTAACGGTGTAAACCATTGATGGGAATCGCTATTGAGGGTCCTGGAAATGTGGCAGGCCAATCAGGGAAGGGGACAGGGCTATGCAACACAAGCTCAATCACCCACCCCATTGGGAAAAATAAAAACATCGGACCTCTGCCTTCAGTACCAAACCATTGATGATTGCTAACATCAATGGGTGATGGCAATCCCTAGTTCCTGTTGTCTCACTATAGAGAAGCAGGAAGGAGCTGCTGTAAGTGATATAACCCCCACCATTACCCCTTCCCTAAGGCGGTTCTCCCAAAATGTGTACAGCCGCATACCCCACGAACTGGGCTAGACAAAAGCCATTTTTTTTACAGATATTAACTGAAAAATAATCACAGTGTATATATTAAAAAATGGGTGATTAAATGCTGCGCTCAGCCCTATTCGTTGTGTGGGTGTCTCCTATATATACAATAGGAAAATGGCCAATGTGTAGAAATATGGACCTTGCACAATATATGTAATAAATCTTTACTGATCAATTAAAAAAGTAATTAATGACATAGATCTTCCAAACAAATGAGAAATATAAGTAACGTAAGGATTAAATGCAGTTAATCCTGCAAATAAATTAAAAGTAAAGTAAATTAGAGTATAATGTCCCGCAACAAGTGATATTAACCTCCTGGTCAACACGGTAATGTGAGCGGTGTCACAACTGAGGGCCTGAGCTGCCAGGAGGAAGCCTCAGTTGTAGGGGCTGAGGTAAAACTAAACTTGGGAGGTTTAATCAGACCCCTAGACATGTGAGTATAGTGTAGGAAGATTGCCCGAAGGCGTGACCATGACAACCAGGATTTAAAACTCAATAAAAGTTTATTAACAGAACTCCGTATTCACAGCAGTGGTAAATAAATAAAGATATGCAGTAGATAAAATGAAACAGTTCCTGGATCACTATAAGTTTGGCAAGAGCCACAGGGTACTGATAGGATAAGGTACAGTTCTTAATGTCCCAGTGATGGAATGTCCTTACCAGACCCGTCCGTAATAGTGAGAGTAGCCAAGGAACACACCAGCAGATGTAGCACTTGAAGCTGGTAACGCTGTAGCTGAGAAGACTGCTGTGGATGCTGGATGGAACCAGCCAGGTGTTGAAAACACGGAGTGAATGCTGGATGGAACAAGCCAGGTAGATAACACGGAGTGGATGCTGGATGGAACCAGCCAGGTAGTTGAATTAAGCTAGGGAGCGAGGATATAGGAAATGATGGTATGCAGGTACCGATGGTTTGCGGATACCGCTGGTATGTAGTAGAGATGAGCGGGTTCGGTTCCTCGGAATCCGAACCCGCCCGAACTTCATGTTTTTTTTCACGGGTCCGAGCGACTCGGATCTTCCCGCCTTGCTCGGTTAACCCGAGCGCGCCCGAACGTCATCATGACGCTGTCGGATTCTCGCGAGGCTCGGATTCTATCGCGAGACTCGGATTCTATATAAGGAGCCGCGCGTCGCCGCCATTTTCACTCGTGCATTGAGATTGATAGGGAGAGGACGTGTCTGGCGTCCTCTCCATTAGAATAGAGATAGATTAGATAGAGAGAGAGAGATTGTGCAGAGTCGCAGACAGAGTTAGTTTACCACAGTCAGTGACCAGTGCAGTTGCTAGTTAACTTTTATTTAATATAATATATCCGTTCACTTCTCTCTGCTATATCCGTTCTCTGCCTGAAAAAAAAAACGATACACAGCACAGTCAGTCACACAGTGTGACTCAGTCTGTGTGCACTCAGCTCAGCCCAGTGTGCTGCACAGTCATCAATGTATAAATTAAAAGCTTATAATTAATTGTGGGGGAGACTGGGGAGCACTGCAGGTTGTTAGCAGGAGCCAGGAGTACAATTATATTAATTAACAGTGCACACTTTTGCTGCAGGAGTGGTGACCAGTGCCTGACCACCAGTATAGTATTGTTGTATACTACTAATATCTCTTTAAATATCAACCAGTCTATATTAGCAGCAGACACAGTACAGTGCGGTAGTTCACGGCTGTGGCTACCTCTGTGTCGGCACACGGCAGGCAGTCCGTCCGACCAGAATTGTATTATTTATTATTATATACCTACCACCTAACCGTGGTTTTTTTTTCATTCTTTATACCGTCATAGTGTCATCCTAATTGTTACGAGTATACTACTATCTCTTTATCAACCAGTGTACAGTGCGGTAGTTCACGGCTGTGGCTACCTCTGTGTCGGCACACGGCAGGCAGTCCGTCCGACCAGAATTGTATTATTTATTATTATATACCTACCACCTAACCGTGGTTTTTTTTTCATTCTTTATACCGTCATAGTGTCATCCTAATTGTTACGAGTATACTACTATCTCTTTATCAACCAGTGTACAGTGCGGTAGTTCACGGCTGTGGCTACCTCTGTGTCGGCACACGGCAGGCAGTCCGTCCGACCAGAATTGTATTATTTATTATTATATACCTACCACCTAACCGTGGTTTTTTTTTTCATTCTTTATACCGTCATAGTGTCATCCTAATTGTTACGAGTATACTACTATCTCTTTATCAACCAGTGTACAGTGCGGTAGTTCACGGCTGTGGCTACCTCTGTGTCGGCACACGGCAGGCAGTCCGTCCGACCAGAATTGTATTATTTATTATTATATACCTACCACCTAACCGTGGTTTTTTTTTTCATTCTTTATACCGTCATAGTGTCATCCTAATTGTTACGAGTATACTACTATCTCTTTATCAACCAGTGTACAGTGCGGTAGTTCACGGCTGTGGCTACCTCTGTGTCGGCACACGGCAGGCAGTCCGTCCGACCAGAATTGTATTATTTATTATTATATACCTACCACCTAACCGTGGTTTTTTTTTTCATTCTTTATACCGTCATAGTGTCATCCTAATTGTTACGAGTATACTACTATCTCTTTATCAACCAGTGTACAGTGCGGTAGTTCACGGCTGTGGCTACCTCTGTGTCGGCACACGGCAGGCAGTCCGTCCGACCAGAATTGTATTATTTATTATTATATACCTACCACCTAACCGTGGTTTTTTTTTCATTCTTTATACCGTCATAGTGTCATCCTAATTGTTACGAGTATACTACTATCTCTTTATCAACCAGTGTACAGTGCGGTAGTTCACGGCTGTGGCTACCTCTGTGTCGGCACACGGCAGGCAGTCCGTCCGACCAGAATTGTATTATTTATTATTATATACCTACCACCTAACCGTGGTTTTTTTTTCATTCTTTATACCGTCATAGTGTCATCCTAATTGTTACGAGTATACTACTATCTCTTTATCAACCAGTGTACAGTGCGGTAGTTCACGGCTGTGGCTACCTCTGTGTCGGCACACGGCAGGCAGTCCGTCCGACCAGAATTGTATTATTTATTATTATATACCTACCACCTAACCGTGGTTTTTTTTTCATTCTTTATACCGTCATAGTGTCATCCTAATTGTTACGAGTATACTACTATCTCTTTATCAACCAGTGTACAGTGCGGTAGTTCACGGCTGTGGCTACCTCTGTGTCGGCACACGGCAGGCAGTCCGTCCGACCAGAATTGTATTATTTATTATTATATACCTACCACCTAACCGTGGTTTTTTTTTTCATTCTTTATACCGTCATAGTGTCATCCTAATTGTTACGAGTATACTACTATCTCTTTATCAACCAGTGTACAGTGCGGTAGTTCACGGCTGTGGCTACCTCTGTGTCGGCACACGGCAGGCAGTCCGTCCGACCAGAATTGTATTATTTATTATTATATACCTACCACCTAACCGTGGTTTTTTTTTCATTCTTTATACCGTCATAGTGTCATCCTAATTGTTACGAGTATACTACTATCTCTTTATCAACCAGTGTACAGTGCGGTAGTTCACGGCTGTGGCTACCTCTGTGTCGGCAGTCGGCAGGCAGTCCGTCCATCCATAATTGTATTATTATTATAATATATACCACCTAACCGTGGTTTTTTTATACCACCTAACCGTGGCAGTCCGTCCATAATTGTATACTAGTATCCAATCCATCCATCTCCATTGTTTACCTGAGGTGCCTTTTAGTTCTGCCTATAAAATATGGAGAACAAAAAAGTTGAGGTTCCAAAATTAGGGAAAGATCAAGATCCACTTCCACCTCGTGCTGAAGCTGCTGCCACTAGTCATGGCCGAGACGATGAAATGCCAGCAACGTCGTCTGCCAAGGCCGATGCCCAATGTCATAGTACAGAGCATGTCAAATCCAAAACACCAAATATCAGAAAAAAAAGGACTCCAAAACCTAAAATAAAATTGTCGGAGGAGAAGCGTAAACTTGCCAATATGCCATTTACCACACGGAGTGGCAAGGAACGGCTGAGGCCCTGGCCTATGTTCATGGCTAGTGGTTCAGCTTCACATGAGGATGGAAGCACTCAGCCTCTCGCTAGAAAACTGAAAAGACTCAAGCTGGCAAAAGCACCGCAAAGAACTGTGCGTTCTTTGAAATCCCAAATCCACAAGGAGAGTCCAATTGTGTCGTTTGCGATGCCTGACCTTCCCAACACTGGACGTGAAGAGCATGCGCCTTCCACTATTTGCATGCCCCCTGCAAGTGCTGGAAGGAGCACCCGCAGTCCAGTTCCTGATAGTCAGATTGAAGATGTCAGTGTTGAAGTACACCAGGATGAGGAGGATATGGGTGTTGCTGGCGCTGGGGAGGAAATTGACCAGGAGGATTCTGATGGTGAGGTGGTTTGTTTAAGTCAGGCACCCGGGGAGACACCTGTTGTCCGTGGGAGGAATATGGCCGTTGACATGCCAGGTGAAAATACCAAAAAAATCAGCTCTTCGGTGTGGAGGTATTTCACCACAAATGCGGACAACAGGTGTCAAGCCGTGTGTTCCCTTTGTCAAGCTGTAATAAGTAGGGGTAAGGACGTTAACCACCTCGGAACATCCTCCCTTATACGTCACCTGCAGCGCATTCATAATAAGTCAGTGACAAGTTCAAAAACTTTGGGTGACAGCGGAAGCAGTCCACTGACCAGTAAATCCCTTCCTCTTGTAACCAAGCTCACGCAAACCACCCCACCAACTCCCTCAGTGTCAATTTCCTCCTTCCCCAGGAATGCCAATAGTCCTGCAGGCCATGTCACTGGCAAGTCTGACGAGTCCTCTCCTGCCTGGGATTCCTCCGATGCATCCTTGCGTGTAACGCCTACTGCTGCTGGCGCTGCTGTTGTTGCCGCTGGGAGTCGATGGTCATCCCAGAGGGGAAGTAGTAAGCCCACTTGTACTACTTCCAGTAAGCAATTGACTGTTCAACAGTCCTTTGCGAGGAAGATGAAATATCACAGCAGTCATCCTACTGCAAAGCGGATAACTGAGGCCTTGGCATCCTGGGTGGTGAGAAACGTGGTTCCGGTATCCATCATTACTGCAGAGCCAACTAGAGACTTGTTGGAGGTACTGTGTCCCCGGTACCAAATACCATCTAGGTTCCATTTCTCTAGGCAGGCGATACCGAAAATGTACACAGACCTCAGAAAAAGAGTCACCAGTGTCCTAAAAAATGCAGCTGTACCCAATGTCCACTTAACCACGGACATGTGGACAAGTGGAGCAGGGCAGGGTCAGGACTATATGACTGTGACAGCCCACTGGGTAGATGTATGGACTCCCGCCGCAAGAACAGCAGCGGCGGCACCAGTAGCAGCATCTCGCAAACGCCAACTCTTTCCTAGGCAGGCTACGCTTTGTATCACCGCTTTCCAGAATACGCACACAGCTGAAAACCTCTTACGGCAACTGAGGAAGATCATCGCGGAATGGCTTACCCCAATTGGACTCTCCTGTGGATTTGTGGCATCGGACAACGCCAGCAATATTGTGTGTGCATTAAATCTGGGCCAATTCCAGCACGTCCCATGTTTTGCACATACCTTGAATTTGGTGGTGCAGAATTTTTTAAAAAACGACAGGGCCGTGCAAGAGATGCTGTCGGTGGCCAGAAGAATTGCGGGACACTTTCGGCGTACAGGCACCACGTACAGAAAACTGGAGCACCACCAAAAACTACTGAACCTGCCCTGCCATCATCTGAAGCAAGAAGTGGTAACGAGGTGGAATTCAACCCTCTATATGCTTCAGAGGTTGGAGGAGCAGCAAAAGGCCATTCAAGCCTATACAATTGAGCACGATATAGTAGGTGGAATGCACCTGTCTCAAGTGCAGTGGAGAATGATTTCAACGTTGTGCAAGGTTCTGATGCCCTTTGAACTTGCCACACGTGAAGTCAGTTCAGACACTGCCAGCCTGAGTCAGGTCATTCCCCTCATCAGGCTTTTGCAGAAGAAGCTGGAGGCATTGAAGGAGGAGCTAACACGGAGCGATTCCGCTAGGCATGTGGGACTTGTGGATGCAGCCCTTAATTCGCTTAACAAGGATTCACGGGTGGTCAATCTGTTGAAATCAGAGCACTACATTTTGGCCACCGTGCTCGATCCTAGATTTAAAGCCTACCTTGGATCTCTCTTTCCGGCAGACACAGGTCTGCTGGGGTTGAAAGACCTGCTGGTGACAAAATTGTCAAGTCAAGCGGAACGCGACCTGTCAACATCTCCTCCTTCACATTCTCCCGCAACTGGGGGTGCGAGGAAAAGGCTCAGAATTCCGAGCCAACCCGCTGGCGGTGATGCAGGGCAGTCTGGAGCGACTGCTGATGCTGACATCTGGTCCGGACTGAAGGACCTGCCAACGATTACGGACATGTCGTCTACTGTCACTGCATATGATTCTCTCAACATTGAAAGAATGGTGGAGGATTATATGAGTGACCGCATCCAAGTAGGCACGTCACACAGTCCGTACTTATACTGGCAGGAAAAAGAGGCAATTTGGAGGCCCTTGCACAAACTGGCTTTATTCTACCTAAGTTGCCCTCCCACAAGTGTGTACTCCGAAAGAGTGTTTAGTGCCGCCGCTCACCTTGTCAGCAATCGGCGTACGAGGTTACATCCAGAAAATGTGGAGAAGATGATGTTCATTAAAATGAATTATAATCAATTCCTCCGCGGAGACATTGACCAGCAGCAATTGCCTCCACAAAGTACACAGGGAGCTGAGATGGTGGATTCCAGTGGGGACGAATTGATAATCTGTGAGGAGGGGGATGTACACGGTGATATATCGGAGGGTGAAGATGAGGTGGACATCTTGCCTCTGTAGAGCCAGTTTGTGCAAGGAGAGATTAATTGCTTCTTTTTTGGGGGGGGTCCAAACCAACCCGTCATATCAGTCACAGTCGTGTGGCAGACCCTGTCACTGAAATGATGGGTTGGTTAAAGTGTGCATGTCCTGTTTTGTTTATACAACATAAGGGTGGGTGGGAGGGCCCAAGGATAATTCCATCTTGCACCTCTTTTTTCTTTTCTTTTTCTTTGCATCATGTGCTGATTGGGGTGGGTTTTTTGGAAGGGACACCCTGCGTGACACTGCAGTGCCACTCCTAGATGGGCCCGGTGTTTGTGTCGGCCACTAGGGTCGCTAATCTTACTCACACAGCTACCTCATTGCGCCTCTTTTTTTCTTTGCGTCATGTGCTGTTTGGGGAGGGTTTTTTGGAAGGGACATCCTGCGTGACACTGCAGTGCCACTCCTAGATGTGCCCGGTGTTTGTGTCGGCCACTAGGGTCGCTAATCTTACTCACACAGTCAGCTACCTCATTGCGCCTCTTTTTTTCTTTGCGTCATGTGCTGTTTGGGGAGGGTTTTTTGGAAGGGCCATCCTGCGTGACACTGCAGTGCCACTCCTAGATGGGCCCGGTGTTTGTGTCGGCCACTAGGGTCGCTAATCTTACTCACACAGCTACCTCATTGCGCCTCTTTTTTTCTTTGCGTCATGTGCTGTTTGGGGAGGGTTTTTTGGAAGGGACATCCTGCGTGACACTGCAGTGCCACTCCTAGATGGGCCCGGTGTTTGTGTCGGCCACTAGGGTCGCTTATCTTACTCACACAGCGACCTCGGTGCAAATTTTAGGACTAAAAATAATATTGTGAGGTGTGAGGTATTCAGAATAGACTGAAAATGAGTGTAAATTATGGTTTTTGAGGTTAATAATACTTTGGGATCAAAATGACCCCCAAATTCTATGATTTAAGCTGTTTTTTAGTGTTTTTTGAAAAAAACACCCGAATCCAAAACACACCCGAATCCGACAAAAAAAATTCGGTGAGGTTTTGCCAAAACGCGTTCGAACCCAAAACACGGCCGCGGAACCGAACCCAAAACCAAAACACAAAACCCGAAAAATTTCAGGCGCTCATCTCTAGTATGTAGGTATCCTCTGAAGAAGCACCGGCACTTTAAGAAAGCTGAATACTGCTGAAAGCTGACCGCTGGAAGCAGATGGATCTGTAGCTGGAAGCTGGAGTAGTCATGGAAGACTGCAGAGTCAGGCTGCACCGCAAGGTGGTAAGCTGGTGCGGGTCTCTTAGTGGTAACTGGAGACAGGAGCTGGAAACCTGGAACAAAATAACCACAGGAGAGAGAGACTGGAAACAAGGTTTGACAACCAAAGCACTGACCATTTCCTGGTGCAGGCTCAGTCCCTTTATACCCTTAGGTGTAAAGGGATTGGATGACTTAATTATGCAGATCTCAGCAGAGCTACGGATTGGAGGTCAGGATCATGTGACTGGAACCAAGATGGCTGCGCCCATACCGGCCTGTGGAGGGAAAGCTGTTTGTATTCACCACATGGAGATTCCTCTGTAATGGCGGCGGTGAACATAGAGAACGCCGGCTTGCGTCTCAACCTTCAGCATGGACGGCCGCGGCTGCAGTAGGTAAAGAGTGCCACATACCCTGTATGCATTAAGAATATGGAGATGATGCCCGAGGCCCCGCCAGCAGGTGACGCCATGCCAGTCGCCCGGGCATTGAAGAACAATATCCACAGATCAGCAGAGATGAGATATGACGTATTAATGCTAGCATCACAGCTGGGAACCGGGCCTAGGACGCTGGGACAGCCTTAGGAGACACCTGAAAGGTAAATAATGGCGTCCAGATACCTGGATCGTGACAAGCGGTACCTGACCCTTGGTGAGTGACCAATGAGACTAAGGGAAACACAGTCTTGAATGTCCTTCGGATGGCGACGAATGTGTACAGTCGCATGCCCCACGAACTGGGCTAGACAAAAGCCATTTTTTTTTACAGATATTAACTGAAAAATAATCACAGTGTATATATTAAAAAATGGTTGGCAGCAGGCTTGTTCCCTTCAGAGATTAGGGAAAGTGGGGTTTGAAATTAGAATAATATTATGAGGGCGATAAATGAGATTCATAGGCATGAGGAGGATTATAACAATATATAACGTAACTCAGGGACAAGTTATACAAGGATGATGGGAACAGATAGGCTGCGGAAGGAAGTGGGATATGTTTAGTGTCACTGAGACCAGTTGCAGCCTTCTATTTTATAGTTTTAGTATGAGCTCTCCAGCATAGTTATATCAATATGTCCTCTGTTTCAGAGGTTTTGTAGATCATTATAAAAGTAACCGTGGCACAGTGTCGGACTGGGGCATGAAGGGCCCACCGGTGGAATGCAGTGATAGGAGCAGAGGCAGAACTCTGGGAGGCAACGGAGTCAGCTGCCGCCGGGCTCCTGCTTTGAAGGGGGGCACCTTTCCTCCTGTTCCATGTGTTCAGCTACATTAATCAATTAAGTTAATTGACAGCAGCCACTATCTCTTCTGTAGCCGACTTCCCCACTAGTCACTACACCTTACAAATCACACCCTCTTTATTATAGATACACTGGAAGCAGATACCTTACTGATGAAGCTATTTGCTCCTATAAAGGAAGCATGAGAATTCTAACTATATGAAGTTATTTCTCTGACAATTACAAGTAACTTCATATAGTTAGAATTCTCATACTTCCTATGCAATAGCAGATATCTCCATCAGTAAGGTGCATGCTTCCAGTGTAATAGGTTGTGGGTTCTAATCCTGGGTATGACACTTGCAAATTAATTGCCACAAAAATAATCAGAATTGTGAGTGACTGAGCAGATCTATGTAGTGTGTGACTGGACCCCTACAGAGATCTGCCCAGTTGCAATGGTTTTGTAGTAGTTTCATGTAGTTAGAATCTCTGCAGGCTTGCTATGCAGGAGCAAATAAATAATAATAATAAATATATATATATATATATATATATATATATATATATATATATATAGGGGGCATACAAGGTGGGTGTGACCAACCCCCACAGAGGCTTGCAATACATAATAGACTTGTTCAGTGTAATCCAACATATAATACCATGTATAATACAAGTGCACAGTCTGGAACCTGATCCCTAGAGCAAGGAGTGGGCCCCCCAGGCAGTGGGGCCCACCGGTGGTTTCCCCTGTACCCCTGTGGGCCAGTCCGACCCTGCCGTGGCAGCTCTACCTAATGCATAAGGGCTCTCAGATAAATCAGTAAACAGCTAATGAGGTCACAGGTTCCAGGAGACAGACAATGCTGGGGTATTTCATGTGATGATTCTGTATATCCAAAGAGCTGCATTTCTATTTGCTGTAGTGTAGGGAGGTCCAACCTAGTACCTACAGCCACCTATAAAGATGTGAGGAGAAGACCAGTGAGGAAGAACAGGACTTAGTGGATCAATTTACCTAGGTATGACTAAGCCCATTGGCTGTATTTAAATTCAGCAAAGTCATTTGGGGAAAAACTTTGACTCCTTTTCTTTTTATAATAAATCCTAGAGGTGGCCCACAAAGGAGTCTTTTTGAATTTCATACAAATTACAGCTTTTCTCCTATCATTTTTTTACTGGTACAGTAGTTAGTAGAGCAGTGCAGTCTATATGAGGCTCCTTATGGTGTTTTTATTAACAAGATTTAATTAAGATAAGAGTTTCAATTTGTAACTACTGTATTTGGGCAAAAAAAATAATAATAATTTATTACCCTATCTAAAGTATTTATGTTTTGTGAAGGACAATTATATCTGCTTTTGTTTGCTTTGACTATTCTATATAATGATTTAATTTATAGTTTTCTGTATTAAGCTATTTAAATATGCAGATGAAAGCTTGTCACTTAAAGTGTCTAATTTTCCCCCATTCTCCTTAACTGGCATCCGGATGATAGAACTACTGTACATTGTATTGGTCGACAGTCAAAAGGTCGACACCATATGGTCAACATGTATTAGGTCAACCAGGGCCGTAACTAGGTGTATGCCAATGGTGCCTTGCCCACAGTGCAAATGCACTGATTGTTCACCATCTGGCAGCACACCCACACGGCTATCTCTGGTACACTCACTCCCACGCGCGCCTCCCGTCACTGCTGCAAGGGAGCACTGCCACCACCAGCCTCTGGAATAATGTGTAACAGGGGCTCTACCTGGCGTAATATGTGACAGGTATTCTACCTGGCATAATGTGTGACAGGGGCTCTACCTGGCATAATATGTGACAGGTATTCTACCTGGCATAATGTGTGACAGGGGCTCTACCTGGCGTAATATGTGACAGGTCAGGTATTCTACCTGGCATAATGAGTGACAGGGGCTCTACCTGGTGTAATGTGTGTAAATGGCACTACTGTGCAGCGTAATTTGAACAATAGAGACTACTGTACAGCATAATATGAATTGGTATTATGTTGCAGCTACAGGTACGCCCCTATATATTTTTTTTAAATTCACGTCCAAGGTGTGCACTGGCCCTGTTTTGTATATGGGGGGTGGGGGCACCAATGCTGTTTATTGCACACAGCACTAAAATGTCTAGTTACGGCACTGAGGTCGACAGATACAAAAGGTCGTCAGACGAAGGGTCAGCAGTGCTTAAGTTTGACAGGTATAAAAGGTCAACAGGTTCAAAAGGTTGACAGGACAACAGTCAACACAAAAATAGTCGACACATGTGTTTTGGGTTTTGCACATGCATTCTCAACATTTGCTTGATTTACCTTCTGCGTGGACATCTATTGGGAATAGTAACCTGTGGAAAGTGAAGCGGAGCGAGCCACCATACCCGAAGTGTGGCAAAGTGAACCTGCGTGGGTATATGCTTGTGCTGCTGGTGCTCACATAACATGAAGTAGACAAGAATTGGGCCAAAAACATGTGTCGACCACTGCATGTTGAATTTTTTGACCCTGTCAACCTTTTGTACCTGTTGACCTTTTCCACTGTCAACCTTTCATCTGTTGACCTTTTGTACCTGTCGATCATTTGGTGTCAACCTATTGACTGTCGACCATAATACTGTCAATCCATTGAGCCACACCCTCCTCAACCCTGGATTATGGATATGCATGCAAGATACTGAGGCATTGCTTGTTAGGTGTCTATGGAATGGGCTTTTAATTGGTTTAATCAAATAGAAAAATATACTACTGGATCACTTCATTTGTATAGCAAAGGATAGTGTGGCAGAGACATGTATAGATTTAGTCTATCAAGTATCAACCAAACCCAAACTGTACAATAAGCTACATTTACGGTCATTTCCAGGAAAAGAATCACTTTGGAAAAATCTCCAGAATACTGCTGTAAGCCAGTAGAAAGCTGCCATCATTTACACATAAAATACAGAAGCCGTAGTTATACACAATTATCTAAATAGCCCCTCTCTTACATAAGGACTCTTGTTATTTACAGTTAGGACCATTGATAGCAGAAGCGCTGTAAAGTGGCGACTGGCTTATCATATTTTGCAAATGTGTGTAATTGAGAAGTCAGCATCTTATGTATAAAGATAATGTCAGTTTTTTACTGGTTTAAAAAAGCAGTGTGCTGGAGATTTTGTTTCTTTATGAGATAACCACTACATTTATAGCATCTGCTGTCACTTGTAAATTGATTTAAGCAACTTCCATTTTGTGTATTCATTTTCAGAAACAGCCCTGAGACTAAATGAAAGGGAGAGAGTTGGCAAGAAAATGATAACTGCACAGACTGTAGAACCTATGGTAGAATATTATAGATAATAGTTTTACACTATTTAACTCATTATAATATGTTCAAGACCCATCACCAATGGGGGGTGGTAATACTACAATACCAAACATCTTGGAATACTATCCATAGATCTTCTGTGGGTATAGGCTTGCTCAAATCCTTCTGTCTGTTCATATAACTACAGACAGACTTGATGATGTTCAGATTAGGGCACTCAGAAGGATTTGAGCAAGCTTTCATCCACAGAAGATCAGTTTTAGTTCTCCAAGTGGTTTGGAACAACCTCCCTGCCAAGTTCCTTCAAAAAACTGTGTGCAAGTGTACCTAGAAGAACTGATGCTGTTTTGAAAACAAAGGGTGATTTGATAAAGATTTTGAAATATTGATTTGATTTAGAATTCTCTTCTGTATATTCACTTTGCATTTTATTAATTAATAAAAATAAACTATTAACACCTATTTTTGAAAGCATTCTTACTTTTCAGCATTTTCTTCCATACCTGCCTAAAAGTTTTGCACAATACTATATATAAACCAAAGACTTTAATAAGTATAAAATGTATTTGTTAAAATTAAAAAATCCTCCTAGGTGGTAATACGCACACAAGAAGTAAGTAAGTAAGTAAGAGCAATGTGGATGATGTAATGGTTAGCGTTTCTGCCTCACAGCACTGAGTTCATGGGTTTGATTCCCATAATGGCCCTAACTGTGTGGAGTTTGTATATTGTACCTGTGCTTGCGTGGGTTTCCTCCAGTTACTCTGGTTTCTTCTCACAGTCCAAAAGTATAGTGGTAGGTGATTCATGTAATTATGGCATTCATGTGTTTATGACAGACTTGATGGGCCACGTGGTTCTTATTTGCCATTAAAATTCTATCTTTCTATAATAATATAATTTGTAATAACACCAACGTTACTCCTAGACTTGTATTCCTCCCAGTGGTGGTAGAATGACGAGCTGTCCACTGCTGGGTGGCATACAAATTTATGAGCAACGCGTCTGGGTCTTTCCTCAGTTTATTTATTTATTTATTAACAGTTTCTTATATAGCGCATCATATTCCGTTGCACTTTACAATTAGAACAACAGTAATAGAACAAAACTGGGTAAAAACAGACAGACATAGAGGTAGGAAGGCCCTGCTCGCAAGCTTACAATCTATAGGGAAATAGGCATTGATACACAAGGATAGATGCTACCTATTGCATAATGGTCCACCAGATTGCTAGGTTCTTAATGGGTTGTATGATGATACCCCGCAATGTTGGCCAAGTGTCAGGAGGGGTGAGAGTAAAGACAGACAAGATATGTGAGGCTATGTATACTGTACAGAGAGGATGTAATTAGATAGATACTCTATGTACCCCGTCTGTGTCACCCCTGTCTGTGTGCCCCTCCCCTTTAGAATGTAAGCTCTCACGAGCAGGGCCCTCTTCACTCATGTGCTTATCCTTTTCTTACTTTAATAATCTTCAACTGCACCACATCCAGCAGTCTTCTGCCACCTGATACTTACTTCAGTGTCGTCTGCTGATGTAGCTATGTCTATTTACCCTGTACTTGTCCTATATTGTCTTCAACTGTAAGTTGTTGTTTTCCTGTTTTGATTATTTGTTTATGTACTCTGTAACTGGGCGCTGCGGAACCCTTGTGGCACCATATAAATAAAGGATAATAATAAAAATAGGGAAGCACTGAAGGTTATGTGGGTGGGTCTGGAATTTGATATGCTTGTCTGAAGAGGTGAGTTTTTAGGGAACGTTTAAAGGTTTGGAGACTAGAGGTGAGTCTTATTGTGCGTGGTAGGGCCTTCTACAGAGTGGGTGAAGCCCGGATAAAGTCCTGTAATTTTGAGTGTGAACAAGTAATGCGCGTGGATGAGAGACGCAGATCTTGTGCAGAGCGGAGCGGTCGGGTAGGGAGATATTTTGAGATGAGTAAAGAAATGTATGTTGGTGCAGTTTGGTTAATAGCCTTGTATGTCAGTAAAAGTATTTTATATTTAATACGGTAGAATACTGGTAACCAATGGAGGGACTGACAGAGCGGATCTGCAGACAATGAATGTCTAGCGAGGAAGATTAGCCTCAAAGCTGCATTCAAAATTCAAAAGTTTATCACCATCTCCATGCTAGGTGAGACTATGAGCATGTGCATACACAACTAAAGTACATCATTACTCAATTGGACCCTTATTAACCCTTATCGTAAAAGGTGGCTGGATACAATTTCAGCGTGAAAGTGACATTGGTTAGCAGTTATGGTTGAAATAGCAGTTATGGTTCAAAAAGTTACAACTCTTTTTTTGTTGCAGGTAACTGAAGATGGCTTTGACAAAAGAGGAGAGAATTGAGGACATTTTGATGTCTGGAGAATGAAGTTTCCGTGTCACAGCTGCAGATTTGGACAACCGGCACCCAGAAAGACCCCCAATTTCACATAACACTGTCAGGTGCCTAATTTCCAAATTCCATGAAACGGGGCTGTGGCTGACAAGTCACGGAGTGGTCATCCAAAAAGTGCTACTGACGAGACAACCTCAACAATGGTTTTGACATCCTTCGTGAAGAGCCCACAATGCAGCACAACGCCCACACATTAAATGACTGTCCTTTATGGAGAATAGTTCAGCCTGTAATTCCAACAAAAAAGTGTTGTAACTATTGAACCACAACGGCTATTTGCAGCAATAAACTTTTCAGCAAATTCTGATGTTGTCTGACATGTTACACGACCCCCTTTCCATTTGAAAAAACTGACTTAGATTCAAGATGGCCGATTTCAAGATGGCGCCCATATTCGTTACATACCCTAAAAGATAGCCACCCATACCTTACTGGAATATTCAGTTTTCCCATTTCCTGCACAGTTTTTGAAATAAAAGGGCGTACTGCTGCTTTTGAATCACCCTGTATTCAAACAAAAGTAGTTTTCATTTTTTATAATTTTACTCCAATAGTCTTGAATAATCTTACAATACTTTGTACTCATAACGTAGAACCAGTGCACATCAATATAAAAATCTGCATAATTTTTATCAATATATTTTTTATTACCAGTCGATTATCAAATATAGCTTTTTCACTGCCACTAATATCCAGGTTATTGCCGAGATAACCTGGGCCGCAGCTCAGTGGAAAAGGGTTAATCCGGGTCCTGTAACCCAGGAATCCAACTCGGCTGTCTTGCAGGGTTGGTCCCAGGAAGGACTGGGTTAAGGGGTAGTATAAAAGGGTAAGCCGGGTCCTTCGACATGGATCCTGTTCAGAGCCGGCCTTAGGCATAGGCAAACTAGGCAAATGCCTAGGGCATTTGGCATGCTTAGGGGCACCAGCAGCTTCTGCTGATTAGAATGATATGCGGCATGCCTATATTTTGTGTGGGACTGCGGCTGTATCTACATACGAAATGCTACGTTGCAGTGTATTCCTGGAAATCACTGTAATGTAGCATCTCGTATGCAGATACAGCCACAGTCGCACACAGAATATAGGCATGCTGCATATAATTTTAATCTGCAGAAGCTGCTTGTGCATCCTAGCCACATAGTAATGCAAATAATATGATGCATTTTCATAAACAAAAGGTGCCCAATGTTAGCAGAGCTACCAGCTGACTCATGCCAGGCATCTCCTGCAGAACTAGCGGCAGTGCTAGGGGGCACCAGCCAAAATCTTGCCTAGGACATCATATTGGTTAGGGCAGGCTCTGATCCTGTTTACAGCTTGGGAAGATACATGGGGACTTTGCTTCTGCAACACTGACACTGATCCAGGGATGGGGCTAGCGACGTCTGGGGCGGAGACAGAGTCTCTACTGCTTCTGAGTCTCTGGACATTGCTGCACCCATGTGCAGTGTAAAAGGCTCTGAACCAGGAATAATCTGGGTTGGAGTTTACGGTGGAAAGGGGTCAGTCCTGGATCTGACCCGGTTTGGAATGAGTTGCTGTGGGCCAGGGTTTTGTTCACAAATGTATTCATCAGTAAGTGGAAACCTTTACAGTTATAATTTAAGACATTAAAAAAATTATAGAAAATTCTATAAGGATGAAGTTTTTTTATCTGTCACATACTGTACGTATTTCAAAACCGGTTTTCTGCTGCCCTCTTGTGTCAAGATGCTGTTAGCACATAGAGTGATAGGCTATAACACTGTATATTAATGATTCATACAGTTCATTATCAAAAGGAAGCTTGTTCTTCTATAAAGGTCTGGTAAGAATATATGTAAAAACAAACCAATATAATGCCACTGAAAACCCAGTATAATATAGCTGGGCTAGTGCTGTGTGCCTTATTGTCTCTAATTTTCACTTCACCTATTCTGTTCTGTTAGAAGTCTTCTTATCAATTCAGTACTTTTGCTACTGCAGCAGGAGGAGGTGGTCTTCACACTGTTCGAAGCCCTTTGTTTTCTGTAAAACAACTGGCAGGAAAGCAGAACCAGTTCCATTTCAGGTTACCAGCTCTGTGGTCCAGATACCATAAGCTCCCACAATTAAGGAGATAGAAGAATATCACAATATCATATTTACTAATAACATTTATTCCCAGGGCTTAAAGTGGTCCTGGCGAGGTGGTGGAATTCATGGAGGAGGACCATGGAGGCACCAGAACCTGAGGAAGGAGTAGGTGGCTGCAGCTCATCAGCAACACTAGTGCCGCCTGTATCATCGATTGACGCAGATGACGGGGTGGGCTTTTCTGTTGGAATTACTGTGCAGGGCAATGGAGGAGGTGGAACTAGTTTACCCTACCATTACAGGTGGTGGAACTCAGTTCCACCTCGTTCCCCCCCCCACACTTTAACCCCTGTTTATACCTACTTATACATGCAAATATTTTAAATGCTGCTTTGTGTTTTGGAACAGTGATGCTTTTTATCCATGTATGGTATATGTGACATTGCATTTCCTAGATTTATCTTGCCAAATTAGTAAAATAAACTTTAAATAAAAAAATATATTTTTATTTTAAACAACCCATTAATTGCTCATGGCTCTTTTCTCTTCGGTGACTAGATACCAGCTATTAACAGAACAATGTTCCATTTACAAAATGTCCATTAGTGAATTGTTAGAATAAACTAATTGGCCTTTGGACACCATCATACGGTCATGTTCGGATCATACAGTGAAATAATGATGTCACTATCCCTTCACATAACATAAACTTATATTAAATCACTATCAACAAATAAGGGAATTATTGGTATTATAGAAGTGTGTTGCCTGCACATGTACTGTATCTGTGGTTCTAGTAAGGCAGTGGTCAGGGAACAGGGGTAAATTACCCCAAATGGGGTAAAAATGAAATTCCTGGGGGTAATGGACGGTCGTGCTGCCAAGACACAGCCCCGTCCAGCACGCGATGTGACATGCTGATGTCACACACCGCTCCCTCCTGGCCGCCCTGTGCTGTGTTCCTGGCCGTGGTGTGACATGCTGATGTCACACCGCTCTCTCTCACGCCCGCCCGTCCTGCGCTGTCCTGTCCTCCCGCACGTGGCCCGCCAACCCACACACAGAACTTGAAGTGTTCTGTGGCTGACCGCTGACGGAGTTCCGCAGGATCAGACAGTGGCCCACATAACAGTGGGAAATTCCCAATGACATTACTGAGGTGAGGATGTGATCATCTGTCTCCTAAAAGTCGTTTCCCCCCCTTCCCCCCTCATCCATCTTTCTTACATTCATTCTGGTGTTTTGGGGAGAGAGTGTTAATTAACCCATTAATTGCCAAAAAATAATTGGCGAAAATAATTCAATAAAAAGAAATAATGATATATATTTACACAGTATCTCAGAAATGCCATATAAACAGTGATAACCAGTATATATATATATATATATGCACAATAATATATGATTTCCTTAATTTCAAATCAAGGGGGTAACGTCGGCGTATCTAAATATATTTTGGGGTAAAAGGTAAAAAAGTTCCCTGACCCCTGTAGTAAGGGGAGGAGAGTGTAGTGTGTAATAAAATGCTGAACAAATGAAATTATTGTAGTGTATTGTAAGGATGCACATTACATATCCTGTCAATTAATCAGGTCATAAAAATATAAAATCAAAGTTCACTTTAGAAAAGGAAATGTGCTGTAATCTTACATGGAGGGTCATATGAGTATGACAGAAGAGTAAGAAGTCTTTCTCTTATGTATCAGATAACAATCAGCAATAACATTATCGTTCTTGTACTCACCGGGTACGGCTGCACTACTGTAAGGAGTATGGATTCCTTGCAGCTTCTGCAAAAAGACAAAATACAATATTGAAGAGTGACAGGTTTGGAATAATTGAGGCATAACCAGGGACTGTAGCATGGGTGTATTCATAAGAGAAAGGTTATTTAGCTATGTAATGGTATTAAAAAAGATAGGAATCCAGTATGACGTAGACATCTGTGGAGTACATAATGGTGGCTTAATGGTGTACAGCTATATACACGGTGAAAATGTGGAAGGATTTATGAAGATGTGTTTTTATCATCTTTGCTGTCTGTTTATTAAGTACTTTTAAGTGGATCAATCTGCAAAGCGCTTACTGTGCTGCAACGATTTACAAGCAATGGAAAGCACAATTGTGTAACATTTAATTGTGAAAGCAGTTCAAATGACTGCAAAAAGGCACATTAATTACTAGAGATGTGCACTTGAAATTTTTCGGGTTTTGTGTTTTGGTTTTGGGTTCGGTTCCGCGGCCGTGTTTTGGGTTCGACCGCGTTTTGGCAAAACCTCACCGAGTTTTTTTTGTCGGATTCGGGTGTGTTTTGGATTCGGGTGTTTTTTTAAAAAAACCCTAAAAAACAGCTTAAATCATAGAATTTGGGGGTCATTTTGATCCCAAAGTATTATTAACCTCAAAAACCATAATTTCCACTCATTTTCAGTCTATTCTGAACACCTCACACCTCACAATATTATTTTTAGTCCTAAAATTTGCACCGAGGTCGCTGGATGACTAAGCTAAGCGACCCTAGTGGCCGACACAAACACCTGGCCCATCTAGGAGTGGCACTGCAGTGTCACGCAGGATGGCCCTTCCAAAAAACACTCCCCAAACAGCACATGACGCAAAGAAAAAAAGAGGCGCAATGAGGTAGCTGTGTGAGTAAGCTAAGCGACCCTAGTGGCCAACACAAACACCTGGCCCATCTAGGAGTGGCACTGCAGTGTCACGCAGGATGGCCCTTCCAAAAAACACTCCCCAAACAGCACATGACGCAAAGAAAAAAAGAGGCGCAATGAGGTAGCTGTGTGAGTAAGCTAAGCGACCCTAGTGGCCGACACAAACACCTGGCCCATCTAGGAGTGGCACTGCAGTGTCACGCAGGATGGCCCTTCCAAAAAACACTCCCCAAACAGCACATGACGCAAAGAAAAAAAGAGGCGCAATGAGGTAGCTGTGTGAGTAAGCTAAGCGACCCTAGTGGCCGACACAAACACCTGGCCCATCTAGGAGTGGCACTGCAGTGTCACGCAGGATGGCCCTTCCAAAAAACACTCCCCAAACAGCACATGACGCAAAGAAAAATGAAAGAAAAAAGAGGTGCAAGATGGAATTGTCCTTGGGCCCTCCCACCCACCCTTATGTTGTATAAACAGGACATGCACACTTTAACCAACCCATCATTTCAGTGACAGGGTCTGCCACACGACTGTGACTGAAATGACGGGTTGGTTTGGACCCCCACCGAAAAAGAAGCAATTAATCTCTCCTTGCACAAACTGGCTCTACAGAGGCAAGATGTCCACCTCATCATCATCCTCCGATATATCACCGTGTACATCCCGCTCCTCACAGATTATCAATTCGTCCCCACTGGAATCCACCATCTCAGCTCCCTGTGTACTTTGTGGAGGCAATTGCTGCTGGTCAATGTCTCCACGGAGGAATTGATTATAATTCATTTTAATGAACATCATCTTCTCCACATTTTCTGGAAGTAACCTCGTACGCCGATTGCTGACAAGGTGAGCGGCGGCACTAAACACTCTTTCGGAGTACACACTTGTGGGAGGGCAACTTAGGTAGAATAAAGCCAGTTTGTGCAAGGGCCTCCAAATTGCCTCTTTTTCCTGCCAGTATAAGTACGGACTGTCTGACGTGCCTACTTGGATGCAGTCACTCATATAATCCTCCACCATTCTTTCAATGGGGAGAGAATCATATGCAGTGCCAGTAGACGACATGGCCGTAATCGTTGGCAGGTCCTTCAGTCCGGACCAGATGTCAGCATCAGCAGTCGCTCCAGACTGCCCTGCATCACCGCCAGCGGGTGGGCTCGGAATTCTGAGCCTTTTCCTCGCACCCCCAGTTGCGGGAGAATGTGAAGGAGGAGATGTTGACAGGTCGCGTTCCGCTTGACTTGACAATTTTCTCACCAGCAGGTCTTTGAACCCCAGCAGACTTGTGTGTGCCGGAAAGAGAGATCCAAGGTAGGTTTTAAATCTAGGATCGAGCACGGTGGCCAAAATGTAGTGCTCTGATTTCAACAGATTGACCACCCGTGAATCCTTGTTAAGCGAATTAAGGGCTCCATCCACAAGTCCCACATGCCTAGCGGAATCGCTCTGTGTTAGCTCCTCCTTCAATGTCTCCAGCTTCTTCTGCAAAAGCCTGATGAGGGGAATGACCTGACTCAGGCTGGCAGTGTCTGAACTGACTTCACGTGTGGCAAGTTCAAAGGGCAGCAGAACCTTGCACAACGTTGAAATCATTCTCCACTGCGCTTGAGACAGGTGCATTCCACCTCCTATATCGTGCTCAATTGTATAGGCTTGAATGGCCTTTTGCTGCTCCTCCAACCTCTGAAGCATATATAGGGTTGAATTCCACCTCGTTACCACTTCTTGCTTCAGATGATGGCAGGGCAGGTTCAGGCGTTTTTGGCGGTGCTCCAGTCTTCTGTACGTGGTGCCTGTACGCCGAAAGTGTCCCGCAATTCTTCTGGCCACCGACAGCATCTCTTGCACGCCCCTCTCGTTTTTTAAATAATTCTGCACCACCAAATTCAAGGTATGTGCAAAACATGGGACGTGCTGGAATTAGCCCATATTTAATGCACACACAATATTGAAGGCGTTGTCCGATGCCACAAATCCACAGGAGAGTCCAATTGGGGTAAGCCATTCCGCGATGATCTTCCTCAGTTGCCGTAAGAGGTTTTCAGCTGTGTGCGTATTCTGGAAACCGGTGATACAAAGCGTAGCCTGCCTAGGAAAGAGTTGGCGTTTGCGAGATGCTGCTACTGGTGCCGCCGCTGCTGTTCTTGCGGCGGGAGTCCATACATCTACCCAGTGGGCTGTCACAGTCATATAGTCCTGACCCTGCCCTGCTCCACTTGTCCACATGTCCGTGGTTAAGTGGACATTGGGTACAGCTGCATTTTTTAGGACACTGGTGACTCTTTTTCTGAGGTCTGTGTACATTTTCGGTATCGCCTGCCTAGAGAAATGGAACCTAGATGGTATTTGGTACCGGGGACACAGTACCTCCAACAAGTCTCTAGTTGGCTCTGCAGTAATGATGGATACCGGAACCACGTTTCTCACCACCCAGGATGCCAAGGCCTCAGTTATCCGCTTTGCAGCAGGATGACTGCTGTGATATTTCATCTTCCTCGCAAAGGACTGTTGGACAGTCAATTGCTTGGTGGAAGTAGTAAAAGTGGTCTTACGACTTCCCCTCTGGGATGACCATCGACTCCCAGCAGCAACAACAGCAGCGCCAGCAGCAGTAGGCGTTAAACGCAAGGATACATCGGAGGAATCCCAGGCAGGAGAGGACTCGTCAGAATTGCCAGTGACATGGCCTGCAGGACTATTGGCATTCCTGGGGAAGGAGGAAATTGACACTGAGGGAGTTGGTGGGGTGGTTTGCGTGAGCTTGGTTACAAGAGGAAGGGATTTACTGGTCAGTGGACTGCTTCCGCTGTCGCCCAAAGTTTTTGAACTTGTCACTGACTTATTATGAATGCGCTGCAGGTGACGTATAAGGGAGGATGTTCCGAGGTGGTTAACGTCCTTACCCCTACTTATTACAGCTTGACAAAGGCAACACACGGCTTGACAAATGTTGTCCGCATTTCTGTTGAAATACTTCCACACCGAAGAGCTGATTTTTTTGGTATTTTCACCAGGCATGTCAATGGCCATATTCCTCCCACGGACAACAGGTGTCTCCCCGGGTGCCTGACTTAAACAAACCACCTCACCATCAGAATCCTCCTTGTCAATTTCCTCCCCAGCGCCAGCAACACCCATATCCTCCTCATCCTGGTGTACTTCAACACTGACATCTTCAATCTGACTATCAGGAACGGGACTGCGGGTGCTCCTTCCAGCACTTGCAGGGGGCGTGCAAATAGTGGAAGGCGCATGCTCTTCACGTCCAGTGTTGGGAAGGTCAGGCATCGCAACCGACACAATTGGACTCTCCTTGTGGATTTGGGATTTCGAAGAACGCACAGTTCTTTGCTGTGCTTTTGCCAGCTTGAGTCTTTTCATTTTTCTAGCGAGAGGCTGAGTGCTTCCATCCTCATGTGAAGCTGAACCACTAGCCATGAACATAGGCCAGGGCCTCAGCCGTTCCTTGCCACTCCGTGTGGTAAATGGCATATTGGCAAGTTTACGCTTCTCCTCCGACAATTTTATTTTAGATTTTTGAGTCCTTTTTTTACTGATATTTGGTGTTTTGGATTTTACATGCTCTGTACTATGACATTGGGCATCGGCCTTGGCAAACGACGTTGATGGCATTTCATCGTCTCGGCCATGACTAGTGGCAGCAGCTTCAGCACGAGGTGGAAGTCGATCTTGATCTTTCCCTATTTTTGGAACCTCAACATTTTTGTTCTCCATATTTTAATAGGCACAACTAAAAGGCACCTCAGGTAAACAATGGAGATGGATGGATACTAGTATACTTATGGATGACGAGCGACTGCCGACACAGAGGTAGCTACAGCCGTGGACTACCGTACTGTGTCTGCTGCTAATATAGACTGGATGATAATGAGATAAAATTAAAATATATATATATATCACACTAGTACTGCAGCCGGACAGGTATATATTATGTAATGACGGACCTGCTGGACACTGTCTGTCAGACTCAGCACTGTAGACTCCTAAAGTAAGCTACTAGTATCAAGAAGATAGAAAAAAAAAAAAAACACGGGTAGGTGGTATACAATTATGGATGGACGAGCGACTGCCGACACAGAGGTAGCTACAGCCGTGGACTACCGTACTGTGTCTGCTGCTAATATAGACTGGATGATAATGAGATAAAATTAAAATATATATATATATCACATTAGTACTGCAGCCGGACAGGTATATATTATGTAATGACGGACCTGCTGGACACTGTCTGTCAGACTCAGCACTGCAGACTCCTAAAGTAAGCTACTAGTATCAAGAAGATAGAAAAAAAAACCCCACGGGTAGGTGGTATACAATTATGGATGGACGAGCGACTGCCGACACAGAGGTAGCTACAGCCGTGGACTACCGTACTGTGTCTGCTGCTAATATAGACTGGATGATAATGAGATAAAATTAAAATATATATATATATATATATATATCACACTAGTACTGCAGCCGGACAGGTATATATTATGTAATGACGGACCTGCTGGACACTGTCTGTCAGACTCAGCACTGCAGACTCCTAAAGTAAGCTACTAGTATCAAGAAGATAGAAAAAAAAAAAAAACCACGGGTAGGTGGTATACAATTATGGATGGACGAGCGACTGCCGACACAGAGGTAGCTACAGCCGTGGACTACCGTACTGTGTCTGCTGCTAATATAGACTGGATGATAATGAGATAAAATTAAAATATATATATATATCACACTAGTACTGCAGCCGGACAGGTATATATTATGTAATGACGGACCTGCTGGACACTGTCTGCAGAATGCGTTTATAAAAACACCACACGACGAGTGTTTAACTTTTTCAGGCAGACAATCACAATATAATGGTGGTCAGCAGACAATCACAATACTGGTGGTCAGTGGTCACTGGTCAGTCACACTGGCAGTGGCACTCTGGCAGCAAAAGTGTGCAACGTACTTAAAATATGTACTCCTGCTATAACTGCTCCCCAGTCTCCCCCACAATTAAGCTGTGTGAGCAGTGAGCACTCAGCACAGTCAGATAATGATATACAGTATTACATATGATGCAGCACACTGGGCTGAGCACAGATATGGTATGTGACTGTGTCACACTGTGTATCGTTTTTTTTCAGGCAGAGAACGGATTAATTAAACTGGTGGTCACTGGTCACACTATCAGCAGCAAGTAGTACTCCTCCTAATAATATGCTCCCCAAAATTTGTGTCTCTCTCTAGTACTCTAGTCTAAACGGAGAGGACGCCAGCCACGTCCTCTCCCTATCAATCTCAATGCACGTGTGAAAATGGCGGCGACGCGCGGCTCCTTATATAGAATCCGAGTCTCGCGATAGAATCCAAGCCTCGCGAGAATCCGACAGCGGGATGATGACGTTCGGGCGCGCTCGGGTTAACCGAGCAAGGCGGGAAGATCCGAGTCGCTCGGCCCCGTGTAAAAAAACCTGAAGTTCGGGCGGGTTCGTATTCCGAGGAACCGAACCCGCTCATCACTATTAATTACATGTTATGACATATTGTTGAAAAATAACTTGAGATCCTAGTTTATGAGTTTGCACAAAGAAGACTGAGCAATAAACTGTGCAGCTGCAATACATGATCTATCATCATAGAATGGCATCATTTATTTCTGTATTTTTTATTTATTTATCATCAATTATTGATACTGCACTACTATATTACTCAGTGTTGTACAGAGAATATTCAGACATCCACATCAGTGCCTACACCAGTGGTTCCCAAAATTTTTGGATCACGGCACCCTAGAATATCACAATTTATTTCACAGCACCCCTAGGCCAAAACTTTCTATTGAGAAATTCAGAAAAAAATATTAAATAAAGTATATTGTGTTTATATGTCATACTTAGGTTCAATTGTGTGGTGAGGGACAGGATTTGCTTCTGTTTGTCCACATATTTTATGATTGTCTGCCACAGCCACAAGCACTGGTTTTGCTTATTACATTAACATAAATAATTTGAATTGGTCCTTGACCACCAATCCAAGTCACCCCTGCAAGTGTCCTGAGGCACCCCAGGCTTACAATCTAATCTCTAAATTATCAGCCTTAATAAAATATACCCAAACACTAATGGTGCCCATACACTTGTGTGATGCCCCGCGACGCGACATCGCGGGGCATCGCACCGGCAGTTCAGGTGCGATGAAATCACACCTGAACTGCCAAAAAGATTACCATGCGTTCATGCAATAGATCGCATGGTAATCACGTGATGGGCACGTCACCTCCGAGTGGGAGCGGCCTCCGTCTGCTCCCGGCGGGTGCCCATCGCACATCGCAGTGCGATATATAGCATGTGTTTTTAAAAACACATGCGATTGCACTGCGATTTGATAAATATTAAGTGCAGCACATACTATCTTGAGACGTGAGATTCGACCGGCGTGCCGGCGCATCGCGTCGAAAGGTACCTAAAATGTGCATACAATCCTTCGATTTCTCTCACAGATGCGGTCGAAATCGAAGGTTAGCACCGATTATCTCACAAGTGTATGGGCACCATAAGGTCCATTTTTTATGAGCAAGAAATACCCAAATTATTCCCCTATATCAGTCAGGTTGTGGTTCCTACAACAGGCACGCCCATTGCCGTGTATTCCCCTAAAACATCCTATGTGCATGCTATTTCTCATGATTTAAGTTTGGTTTCAGCGCCTGCTTATTGAAATTGCAAATGACACATTATTTACACGCAGAGGCGTCACCAGGTGTGGTGACACCCGGTGCGCACCCCTGATGTACTGCCGTGATCGCGGCAAAAAGGGGCGTGACCTTACAGCTAGGGGGCGTGGCTTCGTGGGGATACTGGTATCGTCACTCTGGGGGCGTGCCCAGCATCTCCGGAGATGCTGGGCTTCCCCCAGAGACGGTCTCAGTGTGCTGTCGGCTCCTCTGCTATGACAGGAGCCGGGTGCTGTAGCGGAATTTCACACTGCAGCACCTGGCTCCTGTCACTACGGAGGAGCTGACATTTGGTGTCACCCCCTCCAGGTGTCACACCCGGGTGCGGGCCGCACCCCCCGCACCCGCCTTGTGACGCCACTGTTTACACGCTGTGATGCAGGCTGTCTGCAGAGTTTGGAAAGTGCCCTAGGCTGATGGTATTATGGTTGGTTTTGAGAATCCATAACTCTCACTGGTATAACACTTGCTTAAACTTTACTAGAATGTTCACAGTTTATTTTTATTCTATTCATACAATTGATCTGGAACTATCACTGCATGCACAGAACAGTATATCCCACCCAAATCTAACTCTCTCTGCACATGTTACATCTGCCCCACCTGCAGTGCACATGGTTTTGCCCATTAGCTAACAAATTTGCTGCTGTGATCAGATCTGAATTACCCCCATAGTAACTACTGTATAATGAATGGGTGCAGGACCCATTATAGCTATGTCACTGGTAAATGGCAAACCTCATTAATAAAATTAGTGCTGTGAAGCTTTACAGTGCACTGTAGTGAAGTTTATAGTGCAGGTTGATATATGCATTATTTTTATTAACTGTTTATTTTATATTATATATCTATATCTATATCTATATCTATATCACATAGCACTTTTATATACAGGTTGAGTATCCCATATCCAAATATTCCGAAATACGGAATATTCCGAAATACGGACTTTTTTGAGTGAGAGTGAGATATTGAAATCTTTGTTTTCTGTGGCTCAATGTACACAAACTTTGTTTAATACACAAAGTTATTAAAAATATTGTCTAAAATGACCTTCAGGCTGTATGTATAAGGTGTATATGAAACATAAATGAATTGTGTGAATGTACACACACTTTGTTTAATGCACAAAGTTATTAAACATATTGTCTAAAATGACCTTCAGGCTGTATGTATAAGTTGTATATGTAACATAAATGCATTCTGTGCTTAGATTTAGGTCGCATCACCTTGATATCTCATTATGGTATGCAATTATTTCAAAATACGGAAAAATCCCATATCCAAAATACCTCTGGTCCCAAGCATTTTGGATAAGGGATACTCAACCTGTAGTATTTTAGTTAACTTCAGACCCTGCCCCAGGAGAGATTTACAATACATGTTGACTACCACGCAAGTAGGAAAACAAAACCACCCAGCGCTCCTGAAACAATGAGTCCTAGAAAGAAGTAATTTATTCACCTGCAGCAATTCTGAAAAGGATTAATTTGCAAACCCACACACCAAAAGTTAAAATAGAAAAGAATGCACTGCTGGGAAAAAACTGGACCACAAACTTACATTTTCAATTTATTAATAATAATTCACATACATAAAAAAATCTCACATGTTAATCTAATATTCAGTATAAAATCAGGTGTCCAAGGATTATTCCTGAGAATAATGAACAGTAACAATATTGTGTCAATAAAATCAGAACTTGTAAAATTATACAATGTGATTCCAAACCGAGATAATAGCAGCTGTTAAAAGTAGCAAAGATCTTAGTAAACTAAAACCATTAAGGAAGGTACACATGGGGGGAGATGTGTGCTGAGTGATCTATCACAGAACGCTCAGCACACATCTCTCCCCCTGCTCAGCACTCGGTGCGATGTGTGCTGAGCGAGGGGGGACGCTCACTTCACCCAGCAGTGCAGTGAGCGATCTAACTAGATTTGGCATGCATGCCAAATCTAGAGCCAGCGATTGCGGCGTGCGGGACTGCGCATTGATGTCGCCGGCACCCTACACACGGAGCAATGTGTGCTTAATTTCTAAGCAATCTAGTCAGCTTGTTTATAAATTAAGTAAAAATCGTCACTGATATCGTCAGTGACGACAGCCACCCACATCCAGGTGCATAAAGTCTTGTCCATTATCTTTAGATTTCAAGGCTGGAACTAAAGATATTGGACTTAGTTAATGACCTGCAGGAGCGCGCAACAATATACTATATACACACTGGATGATGTGAACGATATATTGTCCAATCCGCCGTTTCGGACAATATATTGAGTGCATATCGTCAAGTGTGTACCCAGCCTTAGAAGTAAATCCTTGATTGATATGGGCACAGTGCACTCAGGTGTAGTGACCAAATATGAAATTCAGGCATCCATTGGCAATCAGGCTTATTAAACTAGCTATAGCAATATATCTAAAGTGCAGATGAGAACAATATCCAAATGTTCTCTATATGATAGTGCAAGCTGCACTTGATAAAAGCACCAGGCATAGTTTATTAAGCAGCATGTAGCATGAGAATCAGTAGCCACGCTTGTATAATGTTAATTGCAATTCACGTTCATATTGCACCAACTGCACTTTAAGAGCTCCTTTTTCCCCCCAAGTGCGCTATGGGCCCAATTCAAGGTTGATTGCAAAAGGCACTATGGGGGTCATTCTGACCCGATTGCACGCTGCATTTGTTTGCAGTGGAGCAATTGGGTCAGAATTGCGCATGCGCTGGTGCCGCAGTGCGCCGGCGCATGCCAGACAGCCAAAGGCCGTCGTTGCCTAGCGATTGCCTCTGCTTGATTGACAGGCAGAGGGGGCACGGACCATTGCCCGACCAATGGGGGGGCGGGCCGCGGCGGCTGCGTGACGTCACATGCAGCCGCTGCCACCTGGGCAGCGAAGAGGTCCTCCCGGCCAGCCGCAGGCCAGCCGCAGGAGGTGCTCCTGAAAGCAAAAGCATCGCCACTGTGCGATGCTTTTGCACTTCTGCGGGGGGAGGGGGGCGGCACTGACATGCAGGGCAGACTAGCCCTGTGCTGGGTGTCCCCCCGCAAGTCTGAGTGCCTGATCGTAGCTGTACTAAATTTAGCACAGCTACGATCAACTCAGAATGACCGCCAATGTACAGTAGTTTTAAAGAAAACATGTGATACCCCTGGAACCTTGTCTCTTAGGGGAGAGCATTTTGTTCAGTACCTTATGCTCTCTTATGGAGAGCATGTTTCCTCCAGTTTGCACAAAAGGAGAGCATTGTGGAACTGAACAGCTATTAAAAACCCTACTTATCAATGTATTAAAGGTCATATCTATAAATTAGCTCCAGTGTCTCTAATATAGCTTCCATCATTACAAACAGCCACTCACCTTTCTCCTAGCTTCTGTGCAGGAATGATATAGAATGTTGACATTCAGAATATTGACATGGTTGTTGTCACGATCCTAAGCACGGCGATTCTTCAGAAACGCCAATCTGCGAATCCCTGCCACGTGACACCTTTACTGGATACCTGTGCGCATGTGTTAATTTCACACAAAATCACTGCCACCAGCCAAAGTACAAACGTTTAGGGTATGACCCAAGGCAAACTTATGGCTTTTGCCTGCACCTAGAATTATTAATATTTTGGTAACGCCTCTTTCAGAGAGTTGGGTTGGATACACAACAGAAACCAGATCTAAAATTAGATTATTTAATTCAAAACACTTCAAAGCTTATGTTACAGAAAAAAAAGAGTTACAAGAATATAATGATAAAAAGTCAAAGTCAAACTGAAAGACAACTTCAAGAAAATAAAATTAGGGAGATAAACCCACCGATACTAGCACGCACGCAGAGTAGAACGATGAGGTGAAGTGAAGCTGCTTCAGATATATCGGAACATTACAGAGCCAGAATGTTCTCCTGACTCGCTTCTTTGATAATGGACAACTTACACTATGGGGGTCTCCTATTTAAAAAAACATGCTGCCCCTTCAACCCCTCTCCCTCTGGAGTGTTACTGTTAACCCTTCCATAAGCCAGAGAAGGTTTTGAGTGTCAGCTCATACTGGGCTTCCCGGCTACTCTCTCAGGGGCGAATGGCCTTATCTTCTTCTCCTTTGAAGCTCTGGCCATGGTTCTTGTGTAAACAAATGGCTAGTTCTGAGAGGACACAGAGCAGGAAGGGCTTAACACCTCTGTGGCCCTAGCTCTGGTTCTGGGGTAATTAAACTAAACTAAATTTCACACCTAAACAGTCAGTGTGTCTCTGAGTTCTGTGGCTACAATGAAATGCCAGCAGATCAATCAAGCTTCAACCATTTAACATGCAAAGACAGTTATCACATACTGGTACATTGATACATCAATTGGAATAATACAAATTTCAATCATGCCCATTTCGATATAACCCAGATCCATTGGCATCACATCCATTGATACATCACTCGGATATCCTGGTATCATCTATATTGATATCACACTACTTATTAACAGGCCTATTCCTACTTGAAATAGCCTGGATCATGACACCTCCCCCTTTAAGATCAGCAAGGGAGCAGTGGCACATCAGGCTGAAGTATCCTATGACCTTTTCACACAGGATTTATACATAACCACACACAGGGCATTTTCAGACATTGATCAATACAATATTATTTGCAGTTATGCACGTTCTGGCGTCAGAATAGCGTCCACTCATGACAGCTGTTATGACAAATGTTGACATTGCTATAATACGGGCATTGTGCATATCAACAGTTGTCTTGTTGACATAGTGTTCTCAGCAGATTTTAGCCCTAACACTAACCTTGCTCTAACTCACTGCCTAACCCTACCACTAGCCGCAATCTAACCTTAACCCTAAAGTCGACTGTCAACATTCACAATGTCAACATTGGGACATTGTCAACATTATGTCCATGTAAACATTGTGACTGTTGATGTAAAGGATTCAAACCCTTCTGTAGGCCTAGACTTTCAGGCTACTCCCACCACTAGGATTACTCCCACCCCCTAGGATTGCTACCACCACTAGGATTACTCCCACCACTAGGATTGCTCCCACCACTCGGATTACTCCCACCCCCTAGGATTGCTCCTACACTAGTATTACTCCCACCACTAGGATTACTCCCACCCTCTAGGATTGCTCCCACCACTAGGATTACTACCACCACTAGGATTGCTCCCACCCCCTAGGATTGCTCCCACCACTAGGATTGCTCCCACCCCCTAGGATTACTCCCACCAATAGGATTACTCCCAACACTAGGATTACTCCCACCACTAGGATTACTCCCACCACTAGGATTACTCCCACCACTAGGATTGCTCCCACCACTATGATTACTCCAACACCCTAGGATTACTCCCACCCCCTAGGATTACTCCCACCCCCTAAGATTGCTCCCACCACTAGGATTACTCCCAACACTAGGATTACTCCCACCACTAGGATTGCTCCCACCACTAGGATTACTCCCACCACTAGGATTACTCCCACCACTAGGATTGCTACCACCACTAGGATTGCTCCCACCACGAGGATTGCTCCCACCACGAGGCTTGCTGCTACTGTTTTCTGATCCAGGACTGCAGTTTACTCTCAAACTCCCAAAGAGTGGGCCAGTCTGCTGTATACTGCCAACTTTACTCAGGACCTGATGTGTGTGATGACGTGATTTGCATTATTTTGTGGCCCCCGTTTGTAAAATGGCAACTCTGAACAGCTGGGGCAGACCACTATGATGTATAATTTTTGTAAGTGTGAAATATATATTTCTTTTAAATGATACATTGGGTTTTTGCACAAATCCCTTCTTTTTACCCAGCGTACACTATTGGGGGTAATTTTCTTATTTCATAAATGTTCTCTGGCTGAGACATCATGAAGGATCAGTTACATCAATTAAGATTTCAACAGTGTAGTATGCTCTTCAAATAATTGTACAAACACAATTGTTTTCTTTTCCAGGTGAATGCTCTGACATTGTAAGACTTATTAATTTACCATTACCTACACAGTGTGCACTCAATTTTCTTAGTTTCTTTTTCATATATTTTCTTCTGGTCACAATATGAGATGGTTTTGAATTCATTCGAGAAGTCTTGATCCAAAAAGTTCCAATTGATTGAACTATTGTTACATTTATCTCTCTATTACTTGCTGATTGCACTGTAAATCTTTGTTTTATGGTTGTTTAACTTATCACAACAATATTCACTATACATCTTTCTTCATTGTTCCTGTACTCTAGAATACTACCTGTATCAAGTTTACAGGCCAGTACTGACGGGAGAGATGTGTGCTGAGCGATCTTAACACAGACCGCTCAGCACACATCTCTCCCCACGCTCAGCACAGCGCGATGTACTGAGTAAGGGGGGACGACAACGGGGGCTGCTCACTTCACACAGCGCTGAAGTGAGCGATCCGCTAGATTGAGCCTGCATGCAGGCTCAATCTAGCACCAGCGATAGCGATGCGCAGGGCCGCGCATCACTATCACTGGGGGGGCATACACACGACAGATCCATGATTAAAATCTAAGCTATCTAGTCAGATTGCTTAGCTTTTAAGCACGGATCTCTCCATGTGTACCCCCCTTAAGGGGGGCACTCACAGAGCGATATTCTAAGCAATCTGACTAGATTGCTTAGAATTTAAGCATTATCGCTCCGTGTGTACCCCCTACAGCGATAGCGATGCGCAGCCCCGTGCATCGCTATCGCTGGTGCTAGATTGGCCTGCATGCAGTCCAATCTAGCAGGTCGCTCACTTCACCCGCTGGGTGAAATGAGCGCCCCCCCCCCCCATCTCCCCCCGCACGCTCAGCACAGATCGCGCTGTGCTGAGCGGCGGGAGAGATGTGTGCTGAGCGAACCGCTCAGCACACATCTCTCCCACGTTGGCCCGTCTATATGGGCCTTTACCTTAGAAATAAGATTGTTCTTGTTTGCAACTTAAAAAGAAACCTCACTAACGGCCCATTTCTGGCCTATACTATTATAGTTGATCAATGATATTAAGAACCTTTGTGTCTGACAGACCCTAGGATCATTGAAAGGGATCAGGCCATGGTGTGGTTAGTATAAAGGAAAGAGGACACAGCACAAATTGGCTGCAGCTGGTTAAAAATCTAATCAATGTAAAATAGCCACCAACGTTATATCATTTTGGTGTTACAGTACTGTCACTTTAAGACATATTTTACAATTATGCAAAGCCTTTCAGTGACATTGTTAAGGGGTTTACTGTCATTGTGCTTGGCTTCTGAACCAAATAATCAGCAAGAAGCATTCATAAGTTACTTTAATTTTGTGCAAAATTTATTAGATCAGAATATGCCATGAGCTTAAAGCGACTAAGCTAAGTAAATCTTCTTTCATTCTTTAATGTCTTTCATTAATGTGAAAATTATGGCGCACAGACATTTGAGCAATGATTTGTATTGCTAATGCAGTCTGAAAAACAAAGACAAGCATTCAAACTAGCTTCTTCTGGAGCTCCATAAGAACCATACTAAAACTATCTGTAGCAATGCAATCTGAGATAAGAACAATCATCAATTTCTAGAACATTAAATTAAAAATATATATCTTTTTTTATTAGCAAGGTTTGTGACAGTAAACATAGGATTCTGAGTTTTTAAAATAGTTTATCCATTATGTTGAGTAACAAATATGTAATTTGATCAGGTATATGGCATAATATAGAAATAAGTGACTTCCTTTGTATTTCCCTGTAGATTGTAAACTTGTAAGCAGGGCCCTCGTACCTCTTTGTCTGTTTGTTATTATCCAGTCTTGTTTTATTACTATTTTGATCAAACTGTAAAGCACAACTAAATATACTGGAGCTACTGTATATAAGTACAAGTACAGTTAGCTCCATATCAGCTGTGGCCCCTACCTTTCTGTATTAGGGGGCAGCCTCTGCCTGTGCTACACTAGTGCTGTATGAGTCCGGAGAGGGTGAGAGGGAGACAGCCCCAGGCTGGCTGGGTCCCGGTTCCTGCGCAGTGGATCTGGCAGGTGGTGGCACCGCCCATGCGCAAAACACCAGCTTCCCCTGTAAGGTCACTCTCTGTCAATCGCAGCCAGTACTTGCAGTCTGAGAGGGAGAACTCCCCCCCCCCCATGACTGCTTGTCTTGTGTGTGGTTGGCAGGTAGCATTTCCAATGGAAGATCACTGGCAGTCAGAGTGTAGCCAGCGCAGTCACAGACTGCAACTGGCTCACTGCGGTGTCGGATTGTACGATTGTAAATATTGTATGAAACATTACAGTAGTTCCCTAATACACAGCTCCCAAATGTTAGGAGCTCATATTTATCATAATCAGAAATAAGATGTTCATTCTAAATACTTTGTGGTGAATACTTTGCAGGCGATGACTACATAAAATATGAAACCCACGGACAAAATGGTGTGTTCTCACCTTTGCTATGCTTTGCCAGGCCTTTGCTGCGTGTCTTTAGCTATTGTTTGTGGGTCTTTCTGCCTTTAGTTTTGTCTTTAGTAAGTAAAATTCTTAAACAGGTTGAGAACAGGTGATTGACAGGGTCATTGCAGAATAGAATATTCCACTTTTTTGCCTTAAAAAACTCTTGCTTTCGTAGTATGTTTAGGGTCATTGCCTATCTGTTCTGTGAAGCGCTATCCAATCAACTTTGTTGAATTTATTTGAAGCTGATCAGACAGTATATCTCTATACACTTCAGAATTCATCTGGCTGCTTCTGTCTTCTCTCACACTTCTGTCTTCTCTCAATAAACACTAGTGACCCAATGCCATTGGAAGCTATGCATGCCTAGTCTAGTGGCTCACTTAGTCTAGTGGTCTAGTGGCTCGCTTATCTTGCCACTGGTTCTACGCCAACTCAGTTGGTGGCGTGGACCCACACAATGAGTGGGAATACCGGGCGGGTGTCGTGATTCCATCTGTAGGTAAAATGCCGGCTGTCAGGATTCCACTGTCAGTCTCCTAAACGCCAGGATCCCGACAGCTGGTATACTGACTGCACCCCGATAGATATATAGGTGTCATAAGAAATGCAGCCAGATATACATGTTCAGTGTCCGACTGGTGCATGAAGTTCCCATCGGAGGAATGCAGTGGCAGGGGCTCATGCTTATGGGTGTGATCAATTTCCAGAGGGGGTGTGGCCAGCTGTAACAGAGGCTTGGCTAACCATTAGAGAGAGCAATGACTTGTCCCCTTGATAAATATATATAGTAAATACTGCTAGTGCATGCATGATAATTTACCAAATTAATAACAGCAATGCACTATAGAAAATACACCATAGTCCTGTGCAATATAAGGTAACATATGTATAGTGTATAATTTAGGTGTACAGTCTGGAGCCTTATTCCTAGAGGAGGAGCTGGAACCCCAGGTACTGGGGCCCACCGGGGTTCCCCCCTGTGCCCCTGTGGGTCAGTCCAACCCTGTATATGTATATCTTTGTATGATCAAAGCTATTTTCTGCATGGATGCAAATAATTTTGGAAAGATTATAATTTGACTCTTCATGGTGTTCTCACTTATATGTTTATACTTTAAGTGAAAATTAATGTGAATATATCTGAACTCACCACTTATTTCTGTGGTGACATAAACCCAGGTATATAGTATATGGGAAATATTATATACATTTATTACATATTGTCAATTCCTGTGGTAGTTATACTTTCATCTGATAGGAGAAGTGATTATATACTGTATATACCAAATACAGCTTCTTCTCTATGAATTTTGGAATATATGGAAATACCGTAAATATTTAATACTATTTTTATTGAATTTTAGAACAAGTGTGGAGACATACACCAATCATTGTTCTTTAGTTTAGAGGTATAAAAATAAAATAACAATTATATAAAATCATAGCTTACATGACATACAAAAGTGTGCCCGGCACAAGAGTATTTAACTGTTGCTCTTAGCAATACATTTTGTACAAATTATATTAGTTACATGGTCGCACACACTCCAGGAAGATGCTTAGCAGGCAACATCACTGCAATTTCACACAGTTATTTTTAACATCTAAAATATATTTTTAATTGAAAGGAAAATCTATTAAAAAGTCTGAGAATGGAAGTGTAAGCTAGTAAATAGTATTGTAATTACATTAATAATAAATAAGTGTTGGTAATGCTGTTATCTTATGTAACCCTAATTGTTTAGTAATGTTGCAATTAAGAGGATCTTATATAACAGTAGTGAGCTGTACATGTGGCAGCAGTAGTACCCTACATGGCATTTTACATATATTATGCATTGTTTATAGGTTATATATACAGCACACAGGGGCGTATCTACCCTTTGGCTCGGATGGCACTCGCCAAGGGCGCTGGCCAGAGGGGGTGAGGTGCCACCCGCAGCCAGGGGGTAGAATCACATTCAAATAGTAGTGCTATGTGAATGTGAGCGAGGACAAGAGAAACTATTGTCATTGTGACATGGCCAGTGCTGCTCTCTGCATTGCGCATAGGGAGGCCAATCCCGGGATTTAGGGCCAATCCCGGGGATTGAGGGATCAGCATTGAGTGTCCACAGGATGCTCAGACGCTGCCCGGCTTCCTCCTTCCGGCTCCCCAGAGCAGCGCGAGGTCACGCTGCGCCACCGCTGGGATTGGCTTCCCTAATTGCGCAGCACAGTGCCTCAGTAACATCAGGGGCAGTCTGGATGTGACCAGCCTATAAGCAGCCCGTGCGTGCGGCAGTATCACTTAATAAACACTACAGTGAGCTGCAGGTGGCAAGCTGTGAAGGGGGGGAGGGGCGGTGCGGATGTCCGGTAAACAGGCAGTCAGCAGGAGTTAATGCAGCAACCTACTGGAGCAGAGCATTATAGAGTATTATTATTAAATTATTATATTATATCCATCTGAAACTACTTATTTTATATTAAATTAATTTCTATTTTAAGGTTTTTTTTTTAACGTGTGGTAGAGGGGAAAAAACATTGGGTAGGGGGAATATGGGGGGGAAGGAGGAAGGGAGAGACACACCGGTTCCTTACTTTGCCAGGGGTGCTTGGACTCCTAGATACACCTCTGACAGCACATAGAGTCAATAGTCATAGTTCTTTATGTGATGAGGCCAGACCTTTCGTGTGAGAATTACAAGCAGCTACGTCAGTTCTCCATGCTGGAACATGAACAATAGATGTGCCTTAAGATATAATTATAACTGCGGCACATGTTGTATACTTTTTGTTAAATTAGCAAATAATCTATAAAACTGCATTTTCGAGTGAGGCCTAGGGAAATAAACAAGAACTTCTGAAAGACAAATCACAAGTAATGTCTAAGACATGATGATTGATTTTTGTGGTGTAATGAGAAACTGAGAATTTCGAGTTACTGGCATAAACAGTGCACTGATAGCTGTATAATAAGCCTGTGCTTTGCATAGCTGAAGAGACACTTGACTGTGCCCACAGTGCAATGTGAACAGATGGTACATAATGTTTCCCTCTCTTCCATCAACCTGCGTAAAACGATGCCCAGTAGATGGCTGAGCATACTCATTGTTTCTTCCCTACTTCTGCCTGAGTTTGGCAAATGGAAGATTTACACTTCGCTTGTTTACACACATTGCCTCACTGTGCCAGATACACAAATGCTCCCAGAGTGCCAGATATACATTGCCTCACAGTGCCAGATATACATTGCCTCACAGGGCCAGATACACATTGCCTCACAGTGCCAGATATGCCCCCAGTGCCAGGTACACATGTCCCCCCCCAGTGCCAGATATCCCCCAGTGCCAGGTATGCCCCCATTGCCAGGTATACATGTCCCCCCAGTGCCAGATATGCCCCCAGTGCCAGATACACATGTCCCCCCAGTGCCAGATATGCCCCCAGTGCCAGATATGCTCCCACTGCCAGGTATACATGCCCCCCCCCCCCGTGCCAGGTATGCCCCCAGTGCCAGATATGCTCCCACTGCCAGGTATACATGCCCCCCCAGTACCAGATATGCCCCCATTGCCAGGTATACATGCCCCCCCCCCAAGTCCCAGATATGCATCCACCGCCAGATATGCCCCCATTGCCAGGCATACATGCCCCTCTCAGTGCCAGATATGCCCCCAGTGCCAGATATGCTCCCACTGCCAGGTATACATGCCCCCCTAGTGCTAGATATGCCCCCATTGCCAGGTATACATGCCCCCCCCCCAGTGCCAGGTATGCCCCCAGTGCCAGATATGCTCCCACTGCCAGGTATACATGCCCCCCCCAGTGCCAGATATGCCCCCATTGCCAGGTATACATGCCCCCCCCCCCCCAAGTCCCAGATATGCATCCAGTGCCAGACATGCCCCCATTGCCAGGCATACATGCCCCTCTCAGTGCCAGATATGCCCCCAGTGCCAGATATGCTCCCACTGCCAGGTATACATGCCCCCCTAGTGCCAGATATGCCCCCAGTGCCAGATATACAGGAAGCCCCCCACTCCCCTGCTGCTCACCTGTGTTTGTGTGAGGGGAGGAGAGCACAGCCTGTGCCTCTCCTTCCCCTCAGTCTCCAGCGGGTGCGGGTGTCTCTGTTCAATTCAGCGCCGATCTGTGAGCCAATCAAAGGTCGCGGTCCGCGAGCTCTGATTAACTCACGGGCGGTGCTGAATTGAATACACAGAGGGGCAGGAGAGGCGCAGGGCTGCGCTCTCCTCCCCTCACATCAGCAGGACGGAGCGGCGGTGAGCAGCAGTGGGAGGGGGGAGGGACGGGGAGCGGCGGCCCGTGGGTACGGCGGCAGCAGATGCCGCCGGGTATATCCACTGGTGGCTGTGTGTGCAGCCCAGGCCCTCCACTCTGATCAGAGTGGCGGGGCCCGGGACAACTGTACACAGGGCACCCCCTTGATGGCGGCCCTGCATTTAAGAAGGAAAGAATTAGCAGATGCAGAAAAATACTTTATTATTCAATTACATTTTTTTTCAAGACTACAATAATTATTTTTTCATGATTTTTTTTTACGTTACAGTGCTTTTTATTATTTTTTATTTTATTTTGAACAACTCTCTACCTCAAGGCTCAAGACTACAGGGTCACACGTCAGTTATGCAGTCGACTACAGTAGCGGAAGTACCGGAGACAATAGAGTTGGTTGCCAGCAGGCATCAGCCCCGAAGTGGGAACCTCCTCCATTGCTCCGGTGTCACAGATGGATTACCTACAGTATGAGGCTGAGCCCCGCAGTACAACCCTGCAGTACCCGTACGGCTGTCTACGTCAGGGGGGAGGAAGCAGGGGCGGGTCACCTGTGGAGCCTGAAGCTCATTATAGAGTAGGGATGACCATCAATGATTCCAAATCATCGATGGTTTATGGCCAATGTCGAATGTTATTGCCATCGATAGGAGAGAACCAGATGGTTTCCCTCCATCGATGGCACATCCTGAACAAATATTTTTTTTTGCAAGTGACCGCGACAAGCTCTGCCCCTGACACCCTCTAAGCACTGCCCCCATTTTTTGATTGGCACACGGCCCGGCCAGCACCTTTCCGCGATGGCCATCGAGTGGTGCAAATCGTCGATGGTTCACCATAAATGGTTTAAGTGCCATCTATGGTTATCACAGATGGTGCCATCGATGGCAACCATCGATGGACAGCCACCGATGGCCATCTCTATTGTAGAGCGGTTAGTGGTGCCTCTATACATGGGGCGTGGTGTACGCAGAGCGGCACTTGCAGCTCCCTCTACTCCTACAATTGGGGGGTCATTCCGAGTTGATCGCATGCTGCAACTTTTTGCAGCCTGTGTGATCAACTAGACGCCGCCTATGGGGGAGTGTATTTCTACATAGCAGGGCTGCGATCGCTTGTGCAGCCCTGCTATGCAAAAAAAGTTTTGTGTAGAACAAGACCAGGGTAAGAGTTACTTACCCTGTGCGATCAATCCAATTTTGCTGGTCCCGAAATTGACGTCAGACATCCGCCCTCCAAACACCAGGACATGCCTGCGTTCGCCGCACCACTCCTAAAAAACAGTCAGTTGACGCCCCGGAACGGCTTCCTCCTGTCAATCTTCTTGCGATCACTTTCTTCTTTCTTCTTGTCGTTGCCCAGTGACGGCCGTCGCTGGGCAACGCCGTGCCTGTGCATTGCGGCCGCCGTGCATGCGCAGAACCGACCCATTTGCACCGATGCGAAAAACAGCAGCGTGCGAACAGGTCGGAATGACCCACTTTGTCCCTAGTATGGAGACACTGTTTAGGTTCTGGGGGGAATTCAATTGTTTGAAAAGTCGGCTAGGTGTCTGTTTTTTCCTGTCTATTAGATAGGAAAAACCAGACACCCAACTGACTTTTGAAACAATTGAATATCCCTCAGAGTGCTTCATGCACATGAAGGAATCCTGCCCACAGCATAAGTGAGATAATCGACAGTAAGGGCTCGGAATGAATGTCAGTGCAGGGGGGGGGGGTGAGCAGATCTGTGTTTGGGGCGGACTAGAGTACTTTGTGTGTTTCAGGGGTGGGAAATTGTGTGGGGGGGACTGATTGGAGAGAGAAGTGTCTGGTGGTCTGTGTGATGGAGATCTGAGTGAGTGTGTTACACTGTGTGTGTTTGAGGGGAGGGGATCTGAGGGAGGGAAAAGAGCTGTGCGTATGTTTGTGTTTGTGTGTGTGTGTGTATGTGTGTTGTGTGTGTGTGTGTGTGTTGTGTGTGTGTGTCTGTGTGAGAAAACCAGCCAGTGTGAGGGAGGGGGAGAGCTGTGTGCGGGGATCTGTGTGAAGGAGGTGCACTGTGTTAGGCGCCGGGGTCCGCTCGTCGGTGCGGCCCGGCGCCTAGCAACCAGGGACGCCGTGCGCGTTCAGCCGCCGGCTCCCTGGCAACGCTAGACGCCGGGCGCACAGAGCCGCTCTGACCTTAGCAACGGGGACGCCACGTTCAGCCGCGTTCCCCGTTGCTGGGTCTGTCCTAAATTACCTGATTATGTGCTGGCCGTGCAGCATGCAAGCTGCACGGCATTTCCATTGATTACCCTGTCTGGATCTTGATTGGAGGGTTCCTGAATAAAGGCACCCTCAGGACTTCTTACAGACGCCGGTGATAGCTTCCTGTTTGCCTGTGTCTGCTACAGAGAGTTTCCAGTCCTGCTCAATCCGGTTGTTCCTGTCCTCAGAGATCCTGTACTCGGAAGTTTGCCATCTATTCCTGGAGTCTGACCGAGCACCTTTAACATCCTGTGGTGTTCGTGAGTCGCGGCTCAGCCGTGTGTTGCGGCTTGTCCGCTTACTGTTAATTATTTAGTTAATTTGTGTTCTGGAGCTTTTGCGGAGGATTCCGCTCCCACAGATCCACTCTGGTATCCAGCGGTGCTGGATAGGAGTAACGGATCAGTGGTTCTTTGGTTGTCCTTTTCCCTGGCGGCTAGTCCGCACATACCTTTGGTTAAAGTTAGTTAGCTTGTAACCCCTGGCCTGGTTGCTTAGTCAGAGGGCCCCTTGTTATCACCCTGTCTCGGATTTCCCTTTGTCTCCCATTAAGACCTGCGGGGGCATCGGGGTTGGGCAGACATAATCCGCCCTTCGAACGCGGCTGCCATGGGCTCAAGCAACCATAGTCTCGCAAGGGATTTCTGATAACACGGGCGAGACAACGGAGTTAGGGCGCCAGGGGTTACTAGGCTCTCCTGCTCCCACAACCAGCATATCTTCCCAGTACTCAGACCTCTGCCATAAGATCTCTTCTGGTCTGGAGTACGGGAATCATAACATTATCACCGGCCAGACAAAAGAAAAAATTTAAATTAACAGGAGTTAATTTTTTCACTTATTCAGTTGGGAGATTTTGTCGGCCTCATGAATCCCGCCGGTATTGGGCCAAATCCTGGCCAGCTTCTAGTTAGTCAGATTCAAGAACTTACTCAGATGGTTCAGGATCTGTCCCTCCGGGTGAGGTCACAGGAAGATCTGTTACGGACTTCCCCGAGGGTCATCCCTGAACCAAAAATGCATCTGCCTGACCGTTTTTCTGGGGATAGAAAACAGTTTTTTAATTTTAAAGAGTCTTGTAAACTTTATTTTCGTTTAAGACCAGTCTCCTCAGGTACGGAGGCTCAGCGGGTTGGAATTATTATTTCTCTGCTTCAGGGGGATCCTCAGACCTGGGCTTTTGGTTTAAAGACAGACGATCCGGCCTTATCGTCTGTAGACGCCTTTTTAAAATCTTTAGGGCTATTGTATGACGACCCTGATAGAGAGGCGTCCGCTGAGAGTCAGTTGCGTGCTCTTAGACAGGGTAGGAATCCCGCAGAGAATTATTGTACGGAGTTTCGCCATTGGTCGAACGACTGTGGATGGAATGACCCAGCCCTGCGCAGTCAGTTTCGCCTCGGCTTATCTGAATCTATAAAAGACAGTCTCCTTCAGTATCCCGCTCCTGAGACTCTCGATAAACTCATGGAGCTCTCTATTAAGATAGATCGTTGGCTCAGAGAGCGGAGGGCTGAAAAAGGGGCATCTGTCGGGTCTTCTCCTTGTGTGCTTTCCATTCCTGTAGACATGGAGGAGCCTATGCAGATAGGTCTCTCCAAATTGTCTCCTGAAGAAAGAACCAGGAGGCAAAATTCTGGTCTTTGTTTATACTGTGGAGGTAAGGGACATTTTGCCCGTAGTTGTCCGAACAAATCGGGAAACTTCCTGACCAAGTGAGTTGTGAGGGGGTTCACTTTGGTCTGCAGCTCATCTCCTCAAATAATTCACTGTTAGTTCCTGCTAAAGTTTCCTTTGGCAGCCTCTGTTCCTCGGTCTCTGCTTTTGTGGACAGTGGAGCTGCAGGGAACTTTATGGATTTAACATGGGCCAAGGCCTTAGGTATTCCTCAGTTAACCTTGGGTAGGTGTGTCACCATGCATGGTTTAGATGGGAGTCCCTTGTCCAATGGGGTTATTTCTCTAGGTACACCTCCTGTTTTACTCTCGGTGGGTGCCCTGCATTCTGAAAAGATTGAGTTTTTCCTTACTCATTGTCCAGCAGTTCCTGTGGTTCTGGGTCACCCTTGGCTGGCCTTTCATAATCCCATCATTGATTGGCAGTCGGGGGAGATCTTACAATGGGGTACCATCTGTAGGAAAGAATGTATTACGCTTCCTATCCGAGTAGCTGCCGCCGTTCCTGCACCCATTCCTGAGGAATATCAGGATTTTGTCGACGTGTTTTCCAAGGGCAATGCGGATATTCTGCCTCCCCATAGGCCTTACGATTGTGCCATTGAGCTAATTCCTGGTGCCACGTTGCCTAAAGGAAGGTTATATGCATTGTCTGGTCCTGAAACTGTGGCCATGAATGAGTATGTGAAAGAAAGCCTTGGGAAAGGTTTTATCAGGCCATCTAAATCCCCATTAAGTGCAGGTTTCTTCTTCGTAGAGAAGAAGGATGGTTCACTCAGACCCTGCATTGACTTTAGAGCTTTGAATAAAATCTCAGTAAAGAATACTTACCCTCTGCCGCTGATCTCTGTCCTCTTTGATCAGCTACGTTCGGCTGTGATTTTTTTCCAAAATTGACCTTAGAGGAGCATATAACCTCATCAGAATCAAGTCAGGGGATGAGTGGAAAACGGCATTCAGTACTCAATCAGGCCACTATGAGTATCTGGTTATGCCATTCGGCCTGTCAAACGCTCCGGCAGTTTTCCAGGATCTCATTAATGATGTGCTCCGTAAATTTCTTGGAAGATTCGTTGTAGTCTACTTAGACGATATTTTGATATATTCTGACTCTGAAGAACAACATGTTATCCAGGTGCGTCAGGTGCTAAAGAAATTACGTGAAAATCACCTATATGCCAAACTGGAGAAGTGTGAATTTCATGTCACGGAGGTATCCTTTTTAGGGTACATTATTTCCCCTCGGGGATTCCGTATGGAACCGAAGAAGCTCCAAGCCATCCTTAGTTGGGCGCAACCCACCAATTTAAAAGCAATTCAGCGCTTTTTAGGGTTTGCAAACTACTATAGAAGATTTATTCACTCTTTCTCTGACCTAGTTGCTCCCATTGTGGCACTTACTAAGAAGGGAGCAGATCCTACCAATTGGTCATGTGAAGCTGAGTTATCTTTTCAGGCCTTGAAACAAGCCTTTGTCTCAGCCCCTGTCCTTAGACATCCCAACCCAGAATTGCCTTTCATTGTTGAGGTTGATGCCTCGGAGGTTGGAGTAGGGGCTATCCTTTCTCAGAAGGATCCAGATTCCCTTGAATTACATCCTTGTGCCTTTATGTCCAGGAAATTCTCATCTGCAGAATCCAACTACGATGTTGGTAACCGGGAATTGCTGGCTATTAAATGGGCTTTTGAGGAGTGGAGGCATTGGCTTGAAGGAGCGACCCATACCATTTCAGTTTTGACTGATCACAAAAATCTTCAATACATTGAATCTGCCAAACGACTGAATGCCCGGCAGGCTCGTTGGGCTTTATTTTTTACTCGTTTCAAATTCATTATCACCTTCAGGCCAGGTTCCAAGAATACTAAGGCAGATGCCCTGTCACGCAGTTTTCTTCCAGTTCAAGACAACAGTCCTGTTACTCCCATACTTCCGTCTTCAGTCATTCGGGCAGGCCTCACACAGGATGTATTTACCCAGTTAAAGCTGCTTCAACATCAAGCTCCTGGAAATACTCCTGCTGGTCGTCTTTTTGTCCCTGAGTTTTTGAGAGCTACTGTTTTGGCGGAGTTTCATGATAGCAAGGTTGCCGGGCATCCGGGAATCGCTAAGACTTTGGAATTAGTCTCCCGCTCAGTATGGTGGCCTGGTCTTTCCAAAGACATTAAAGAGTTTGTTTTTTCTTGTCAGGTCTGTGCACAGCATAAAGTTCCCCGTTCTTTGCCTATAGGTCAACTTATGCCCTTGAATGTTCCCCTTAGGCCATGGTCGCATATCTCCATGGATTTTGTGGTGGACCTCCCTCTGTCAGCCGGATGCCGAGTCATATGGGTGGTAGTGGACCGTTTTAGCAAAATGGCCCATTTCATTGCTCTTCCCCGATTGCCATCTGCCCAGGGATTGGCAGTCTTGTTCCTCCGCCATGTTTTCAGACTCCATGGCTTACCCACTGATATTGTCTCTGACAGGGGTCCACAATTCATTGCACAATTTTGGAAGTCCTTTTGTGCTTCGTTGAAGATGAAATTATCATTAACCTCCGGCTATCATCCCCAATCCAATGGACAGACTGAGCGAGTTAACCAATCTCTTAAACAATATTTGCGTTTGTACTCGGCCAAACTCCAAAATGACTGGTCTGAGTTTCTTCCATTGGCGGAGTTTGCTTATAATAATGCCTGTCATTCCTCCACCAATGTGTCTCCATTTTTTGCAGTTTTTGGTTTTCACCCCAGAGCTAATTCATTTTTTCAACATTCCTCTGTCTCCTCTCTGGCCCTGACCTCTCATCTTAAACTTATTTGGAAAAAAGTGCACCTGGCTCTCAGAAAAGCAGCATTCCGGGAAAAAAGATTTTCTGACAGACTCCGGCGGCCGTGCACTTTTAAAGTAGGAGACAGGGTGTGGTTGTCGACTCGCAACATTAAACTCCGACAAACCTCAGCCAGATTGGGTCCTAGATTTATTGGACCATTTCTCATTATCAAAAAAGTCAATCCAGTTGCTTTCCGGTTACGCTTACCAAAAACTTTACGGATCGGAAATACCTTCCATTGCTCATTGCTTAAACCTTATTTTTCGTCCAGTAGATTTCCTCGTAGAATATCTCAGGGGAGATCTCCAGTAAATGTACAGGGTCAGCAGGAGTTCTTGGTGGAGAAGGTTCTCGATTCCAAGTTGTCCCGGGGTCGGCTTTATTTTTTGGTACATTGGAGAGGTTATGGGCCAGAGGAAAGGTCTTGGGTCCTGGATGAGGACCTTCATGCCCCAAGGCTCAAAAGGGCATTTTTTCGAGAATTTCCTCAGAAACCTGGCTTTAGGGGTTCCTTGACCCCTCCTCAAGGGGGGGGTACTGTTAGGCGCCGGGGTCCGCTCGTCGGTGCGGCCCGGCGCCTAGCAACCAGGGACGCCGTGCGCATTCAGCCGCCGGCTCCCTGGCAACGCTAGACGCCGGGCGCACAGAGCCGCTCTGACCTTAGCAACGGGGACGCCACGTTCAGCCGCGTTCCCCGTTGCTGGGTCTGTCCTAAATTACCTGATTATGTGCTGGCCGTGCAGCATGCAAGCTGCACGGCATTTCCATTGATTACCCTGTCTGGATCTTGATTGGAGGGTTCCTGAATAAAGGCACCCTCAGGACTTCTTACAGACGCCGGTGATAGCTTCCTGTTTGCCTGTGTCTGCTACAGAGAGTTTCCAGTCCTGCTCAATCCGGTTGTTCCTGTCCTCAGAGATCCTGTACTCGGAAGTTTGCCATCTATTCCTGGAGTCTGACCGAGCACCTTTAACATCCTGTGGTGTTCGTGAGTCGCGGCTCAGCCGTGTGTTGCGGCTTGTCCGCTTACTGTTAATTATTTAGTTAATTTGTGTTCTGGAGCTTTTGCGGAGGATTCCGCTCCCACAGATCCACTCTGGTATCCAGCGGTGCTGGATAGGAGTAACGGATCAGTGGTTCTTTGGTTGTCCTTTTCCCTGGCGGCTAGTCCGCACATACCTTTGGTTAAAGTTAGTTAGCTTGTAACCCCTGGCCTGGTTGCTTAGTCAGAGGGCCCCTTGTTATCACCCTGTCTCGGATTTCCCTTTGTCTCCCATTAAGACCTGCGGGGGCATCGGGGTTGGGCAGACATAATCCGCCCTTCGAACGCGGCTGCCATGGGCTCAAGCAACCATAGTCTCGCAAGGGATTTCTGATAACACGGGCGAGACAACGGAGTTAGGGTGCCAGGGGTTACTAGGCTCTCCTGCTCCCACAACCAGCATATCTTCCCAGTACTCAGACCTCTGCCATAAGATCTCTTCTGGTCTGGAGTACGGGAATCATAACACACTGTGTGTGTGTGAGGGGAGCGGAACAGAGTGATAGAGTAGACCTGCGTTTGTGGGAGGGGTTCTGTGTGAGAAAGGGACAACTGGGAGGGGGGTCTGCGTGAAAAGGGAGAGCTGTTAGTGTGTGGAGTCTGAGTTAGTCAGGAGAACTGTGTGTGTGGGAGGGGTCTGTGTGAGGAAGCGATAGCTATGTGAGGGGGATAACTGTGTGGGGAGAGCTGAGTTTGTGGGGGGTTTGTAAACTGATTTTAAGGGGACCTGTGTAGGGAAGGGATATGAGTTAGCGGTGAGAGCTTTATGTATATGTATGTATTAACAGCATATAAACTGTACATTAATATGGGGCATTAATTTGGGATATTGACTAGGGACTCCACAACTGCTCCAGGGGGCACCACCAGAACCATCCACCATATGGCACCTCTTTCCAAGGGGTATCCCATAATTAGGCCCAATAGAAACATATTCTATTTTAGTGAATTTGTGTAAAGATGTATGCACCAAATTTATTTTAGAACTCTAACTTGCCTCTGGGCAATTGGAATGAATTTACGCCACTGTTCCAATAGCATTGTTCAGCTGTCCCTAAGAAATTTATTCTGACAAATATCCCCAAAAACTATTTCTATGGCCCAGTGTCGGACTGGGGCATTAAGGGCCCACCGGGGGAATGCATTGGTAGGGGCCCATGTTAGGGGTGTGGTCAGTCTCTAGAGGGGTGTGACCAGTCACCACAGAGTCTTGTCTAATCATTGGAGAGTGTATAGTCTAAGCCCCTTGACAAATATACATAGTAAATACTGCTAGTGCATGCATGATAATGTACCAGATTAATAGAAGCAATGTAATGTAGAATCTACACCATATTCATGTGCAGTATAAGGTAACATATTTATAATGTATAATTTTTGCAGTATAGAACCAGATTACTAGAGGATGAGGTGGGGCCCCAGGCAGAGGGGGCCCACCGGTGGTTTCCCCTGTACCCCTGTGAGCCAGTCCAAGCCTGCTATGGCCGCAATGAGCCATACAAAATAGGATCCTCAAAATTCTTTAAGTATTTTAAGGATAAACCAGACTTGGGTTCAAGTTCAGAACATGGGACCCCAGGTTACCATAACTAAACTGTTTCAGAACATCATTAAATTTGTTCAAGACATTAAAACATGTACCCTTGCGTGCTCACTTCGCTCATCACAGGCCCAATTGATGTCCATATGGATAGTGTTCTGAGGCAGTTTAGTTATGCTGCCCAGGGGGTCCCATGTTCTGAACTTGAGCCCCAGACTTGTATTTAGGGAATTACAGAAGTTGAAAATTTGAATGTAATCTAAACATTGAGTATAGATTCTTAGCTTGGGAAATAATACCTGGAATCGTAGGTCCATATGGAGAGGATAAATGAAAAGTCTTCAATTACGGTTTTATCCTTTTGGGCCCGTGTGTGTGTGTGTGTGTGTGTGTGTGTGTGTGTGTGTGTGTGTGTGTGTGTGTATCTGTGTGTGTTTTTAAACTTTCTGTGGGGTACTTTGTATTTCTTTTGTGGGATAATTTGTTTCATTGAAAACTAGGATTTTTTAAAGTAATTATGTATATTATTGGATTGGACAGGGAGCAAGTAGGTTTGGGTATTACCCTGGTACAAACATATCTCCCTACATACTACTATTATTTAGCACAATCAGGATAGGGTAAAATAGATGGTGCACCTAAAAAAGCTGTATTGGCTGTGACCAGCAAAAAGAAAGAAGCTCTGATTGCACTAGGGGCCTGCTTCTGAGCACACTTTTGTAGACGCTTTTCCCTATGACTGTGGCTGGCATTGCACTCATTTTCATATGATAATGCAACAATCAGCAGAACTAAGTAGCAAATCTGTGCATCTGAAAGTGTTTTAGCGCCCTGAGATGCAACTGTCATTATTAGTATTGTTGCCACTTGCACCAGCCCCATGCTAGGTGCAAGTGATCCATCTGAAACAGGCCTCCCTTCCCCATATTCACTACTCAGAGAATAGCATGGAGCATGTCATACATCCCCACAACACTCCCATGACACTCCTATCAGAAACAGCTGCTTTGTGTATCTTTTCTTGCAATTTAGACACAAGAGCAATCGTCTCGAAAGTGGTCTGATTTTTTATTTTTTTATTTTACATTGTGGCAACAGTAACAATAACAATTGCATACCTCCCAACTTGTAATCATGAGAAAAAGGGTCCTTGCGCAACAGAGGCATGGCCACGGCTGAAAAGGGTGTATGACCTTGAGAGGAGAGGACGGGCCTCAGGTGGAGGCGTGGCCTAGTAGCGCAACCCCCCGTTTTCGTCCCTAAGCAGCTGGGCAGCCCCTGGCTGACCCTCCCTGCACTGATAGATGCCGTGCGCATGCGCTTGGCATCTAGTCAGTGATCACAGCAGAGCAGCAGTGATCACTGGCTCTCCCAATCTGCCCCCCACCCCGCGGGAGGGGCAGTGTCCAATTAGCGGGACTGCCCCGCTGTATTCGGGACAGTTGGGAGGTATGCAATTGAATATATGTTATGTGCTTTATTCATAAGTAACATACAACTTCCTCAATGCATTATTTTCTCTAGCTTAGAATAACAGCTATAGTATAATGGCTTCCGATAGTGGCCTGTAAGCCACCAGCATTGCAGGAACTAACTGAATACCATATAGGAGACTAAACCATATTAGAAATAGCTTTTACCTCATCACTAAGGGGGTAATTCCAAGTTGATTGCAGCAGGAAATCTTTTAGCAGTTGGGCAAAACCATGTGCACTACAGGGGAGGCAGATATAACATGTGCAGAAAGAGTTAGATTTGGGTGGGTTATTTTGTTTCTGTGCAGGGTAAATACTGGCTGCTTTATTTTTACACTGCAATTTAGACTGCAGATTGAATACACCACACCCAAATCTAACTCTCTCTGCACATGTTAAATTTGCCTCCCCTGCAGTGCACATGTTTTTGCCCAACTGCTAAAAAATTTCCTGCTGCGATCAACTTGGAATTACCCCCTAAATGTGCTCTAATGTGATGTGAAGTGATATCAGTACTACTGATGATACTGTCTTTCAAGTGGCTGCAGATTTATTAAAATATATTTTTCACTCTTTTCAGATACATCCATGACTAAACATCCACTTGCATTTGAATATAACAATTTGTATGAGTAGGCAGCAAGTGGAACCAATTGAAACAGACATGATTTTGGAATTCTATTTATACAATGACAATATTCTAAAGCGGTATGAAAAGACAGCTGGTCCTCGCTACAGCAACAAAAGTAGCAGTTCTGCACCCTGGTGAGTGACTGTCTGCACTTGACTCCACTCACCTCACTGTCATAATGCTCCCCCTATTACAATTTGCTTAGGAAATACAGACTTGGTTTACAGTAGCTGATATGACAAACAGGAAAACTTATATTATTAAATATAATTAGACACTATACTTAATTCCAGTATTTACCACTGGAATTTTGGTTATTTAGTATAGGGTCTGATTCAGAGTTATGCGCTACGCCAATGTTTTTGCAATTGATTAATAGTTATTGTCAGACTGTGCATGGCATGTGCCGCGATTGGCAGGAATTGACCATTTAGGGGAGTTTATGGGGAGTGGTGGTAAAAACGCAGGAGTGTCATGTCTGTTTTGCGGGGAATGTATAGGCTGTCAACTGCGAACATGTCTGCAGAGGAACACGGAGCCTTCGTCGCTACTGCCACGTCCAGCCTTGCGTTGCCATAGTCCTGTACAGTCAATGGCCCTCATTCCGAGTTGTTCGCTCGGTAAAAATCTTCGCATCGCAGCGATTTTCCGCTTAATGCGCATGCGCAATGTCCGCACTGCGACTGCGCCAAGTAAATTTGCTATGTAGTTAGGAATTTTACTCACGGCTTTTTCATCGTTCTGGCGATCGTAATGTGATTGACAGGAAATGGGTGTTACTGGGCGGAAACAGGCCGTTTTATGGGCGTGTGGGAAAAAACGCTACCGTTTCCGGAAAAAAGGCAGGAGTGGCCGGAGAAACGGAGGAGTGTCTGGGCGAACGCTGGGTGTGTTTGTGACGTCAAACCAGGAACGACAAGCACTGAACTGATCGCAGATGCCGAGTAAGTCTGAAGCTACTCAGAAACTGCTACGAGGTGTGTAATCACAATATTGCGAATACATCGTTCGCAATTTTAAGATGCTAAGATTCACTCCCAGTAGGCGGCGGCATAGCATGAGCAAATCTGCTAACATCCGCTTGCGCGCGAACAACTCGGAATGAGGGCCAATGTTCCTTGTTTTTGCCTTTAGGATGCTAATGTGTACGCAATTGCAATGAGTTTCAATGGCTTTGGTGGGTATCTCATTTCATTTCTGGGCAGCAGCTTCACTTGCTAACATTAGCAGTTCTGTAGCCTAGAAATTTGCAATTGCATTTGCATACAACTCTGTATCAGGCCCATAGTGAGCATAACAAGGTTACTGTAAAAAGGCAGCATACAACTCTGTATCAGGCCCATAGTGAGCATAACAAGGTTACTGTAAAAAGGCAGCATACAACTCTGTATCAGGCCCATAGTGAGCATAACAAGGTTACTGTAAAAAGGCAGCATACAACTCTGTATCAGGCCCATAGTGAGCATAACAAGGTTACTGTAAAAAGGCAGCATACAACTCTGTATCAGGCCCATAGTAAGTATAATAAGGTTACTGTAAAAAGGCAGCATACAACTCTGTATCAGGCCCATAGTGAGCATAACAAGGTTACTGTAAAAAGGCAGCATACAACTCTGTATCAGGCCCATAGTGAGCATAACAAGGTTACTGTAAAAAGGCAGCATACAACTCTGTATCAGGCCCATAGTGAGCATAACAAGGTTACTGTAAAAAGGCAGCATACAACTCTGTATAAGGCCCATAGTAAGTATAATAAGGTTACTGTAAAAAGGCAGCATACAACTCTGTATCAGGCCCATAGTGAGCATAACAAGGTTACTGTAAAAAGGCAGCATACAACTCTGTATCAGGCCCATAGTGAGCATAACAAGGTTACTGTAAAAAGGCAGCATACAACTCTGTATCAGGCCCATAGTGAGCATAACAAGGTTACTGTAAAAAGGCAGCATACAACTCTGTATCAGGCCCATAGTAAGTATAATAAGGTTACTGTAAAAAGGCAGCATACAACTCTGTATCAGGCCCATAGTAAGTATAATAAGGTTACTGTAAAAAGGCAGCATACAACTCTGTATCAGGCCCATAGTGAGCATAACAAGGTTACTGTAAAAAGGCAGCATACAACTTTGTATCAGGCCCATAGTAAGTATAATAAGGTTACTGTAAAAAGGCAGTGTTTTATCATTTTCAGCTTGCTGATTTAAGTGTCTTTATCATGTTCACTTTTTTTCATTCCTATATCATACAATCTCCCTGAAAGTATTGATTTAATTTATTTTACCTCTCTGAAATGTATACTGTTGTTTTCAGAGGAACATATTGAATTATCTCACTCCAAAGCAAACTAAGGCAGCACTTTGCACTTGAAGCAGGTACTCCAAGAGTAATGGGCCCTACACACTTACCGATCCGCTGCCAAGCTGCCCGACGGCGGATATGGCCGACGGGCGACCCGGCGGCGGGGGGGGGGGAGGTGACGGGGGAGTGAAGTTTCTTCACTCCCCCCATCACCCGGCTCCGTAGCACTGCATGCTAATATGGACAATCTCGTCCATATTGGCCTGCATGCATAAGCGACGGGGCACCAACGATTAGCGAGCACGGGGCCGCACATCGTTAATCGTTGGTGCCTACACACTGCACGATATGAACGAGAACGTTCATATCATGCATTTTATCTGCCAGTGTGTAGGGCCCTTAACAAGGGGCTGATCAAAGTATGGTACAAATCTGTTAAATGGAAATTTATTGTGATTAAAAACTTTCTGGAGGAGGTAACAAATACAGGTGGAAGATGTTTAGTCCAGCATGTAAAGCTCCCTATGTCATGTCCTTGAGCCATGAATATGAAGGAAAGTGGACAGGTTTAACTTCTCATTTCAGATGTTGTTTCTTTTTCTTTTTATATACAAAATTTCAAAAGATGCATACATGCACTGTACCTGTCATACTGACGTAGCAATAATCAGAACACTATACAAAAAATCACAAATACTTGCTTAAACAATAAAGGCTAGAAATGTGTGATCCTGCTAATAAACATACTACGCCATGTATAGTGTGTCACACAGTACAATGAAAGACAAATCTTATTAATACATGGTACCAGGGGCGTAACTACCAGAGGCAATGGAGATGCCTGCCTCTGGGCACCAAGCCCTGAAGGGGCACCTGCATGTACAGCAGCACCTGTGTGCTTCCCAGAGCCGAGCATAACCAATATGATGCCCTAGGCAAGATTTTGGCTGGTGCCCCCTTGCACGGATGCTAGTTCCGCCTCTGACCCTTTACCCCTTTCCCAGCACTATCACCCCTCACCCATAGCAATCCTCATTTTGGTGTTCCTACCCCCTATATTTTAAATAAGAACAGTGTGCACATTCGGTGCGCAGCCTAAAATGGGGCGTGTTCTTGCTGGGAAGGGGCACAGCCACACATACCCCCAGTTGAAATTCCGCCACCCAGTACTGCAACTTTATTCACATTATATCATACAATATTGTCTCTTATTCACGTTACATCACACAGTAGTACCACGTTACTCCCCACAGTAGTGCCCCTTATTCACATTACACCACACCATATTGCTCTTTATTCACATTAGGCCACACAGAAGTGCCCTTTCTATATGTTACGCTACAAAGTACTGTAGTACACCTTATACACATAATGCCGTACATTAGTAATGCATTTCGTATGCAGATAGAGCCACAATCACACACAGAATATAGGCATGCTGCATATCATTTTAATCAGATCCGCAGAAGCTGCTTGTGTCCCTAGGCATTCAAAATGTCCTTTGCATTTGCCTAGTTTGCCTATGCCTAGGGCCGGCTCTGGTGGTTCCCAGCAGGATTCAAGTGTGATTGCTGCTTTTCCAACGGAGCTCTGCAGTGCACCCGCTGCTGCTGCAGAATTAATCATCTCTGTCCCAGGAGCCTGTGCTGGAAATAGTGACAGTACACCCACTGCTGCTGCTGGACTGATGGAACCCGCCAGTGAACACTGATTCTGCATGCTGCAGAGGACTGAATCACAGCATAACTGGAGCCCAGCTAATTCACTGCGGGTTCCGATCCCCATAGACTGGCCGAGAGCACTATCTGTATACTGTAATTATGTGGCCTTGTTTATATATATATACAGTGGAGCAAAAAAGTATTTGGACAGCCACCGATTGTGCAAGTTGACCCACTTAAAAAGATGAGAGAGGTCTGTAATTTCCATCATAGGTACACTTCAACTGTGAGAGACAGAATCTGAAGAAAAAAAACAGGAAATCACATTGTATGATTTTTAAACAATTTACTTGTATATTCTTGTGGAAAATAAATATTTGGACACCTACCAAGCAGCAAGATTTCTGGCTCTCACAGACCTGTTACTTCTTCTTTAAGAAGCTCCTCTATCCTCTACTCGTTACCTGTATTAATGGCACCTGTTTGAACTGGTTATCTGTATAAAAAACACCTGTCCACACCCTCAAACAGTCAGATTGCTACCTCTCCACCATGGCCAAGACCAGAGAACTGTCTAAGGACACCAGAGACAAAATTGTAGAGCTGCACAAGGCTGGGATGAGCTACTCGACAATAGGTAAGCAGCTTGGAGAGAAGAGATCAACTGTTGGCGCAATTATTAAAAAATTGAAGAAATACAAGATCACTGACAATCTCTCTCGACCTGGGGCTCCATGCAAGATCTCACCTCGTATCAATGATCTTGAGAACGGTGAGGAATCAGCCCAGAACTACACGGGGGGACCTGGTCAATGACCTCAAGAGAGCTGGGACCACAGTCACAAAGGTTACCATTAGTAACACACTACGTCGTCATGGATTGAAATCCTGCAGTGTCTGAAATAAAGCAGCCAGTATTTACCCTGCAAAGAAACAAAATAACACACCCAAATCTAACTCTCTCTGCAAATGTTATATCAGCCCCACCTGCAGTGCACATGGGGGGTCATTCCAAGTTGATCGCACATAGCAACTTTTTGCTGCCCGTGCGATCAACTAGACGCCGCCTATGGGGGAGGTTTTTTTTTGCATAGCAAGGCTGCGAACGCTTGTGCAGCCGTGCTATGCAAAAACATTTTGTGCAGTTTCTAAGTAGCTTTCAAGTTACATACCCACTGCGATGTCTTCAGCCTGTCCGGTCCCGGAATTGACGTCAGACACCCGCCCTGCAAATGCCTGGACATGCCTGCATTGGACTCACCACTCCCAGAAAACGGTAAGTTGACGCCCCGGAACGCCTTCCTCCTGTCAATCTTCTTGCGATCGCGGCAGCGATCGCTTTCTTTGTTCTTCTTGTCATTGTCCAGTGATGGCCATCGCTGGGCAATGACGCGCCTGCGCATTGCGGCTGCCGTGCATGCACAGATCCAAACCGTTCGCATGGCTGTGAAAAACAGCAGCGTGTGAACGGGTCGGAATGACCCCCATGGTTTTGCCCAACTGCTAACAAATTTGCTGCTGCGATCAACTCTGAATTACCCCCATTGTTCTAAAAAGTGCAAGTCTCACTACTGACAGTAAACCCAATGAATAGTACTTGGTGCTGAAGTAACCTTAAATACAATGATCCTATCATTTTTTGTTTGATATCATCTAACACTGGGGTGTGGTATGTTAGGTAGATAAGACTTAGGTCGACAGTGAGTAGGTCGACATGATTTCTAGGTCGACAGGGACCAGAGGCGTAACCAGGGTTTTCAAAGCCCAGGGCAAAATGAAGAGTGGTGCCCTCCCCCCCCCCCCCCCCCACACACACAAAATGTACAGTAAAGTATGTGCGCGCCGAAAAAAAATGGGCGTGGTCACATACCAGAAGGGGGTGACCACTGAAAATGGGGCGTGCCAACATGACTATCACCTACCCGCTGTGTCGCCTCTCAGCACACTATCACCTCCTCCTTGTGTCGTGTCTCAGCACACTATCACCTACCCCTTGTGTCGTCTCTCAGCACACTATCACCTACCCCTTGTGCCGTCTCTCAGCACACCTTCATTCAATTTTTGCCCATTACGGCAGTAGAGTCCCCTATTTACATAATGCACAGGCAGAGTCCCCTTTTTACACAGTATGCAGGCAGAGTCCCCTTTTTACACAGTATGCAGGCAGAGTCCCCTTTTTACAAAGTACGCAGGCAGAGTGCCTTTTTTACACAGTACACACAGTGCCAGATACACATTACCCCACAGTGCCAGATACACATTGCCCCACAGTGCCAGATACACATTGCCCCACAGTGCCAGATACACAATGCCCCACAGTGCCACTGCCAGATACACATTGCCCCACAGTGCCACTGCCAGATACACAATGCCCCACAGTGCCACTGTCAGATACACACTGCCCACAGTGCTACTACCAGATACACATTGCCCCACAGTGCCACTGCCAGATACACAATACCCCACAGTGCCAGTGCCAGATACACATTGCCCCACAGTGCCACTGCCAGATCCCCCTCCCCCTCGCTCACTGTCGCAGCGCCTCTCCTGCCCGGCCTCAACGCACCATGAAGTCCAGTCTCCGGCTGCGGGTATCTTCTTGGCGCCGGTTCGTTAGCCAATCAGAGCTCGCGGACTGGCAGCCAATCAGAAGCCAGTCCGCGAGCTCTGATTGGCTACCAAACCAAGGAGACTCGCCCCGCCGCTGCCACACTGGACCGTCCATCACCAGACATTGAGCACATTGAGGGGAAGGAGAGGTGCTGTGCTCTCCTCCCCTCACATTATCGCATAGCAGCGGGATGGGGGACTGGCCGGGAACAGGGGAACAGTAACGGGGGCGAGTGGGCATGATGTCCTGGCCGCCGGCGGAGCCCCCCACTGATGGGCCTGCCAAGACGCCCAGGGCACGTGCCCTACTCGATCACCCTTAGTTATGCCTCTGACAGGGACTCTAGGTCGACATGTACTAGGTCGACATGAGAAAAGGTCAACATGAGTTTTTTTTACTTTTTTCCGTGTAGTTTTCTCAGTACAGTGACAGTGAACCCCAATCAGTGCACCGTGTCCCCTCGCCATGGCTCGCTTCGCTCGGTTACCGTTCCCAATTGTAGTCCAAGTGGATCGTAAAGTATGAAAAAGTTCTAAAAATAGAAAAAAGTGAAAAACTCATGTCGACCTTATGTCATGTCGACCTAGAACATGTCGACCTAGAAACCATGTTAACCTACTTACTGTCAACCAATAGTGGTCGACCTAGACAGTGTCGACCTACTTACTGTTGATCTAAAGACCGGATCCCCTAACACTGGGACACATGTTAACAATGTATGTTAAACAAGGGTGATATTATCCACGCTATGAATGAAGGGGTGCAGCTAATTCACCAGGTCACCATAAACCTTAAACATGCATATACAGAAGAGAATTGTGAATTGCGCTCCCCAATTAGGGTATATATCACCAAATTCAATGTCTGTCCACTTGGTGGAAAATGTTTTGCACACTGTATCTCGCTGGGATTTTTCCTTCACCATGACACCTTGAAAAAGACTGCATGTTGAAACGCGTTGGTGGAGATAAGCAGGGACTGATACAGCGTGGAACCTTGAAGGGCATCACATCTGGATCGTGGAGGAGTTGTACCCGGGATTAACCCTTTCATGCGACATACATGCCTTGTATAGGCCCACTCTGGTACGCAGCCACTCCTTATGGTTGTGGAAAAAACCTTTTAAGACATTTTATGAATTGTATGTGTTTTTTGAATTAAATGTAGAAAAACTGTTTTACGCAATGAGAGGCGTATCTTTCTAATTTTGTTTGAGGTATCTTAAGGAAAAGGATACGAGAGAGGACGTCCCAGCGAGATACAGTGTGTAAAACATTTTCCACCAAGTGGACAGACATTGAATTTGGTGATATATGCCCTAATTGGGGAGCGCAATTCACAATTCTCTTCTGTATAACAATGTATGTTAACAAGCAACACAGACATTGCAAAGAGACAGCACTGCTGAGCAGCCAACAAATGGCAAACAGAAGTTTTCATCGTAAAAGGCTCTGCAAACATTGGGCCTAATTCAGACCTGATCACTGTGCTGCAAATTTGCAAGTAACCCAGGTGTTACCAAGCGTTTTCAGGGAGGGTGTGTGACATCAGCTCCGGCCCCGATCAGCCTGTTCTCATCGCACTGGAGGAGAAAGTCCCGGGCTTCGTATAGACTGCACACACTGTATTCTCACCACTTGGCATACACATGCGATCGCACACTTGCACATTGAATTTACACTCCCCCTGGAGGCGGCGACTATCTGATCACAGACAGGGCTACCAAGAGAAATCCTGGGCCCCGGTCCAACAACTTCCTGGGCCCCTGTGCAATACACTCCAAGTGTACCTTTTTGGCACGTACAGTACCTTTTTTTTATGGTCTGTACCAATTTTTGGCTCTCCAAACTTCCATTGAAAGTATAGAAAAAGGGGCATGGCCACGCCGCTTTACCAGTGACCACGCCCCCTTTTCGAATTTGTACCGATTTTTATGTGTAAATTGTTGGAGGGTATGCTGTGCCCCCCTGGAGGGGGTGTGATCACAACATGCTGGGGGCATGCCAACACCTCTTTGGGGGAGTGTCTAGCACATGAGAAGCACCCACTCACAGGAGCATGGCCTCCCAGCCAGGGCAGTAGAGAGCCTGGCTGGGTCCAGATACTTTTCAGGGGCCATGGCCTAATCACAGACGGCGTGGCCATGCACCCTTAGAAAAAAATACAGAAAAAAGTGTTTTTTAAGCACTTCCCATGGCCATACTGCAGTTGAGAAAAAAGCTGCAGCTGTTGCTTCCAGGTAAAAAGGAGGTGTGTGTGTGTGTGGGGGGGGGGGGGAGGGGTACTTCCCATGGCCACTCTGGGCCCCTCCATCAGACCTGGGCCCAGGTAGTTTGTAGTTGTACCCTCCCCACTCTCACGGCACCACTGATCGCAGGACAGCAAAGTTAGCAGCCCAGCGATCAGATCTGAATTACCCCCATAGACCTGACATGTCTGCTGACATCCCCATAGCTTATATATTAATAATTATGAAAAATTATGATTATTATTATTATTTTTTGCCTATGAATATTTATGGAAGGCGCACAATGCACAATTATTTTCAAGTGCACATTCATTCTTTAAAGCCACTCATTTTGGGAAATTGAATTGATAAATAGAACTGGGGAATTTAATCAAACATTCTACTTGTTACAATAAATGGCAATTAACATAATCTAAAATTTATAGCATTGAACTAAATCCTTAAGCAAATTTGTCTTATTTAATTAGAAAATTATATTATGATAGTGAGATTATGCGAATGCATATATATGGGGTTTATGAGATTTCCATTACGTTCCACCTAATTGAGTAGTTAGCTGTTGACGAAGAAGCACATTTTTAGACAATTACTCAGAATATATAATTTTCAAATAAATCTAACAATGTTAGGAGCAAGATGGGATTGTGATTTTATTAAACATTAAGAGTAACCTTGTCCTGCTCATGACTTAGAGGGTTATCTTATACCCCTTTTACACCGCACAAAAAACCCGGTATCGACCCGGTATATTGCTGGGTCGACACGAGTCGCTGTGCAGTGTGAAAGGGGTCACTGATGAATTCCCGAGTCGCCTGACCTGGGACCCGTTCACAGCAATTCAGAGGCAGCGTGGAGATGATATTATCTCCCAGTGCCGCCTCTACACCCACCCCTGGTGCCAGCTCTGCCCCCTCTCCGCGAAGCAAATTTGAAAGGTTCCACCCGGCGAGTAGCTGCCTGCCTAAGCAGCCTAGCACATCACACAGCACATGTTTGCACATCACACAGCTTCCGCGGCCCGTCCCAGCAACGGTCCGGTCACACCTGCATTGTCCAGACCGCTCCCCCCCCAACAGCGTTCAAACGCTGCTGGCACGCGCCCTCCTGTCCTGCGACCGACTCTGCCTGTCAATCAGGCAGAGGCGGTCGCACCAGTGAGATGCTTTCGCATCTCACTGTGTGCGCACTCGCACTGCGGCCACTGCACGGGCGCACAGTGGGCTTTAGGGTGCGAGCACTGCCGTTGCAGTGTTCAGCTCTGAATTAGGCCGTAAATAACCAGATTTACAGAAAATTCTGAGATGTTTAGTAAAGGTTACCTACCAGGAGTATTATGTGCCTCAGGGTATCTCACTCCAAGTCATCTATAATATAGTCAGTTGCACACTAGAGCTGTGGGGAGGCCCCATGACCACTCAGAACTCTCAGTGGCTACTAGGGATGAGATGGAGTGATAACTTTGATGTGACTTCAAACTAGTGCATGAATACAGTATGTCTTCACAGAACCTCAGTAAAAAGAGATAATTAAAACTTCTTAATAACACCAGGAATGCCAAATGGGTTGGGCATGGAATACCGGCAGTCAGAATACCGTCAGTGGCATCCTGACTGCCATAATCCTGGTTTGAGCAACTAAACTAACTCTACCCTTTACACTACCCCTACCCCTTCCATCCGCAGCCTAACCCTAACCCTTTCCCCACTGCAGGTTAACGCAAACCCCTTCCCCTAGTGCCTAACCCTAACCTCCCCCCAAAGTCTCCACCTAGCCCTCCCCAGCATACTTACGGTTGGGATTCCGCCTGTTGGGATTCCAGTATCGGGATTATATCTTGCAAACTAATAGTGGTTAGTTTCTAGATATCATTTTGGTTTCACTCAATGGACCTCCTCACTTCCACTCACTCCCTTGATCACTCACTCTTCCCATCACTGTGAAATCACTGACTTCTCCAACTCTCCCTTCCCTCTCTCTAACCATGATCTCCTCTCCTTTAGCCTTTCCTTTCTCCTGTCTCTTCCAACCCATCCCAAATCCACCTTCTCCACATGCAACCTCAACTGACTTGATCCAGACCTGTTTTCTTCCTCACTTAAGGCCCTTCTCTGCCCCATCGCCACACTTAATTTCCTTGGCTTGGCCTTATCCCTTTACAATTCCACCCTTACCTCTGCCTTGGACTCCACTGCCCCAGCTGTCACTCAATTGGTGTTCATTCACAACACTGGCAATCCAAACTCCAAAAATTATCTTGCACTGCAGAGTGACAGTAGAGGATGTCAAGCTCTTTCTGACTTCATCCACTTCAGATGTATCCTATTCTCCTAAAGTTCTGAACTGTATCTCTCAAAACAATCTATTTCAAGTCTCTCATATCCTTCTAGTCATACAATCCTGATAACCTTCCGTAAAGTTCAACTGCCCCCTCCTTCCTTACCTTCTTCTCACAGTGCCCTTGATGTTGCCACCTACTTTATATCTAAAATTGATGCTATTCACCATAACATCTCCAGTCTCCTCCTGGCTCATCTTCTCTTAACTCCAACTATATCCACACTGCCACTTGTCACTGGGATTGATGTTGATGTACTTCTCATCCTCTCCCCCACCACTTGTCCCCCATTGCCTTGTATCTCCTCTTCTCCCTCTCTCAAGATGCCTTCTCCAACCTTGCTTTTCAATCTATCCATCTCATTTTGTAGTTTCCCCCTACTTTAAGCATGCTGTCATCACACCCATTATCAAAAAAATGACTCTTGACCCTGACTCTTTCTACAACCATTCCCTCCTCGACTCAATCCAGTCTCTGGGTTTCAGCTCCATCAATTCCACAGAAATGCCCTTCACTATGTTCACTAATGATATTTTTATTGCTAAATCCAAGGGTCAACTCTCTCTACTCATTCTCCTGGACCAATCTGCAGCTTTTGATACAGTAGCCCACCCTCTCCTCCTCAAGAAACTCCTGTGCTTTCATCTCTGCAATTCTGTCCTCTGTTTTTTGTCTTCCTCTCCTTCTCTGACTCTATGTCTCCCCCGTTCCCCCTAACTATTGTTCTTCCCCAAGGGTCTGTCTTTGGACCACTTCTCTTCTCTCTTTACATACCCTCCCTTGGCGATCTTATATTTGGCATCTAGTACCACCTATATGCTGATAACACCCAAATCTAATTCTCCTTCCCACACCTCTTTACTGTGATCCTCTCTCCAGTTCTTAGTCAAGTGCAGACATCTGCGACTTTATGCTAATGCTGAGAATGACTTTGTAAATAGTAAGAGACCCACTACATTTATGTAGATACATCCTTCCATATATATGGGGTGGTGGATGATATGGGAGTTGAGGGGAAAGAGGGGAGGAACATGAAATGGGAGGCGAGAAGGGCACAGGGCTGGTCCCAGGGGAGAAGCCCAGCCCACAGGAACTAGCCACACACTTTAGGGGCTGGAGCTTGGTACGGGGCGGAGAAGGGCCTGGAGGTAGGTGGAAAAGGACTGTGGGGAGGAAGGAGGTAGAGCAGCCAGATCTCCATCCTGACACTGCCAGAGGTAAACCTAGATGGCAGCCACACTGTACCTTGCAAACCAGTACATTGACTGGTGCCTCTCTAATAATTTTTTGGGAGTCGAGCAGTCAATACTGAACCACTAATGATAACCAGAGCACTTATTATTTATTTTTTGATTAATTTATTAACAGTTACTTATATAGCTGCAGCATATTCCATTGCGCTTTATAATTGGGAACAAATAGTAATAAAACAAGACTTGGTAATAACAGACAGATGTAAGGCTTTAAGCAAACCTCCCAACATTGGTGATATGGGATCTGGGACATTTGCGCCGAAGCATGCACACAGCATCTATTCATCATTCAGTGGTGTAACTACTGCCCCTGCAGACCCTGCCGTGGCGTGGTGGTGCCGGACTCGGAGGGCACAGCGCGCACCTCTCCTGTGTCCCTTCTGAGTCTCCGGCGGCGGCGTGTCTGTCAAATGAAGTGTCGGTTCGTGAGCCAATCAGAGCTTGCGGACCAGCAGCCAATCAGGAGCCGCAGCTGCCAGTCTGCGAGCTCTGATTGGCTCACAAACCGGCACTTCATCTGACAGACACGCCACTGGAGACACAGGACACACAGCCAGGACAGGCGAGGGGGTCTAATGCCGCTACGGTGGGATGCTGGTCAGCTGGATCCTCTTCACACAGGGAAGGAGCAATTATTCTGTCTCCAGATCAGTAGCCAGGCAGAAGCAGTGCGTGGGGGAACCTGGGCTGTAAGATGGTGCCTACTGACAGGCTCCCAAAAGGTGCCGCGAGACCCGCGCTTGCAGAGCGGTAAGGAGTCAGAGGCGGCGAGATGCCGGCTAGCTTGATCTTCCACACCGCGCTCGCGAGAAGGTAAGGACTGGCCCCTCAGTTTTCGAAGCAGCTGTTAGTGTCAGTGCTGGGGGAAGATGGGGGATGCAAGATGGCACCTGCTGTGTAGTGTCTCTCCAGACGCTTTGATTCCGGCTCATATAGGGCGGTGGGGAGCCGGGGATCGTAGCCACTTGCCCACCTCTATCTCCAGTGCCCGTGGATGATGAATGTGGGCAGCAATCCGGTGCTGGCAGGTGTTAGGGATGCCAACAGATAGCTGGCACGGAGAGCTCAATTAAGATGCGGACAGTAGCTTGGTCCACCCACCGGAAGTCCCTGGGGGTATATTTTTATCTGGCACTGTTGGGGAATAATTGGCACTGAGGGCATATGTGTTTCTGGCACTATGGGGGTATATTTTTATCTGGCACTGTAGGGGAATAGCTGACACTGGGGGCATATGTGGCACTGGGAGCACATCCATAGCAACAAGCATTAACCCCTGGTAACAAGCACAACACCCAGCTCATGAAATCCCTGGCAACAAGAATGACCACCTAGCAACGAGCATGACACCCAGTGCATGAAACCCCTGGCAACGAATATTACCCCCTGGCAACGAGTTTGACACCCAGCACATGATACCCCTGGCAACAAGCATAACACCTAGCGCATGAAACCCCTGGCGACGAGCATGACACCCTGAGCATGAAAACCCCTGGCACCGTGCATGAAACCCCTGGCAACGAGCAGATAATTTAAAAGTAATTAGAAGCCTTACAGTAGGGCTTAATGTGTAATGGGGATTGCGGTGTGTGGCATAATGTATCACGGACATTGCGGTGTGTGTCATAATTAGTGATGAGCGGGTTCGGATCCTCGGGTGTGTTTTGGATTCGGGTGTTTTTTTCAAAAAACCCTAAAAAACAGCTTAAATCATAGAATTTGGGGGTCATTTTGATCCCAAAGTATTATTAACCTCAATAACCATAATTTCCACTCATTTTCAGTCTATTCTGAACACCTCACACCTCACAATATTATTTTTAGTCCTAAAATTTGCACCGAGGTCGCTGGATGACTAAGCTCAGCGACCCAAGTGGCCGACACAAACACCTGGCCCATCTAGGAGTGGCACTGCAGTGTCACGCAGGATGGCCCTTCAAAAAACTACTCCCCAAACAGCACATGACGCAAAGAAGAAAAAAAAGAGGCGCAATGAGGTAGCTGTGTGAGTAAGCTAAGCGAGCCTAGTGGCCGACACAAACACCTGGCCCATCTAGGAGTGGCACTGCAGTGTCACGCAGGATGGCCCTTCAAAAAACTACTCCCCAAACAGCACATGACGCAAAGAAGAAAAAAAAGATGCGCAATTAGGTAGCTGTGTGACTAAGATAAGCGACCCTAGTGGCCGACACAAACACCTGGCCCATCTAGGAGTGGCACTACAGTGTCACGCAGGATGGCCCTTCCAAAAAACACTCCCCAAACAGCACATGACGCAAAGAAAAAAAGAGGCGCAATGAGGTAGCTGTGTGACTAAGATAAGCGACCCAAGTGGCCGACACAAACACCTGGCCCATCTAGGAGTGGCACTGCAGTGTCACGCAGGATGGCCCTTCCAAAAAACACCCCCCAAACAGCACATGACGCAAAGAAAAAAAGAGGCGCAATGAGGTAGTTGTGTGACTAAGATAAGCGACCCAAGTGGCCGACACAAACACCTGGCCCATCTAGGAGTGGCACTGCAGTGTCACGCAGGATGGCCCTTCCAAAAACTACTCCCCAAACAGCACATGACGCAAAGAAAAATGAAAGAAAAAAGAGGTGCAAGATGGAATTGTCCTTGGGCCCTCCCACCCACCCTTATGTTGTATAAACAGGACATGCACACTTTAACCAACCCATCATTTCAGTGACAGGGTCTGCCACACGACTGTGACTGAAATGACGGGTTGGTTTGGACCCCCACCAAAAAAGAAGCAATTAATCTCTCCTTGCACAAACTGGCTCTACAGAGGCAAGATGTCTACCTCATCATCATCCTCCGATATATCACCGTGTACATCCCCCTCCTCACAGATTATCAATTCGTCCCCACTGGAATCCACCATCTCAGCTCCCTGTGTACTTTGTGGAGGCAATTGCTGCTGGTGAATGTCTCCACGGAGGAATTGATTATAATTCATTTTAATGAACATCATCTTCTCCACATTTTCTGGATGTAACCTCGTACGCCGATTGCTGACAAGGTGAGCGGCGGCACTAAACACTCTTTCGGAGTACACACTTGTGGGAGGGCAACTTAGGTAGAATAAAGCCAGTTTGTGCAAGGGCCTCCAAATTGCCTCTTTTTCCTGCCAGTATAAGTACGGACTGTCTGACGTGCCTACTTGGATGCGGTCACTCATATAATCCTCCACCATTCTTTCAATGGGGAGAGAATCATATGCAGTGACAGTAGACGACATGTCCGTAATCATTGTCAGGTCCTTCAGTCCGGACCAGATGTCAGCATCAGCAGTCGCTCCAGACTGCCCTGCATCACCGCCAGCGGGTGGGCTCGGATTTCTGAGCCTTTTCCTCGCACCCCCAGTTGTGGGAGAATGTGAAGGAGGAGATGTTGACAGGTCGCGTTCCGCTTGACTTGACAATTTTCTCACCAGCAGTTCTTTGAACCCCAGCAGACTTGTGTCTGCCGGAAAGAGAGATCCAAGGTAGGTTTTAAATCTAGGATCGAGCACGGTGGCCAAAATGTAGTGCTCTGATTTCAACAGATTGACCACCCGTGAATCCTTGTTAAGCGAATTAAGGGCTCCATCCACAAGTCCACACATGCCTAGCGGAATCGCTCTGTGTTAGCTCCTCCTTCAATGTCTCCAGCTTCTTCTGCAAAAGCCTGATGAGGGGAATGACCTGACTCAGGCTGGCAGTGTCTGAACTGACTTCACGTGTGGCAAGTTCAAAAGGTTGCAGAACCTTGCACAACGTTGAAATCATTCTCCACTGCGCTTGAGACAGGTGCATTCCACCTCCTATATCGTGCTCAGTTGTATAGGCTTGAATGGCCTTTTGCTGCTCCTCCAACCTCTGAAGCATATAGAGGGTTGAATTCCACCTCGTTACCACTTCTTGCTTCAGATGATGGCAGGGCAGGTTCAGGCGTTTTTGGTGGTGCTCCAGTCTTCTGTACGTGGTGCCTGTACGCCGAAAGTGTCCCGCAATTCTTCTGGCCACCGACAGCATCTCTTGCACGCCCCTGTCGTTTTTTTAAATAATTCTGCACCACCAAATTCAAGGTATGTGCAAAACATGGGACGTGCTGGAATTTGCCCAGATTTAATGCACACACAATATAGCTGGCGTTGTCCGATGCCACAAATCCACAGGAGAGTCCAATTGGGGTAAGCCATTCCGCGATGATCTTCCTTAGTTGCCGTAAGAGGTTTTCAGCTGTGTGCGTATTCTGGAAAGCGGTGATACAAAGCGTAGCCTGCCTAGGAAAGAGTTGGCGTTTGCGAGATGCTGCTACTGGTGCCGCCGCTGCTGTTCTTGCGGCGGGAGTCCATACATCTACCCAGTGGGCTGTCACAGTCATATAGTCCTGAGCCTGCCCTGCTCCACTTGTCCACATGTCCGTGGTTAAGTGGACATTGGGTACAACTGCATTTTTTAGGACACTGGTGAGTCTTTTTCTGAGGTCTGTGTACATTTTCGGTATCGCCTGCCAAGAGAAATGGAACCTAGATGGTATTTGGTACCGCGGACACAGTACCTCCAACAAGTCTCTAGTTGGCTCTGCAGTAATGATGGATACCGGAACCACGTTTCTCACCGCCCAGGATGCCAAGGCCTCAGTTATCCGCTTTGCAGCAGGATGACTGCTGTGATATTTCATCTTCCTCGCAAAGGACTGTTGGACAGTCAATTGCTTGGTGGAAGTAGTAAAAGTGGTCTTACGACTTCCCCTCTGGGATGACCATCGACTCCCAGCAGCAACAACAGCAGCGCCAGCAGCAGTAGGCGTTACACGCAAGGATGCATCGGAGGAATCCCAGGCAGGAGAGGACTCGTCAGAATTGCCAGTGACATGGCCTGCAGGACTATTGGCATTCCTGGGGAAGGAGGAAATTGACACTGAGGGAGTTGGTGGGGTGGTTTGCGTGAGCTTGGTTACAAGAGGAAGGGATTTACTGGTCAGTGGACTGCTTCCGCTGTCGCCCAAAGTTTTTGAACTTGTCACTGACTTATGATGAATGCGCTGCAGGTGACGTATAAGGGAGGATGTTCTGAGGTGGTTAACGTCCTTACCCCTACTTATTACAGCTTGACAAAGGCAACACACGGCTTGACAAATGTTGTCCGCATTTCTGTTGAAATACTTCCACACCGAAGAGCTGATTTTTTTGGTATTTTCACCAGGCATGTCAATGGCCATATTCCTCCCACGGACAACAGGTGTCTCCCCGGGTGCCTGACTTAAACAAACCACCTCACCATCAGAATCCTCCTGGTCAATTTCCTCCCCAGCGCCAGCAACACCCATATCCTCCTCATCCTGGTGTACTTCAACACTGACATCTTCAATCTGACTATCAGGAACTGGACTGCGGCTGCTCCTTCCAGCACTTGCAGGGGGCGTGCAAATGGTGGAAGGCGCATGCTCTTCACGTCCAGTGTTGGGAAGGTCAGGCATCGCAAACGACACAATTGGACTCTCCTTGTGGATTTGTGATTTCGAAGAACGCACAGTTCTTTGCTGTGCTTTTGCCAGCTTGAGTCTTTTCATTTTTCTAGCGAGAGGCTGAGTGCTTCCATCCTCATGTGAAGCTGAACCACTAGCCATGAACATAGGCCAGGGCCTCAGCCGTTCCTTGCCACTCCGTGTGGTAAATGGCATATTGGCAAGTTTACGCTTCTCCTCCGACAATTTTATTTTAGATTTTTGAGTCCTTTTTTTACTGATATTTGGTGTTTTGGATTTTACATGCTCTGTACTATGACATTGGGCATCGGCCTTGGCAGACGATGTTGATGGCATTTCATCATCTCGTCCATGACTAGTGGCAGCAGCTTCAGCACGAGGTGGAAGTCGATCTTGATCTTTCCCTATTTTTGGAGTAGTATGTATAAAGAAGAAAGAAAAAAAAAAACCACGGGTAGGTGGTATACAATTATGGATGGACGAGCGACTGCCGACACAGAGGTAGCTACAGCCGTGGACTACCGTACTGCGTCTGCTGCTAGTATAGACTGGATGATAATGATATAAAAAATATATATATATCACTACTGCAGGACAGGTATATATTATATAATGACGGACCTGCTGGACACTGTCAGCACTGCAGACTCCTAAAGTAAACTACTAGTATGAAGAAGATAGAAAAAAAAAAAAAAACACCACAGGTAGGTATACAATTATGGATGGACGAGCGACTGCCGACACAGAGGTAGCTACAGCCGTGGACTACCGTACTGCGTCTGCTGCTAGTATAGACTGGATGATAATGATATAAAAAATATATATATATCACTACTGCAGGACAGGTATATATTATATAATGACGGACCTGCTGGACACTGTCAGCACTGCAGACTCCTAAAGTAAACTACTAGTATGAAGAAGATAGAAAAAAAAAAAAAACACCACAGGTAGGTATCCAATTATGGATGGACGAGCGACTGCCGACACAGAGGTAGCTACAGCCGTGGACTACCATACTGCGTCTGCTGCTAGTATAGACTGGATGATAATGATATAAAAAATATATATATATCACTACTGCAGGACAGGTATATATTATATAATGACGGACCTGCTGGACACTGTCAGCACTGCAGACTCCTAAAGTAAACTACTAGTATGAAGAAAATAGAAAAAAAAAAAAAAACACCACAGGTAGGTATACAATTATGGATGGACGAGCAACTGCCGACACAGAGGTAGCTACAGCCGTGGACTACCGTACTGCGTCTGCTGCTAGTATAGACTGGATGATAATGATATAAAAAATATATATATATCACTACTGCAGGACAGGTATATATTATATAATGACGGACCTGCTGGACACTGTCAGCAGAATGCGTTTATAGAATAAAAACACCACACGACGAGTGTTTAACTTTTTCAGGCAGACAATCACAATATACTGGTGGTCAGTGGTCACTGGTCAGTCACACTGGCAGTGGCACTCTGGCAGCAAAAGTGTGCACTGTTAAATATATACTCCTGCTATAACTGCTCCCCAGTCTCCCCCACAATTAAGCTGTGTGAGCAGTGAGCACTCAGCACAGTCAGATATACATAGATGATGCAGCACACTGAGGCTGAGCACAGATATGGTATGTGACTGTGTATCGTTTTTTTTCAGGCAGAGAACGGATTATATTAAATAATAAAAATAAATAAAACTGCACTGGTGGTCAGTCACTAGTATAACTATCAGCAAAACTCTGCACTCTCTGAGTACTCCTCCTAATGCTCCAGTAAATCAAGTGTCTCACTCTCTATCTATTCTAAACGGAGAGGACGCCAGCCACGTCCTCTCCCTATCAATCTCAATGCACGTGTGAAAATGGCGGCGACGCGCGGCTCCTTATATAGAATCCGAGTCTCGCGATAGAATCCGAGCCTCGCGAGAATCCGACAGCGGGATGATGACGTTCGGGCGCGCTCGGGTTAACCGAGCAAGGCGGGAGGATCCGAGTCGCTCGGACCCGTGTAAAAAAAGGTGAAGTTCGGGCGAGTTCGGATTCCGAGGAACCGAACCCGCTCATCACTAAAGGAAACGCCCCCTTTTTTTGCTGCGTGCGCAGATTAATCAGTTTTCTAATAGCAATTGTGTGTGTGTGTGGGGGGGGGGGGCTTGGGGGAGAAAAATTTCTAGTTACGCCACTGTCACTGCTGCTCTGCTAAGCAGAGCAGTGAGTGACAGGAGCCTCCCAAATGTCTCCACCCCCCCACACACACACCGCGGGACACTGCGGCCCGCATGTGGTACAGTCCCATGAAAATTGGGACAGTTGAGAGGTACGTTTAAGGTTGGTGTAGCTTTTTCACATATATGTAGATCAAAAACCAGTACCAAACTTAGGGGCTGATTCAGACCTGATCGGCGCATGCCAGACAGCTGACGGCTGCCAGGTGGGTTGGAGGGGGTGGTCCGGCGGCGTTTACCTGCCATTTAGGGGACGCGGCCTGGGCAATGCAGGCATGCCCGGACCGTTTGGGGGGTGGGCCACGGTGGCTGTGTGACATCACACACAGCCGCTGCGACCGTCACATCGATGAGTAGCTTCCTGCCAGCGCTGTGCTGGCTGGGAGCTACTCCTGAAGTACAAAAGCATTGTCGCTGTGCGGGGCAGGGACTGATATACGGGGCGGGCTAGCCCTGTGCTTGGCGTCCCCCTGCATGTCAGTGTGACTGATCGTAGATGTGCTAAATTTAGGTCTGAATTAGCCCCTTTGTGGTATTGACTCAACAGTAGGATCAAAGTAATTTATTGTCCACTTTTACAATACTCATGCCCTTACAAAATTTTATGACAGAGATACAACTAATATCAGAAGTCTAAGCATTATTACATTTGGACACTTAAGACCCGTATTCACAGGCAGATCTAGGGAGAGATGTGTGCTGAGCGAACCGCTCAGCACACCTCTCTCCCCCAGCTTAGCACAGCGCGATGTGTGCTGAGCGTGCGGGGGGAGCGGTGGGGCCGCTCATTTAATCCAGCGGGTGAAGTGAGCGACGTGCTAGATTGGCCAGCATGCAGGCCAATCTAGCACCAGTGATAGCGATGCGCGGGGCTGCGCATCGCTATCGCTGTGAGGGGTACACACGGAGTGATCACTGCTTAAAATATAAGCAATCTAGTCAGATTGCTTAGATTTTAAGCAGCGATCGCTCCGTGAGTACCCCCCTTTAGGTTCTAGATAAATGTTATCATTCTAGTGGTTGTTGTTTTATAGCTATGCCAGTGAACAAAATAAAGGTATATTTAACCAGACGTACCTGTTCTCTTTCTTTACCTTAGAGTAAACAATCTTATGTTACACGTCTATGGCATGTACATATCTCTCAAATAATTACATCTACAGGGAAAATACATTTTAAAAAAATGACTGGTGTGTGTTTATTTTTCCAATTACTGTACTGTATAGCTTTACATAAAGCACTGTACACAGATCCAGAACTCTAAGTACACTGTATGTCTATAAATTGGTCCCAGAGACAGACCTTCTATATGTTATTTACAATAATGTAAAGAGATAAAAGACATAAGAGCTTAAAATAGAGAATGCAGCAAACAGCTAATAATGCTGCAGAATTTTGCTGACGTTGAAATACAAATTTCAAACGGAAAAATATACCATTTATAACATGAATTGTACAGTTGTGACTTTGTTTCCTTACAAATGACATAGTGCTATTATGATATTTTCTTACGTGAGTATTTTTCTTCTCATGATTGTTCATATAATAGGAATTATCCTATTATTTTCAGTTTAAAAAAAATATGTTATTACTGTATGACATTGACGTACTGTAGCATTTCGTGAAAGGGTAACCAGAAAATTCTAGAGACGTGTTTCAGTATCAGAGCAGATGTTTATGAAATAGCAAATTATATTTCCAAGATGGGATGGAAGAGTTTTGATGTTGGAAATTGCTTCATTAAGTACAACAATATCTCACGTTAAAGACTGTAACATATGTTCAATAACGGAATGTTGTATTATTATTACACTATTGTATTCAATAAAAAGAGTCACATCCTTTTGACCTTGAACAAGTCACTCTCTTCACAGAACAGTATATTGTACAATGTATGTCAAGCTTGATAGGGGCCCTCATTCTGAGTTGATTGCCGCAGGATTTTTGTTAGCAGTTGGGCAAAACCATGTGCACTCCAGAGGGGCAGATATAACACGTGCAGAGAGAGTTAGATTTGGGTGGGTTATTTTGTTTCTGTGCATGGTAAATACTGGCTGCTTTATTTTTAGATTGCAGATTGAACATACCACACCCAAATCTAACTCTCTCTGCACATGTTAAATCTGCCTCCCCTGCAGTGCACATGGTTTTGCCCAACTGCTAACAAAAATCCTGCTGCGATCAACTCAGAATTACCCCCAGGAAGCGGTATCTAATAAATTCTGTAACCTAAGGTATACATTATTGTGAGCAGCTGCGTCTTAGGAGAGGAGGAGGCCTGTGTGTAGTCTCCTTCTGGGCCCCCTCCTCTCTAAACCTAGGGGTGCCATAGTGCTGTCTCAGGGTCTAGTGCACATGCGTAGGTCTACGGGAAAATAGTGTGACAGAAACTTTCCTAATCATTTTCCTACTGCGAATGCGTGAAACACTGGGAAAGTGTCCACTGCACTATTTTCCCGGTGATTTCTGTAGCGCTGCTACTGCCGACGTGGGACTCCAGAGGGTAAGTATTGAAAAAAAATGGGTAGTGGGTGTGCAGAGTGGGGGCCCCCTTGACCCCAGTGGCCTGTATGCACCGCACAGGCTCTACCCATTATAAATACGCCAGTGAGTTTATGGCATGTACTGTAGATTGTAAGCTTGTGAGCAGGGTCATTTTACTTCTTTGTATGTTATTACCCAATCTATTTTTATTACTGTTTTATTCCCAATTGCAAAACATAACTGAATATCCTGGGGCTATGTAAGTAAACATTAAAAAAGATTAAATAATGGTATTAGGTGCATAGGGCTCAGCGTTAGGGGGAAATTAAAATCGCATATTTTTTTCCCAACACATTACATTTTTTCAAATGCGTATTAAAAATGCATATTTTCCCATGCAGACTGAAGCACATATCTTGCAAACAGTGGTTCTATAGGGAACAGCACCATGCCTGGGGTGCTATGGGGGACAAAGGGGACATGTAAGTGCAGCCAAAGTACAGTATGGGCATGTTCATGCAAAATGCAAACGAAATTCGGCATCCACTTTTGTTTGACTGAATGGGGTAAATTTACTAAGATTCGTAATTTCCGAAAAAAGGTCAAAGTTCAATCACGAATGACATCGACAGTGTAAAACTGCAACTTTTTGAATTGATTACGATGGATTTACTAAGCTGTCGTATTCGGGTTTTTCTTTTCTTCCGATGTCGATGTCATTCGTTTTTTTTTACCTATTTTTACGGCAGTGATTAGCAAAACACTGCCGTTTTTTTTTACAATCAATCTCGGCCGGATCTGTGTGATCCGTGCTGGGGTTCTTATTTTTTTTTTTTTTAATTAAACAATGTAAAATCCCAAAAAAAATTGCGTGGGGTCCCCCCTCCTAAGCATAACCAGCCTCGGGCTCTTTGAGCCGATCCTGGTTGCAGAAATATGGTGAAAAAAATGACAGGGGTTCCCCCATATTTAAGCAACCAGCATCGGGCTCTGCGCCTGGTCCTGGTCCCAAAAATACGGGGGACAAAAAGAGTAGGGGTCCCCCGTATTTTTAAAACCAGCACCGGGCTCCACTAGCTGGACAGATAATGCCACAGCCGGGGGTCACTTTTATATAGTGCCCTGCGGCCGTGGCATCAAAAATCCAACTAGTCACCCCTGGCCGGGGTACCCTGGGGGAGTGGGGACCCCTTCAATCAAGGGGTCCCCCCCCCCAGCCACCCAAGGGCCAGGGGTGAAGCCCGAGGCTGTCCCCCCCCATCCAATGGGCTGCGGATGGGGAGGCTGATAGCCTTTGTTGTAAAAGAAAAGATATTGTTTTTAGTAGCAGTACTACAAGGCCCAGCAAGCCTCCCCCGCATGCTGGTACTTGGAGAACCACAAGTACCAGCATGCGAAGGAAAAACGGGCCCGCTGGTACCTGTAGTACTACTACTAAAAAAATACCCAAAAAAAGACAAGACACACACACCGTGAAAGTATAATTTTATTACATACATACACACATACATACATACTTACCTTAAGTTCCCACGCAGGTCGGTCCTCTTCTCCAGTAGAATCCAAGGGGTACCTGTTGAAGAAATTATACTCACGAGATCCAGGGGTCCAGGCTCCTCGGGAAATCCAGGGGTAATCCACGTACTTGACAAAAAAAACAAAACGGTGTCCCGACCACGAACTGAAAGGGGACCCATGTTTGCACATGGGTCACCTTTCCACGAATGCCAGAAAGCCACTTTGACTTCTGTCTAAGTGGGTTTCTTCAGCCAATCAGGGAGTGCCACGTTGTAGCACTCTCCTGATCAGCTGTGTGCTCCTGTCCTCACTGACAGACAGCACACGGCAGTGTTACAATGTAGCGCCTATGCGCTACATTGTAACCAATGATGGGAACTTTCAGCTCAGCGGTGACGTCACTTTAGGTCAACCGCAGGGCAGAAAGTTCCCATCATTGGTTACAATGTAGCGCATAGGCGCTACATTGTAACACTGCCGTGTGCCGCCTGTCAGTGAGGACAGGAGCACACAGCTGATCAGGAGAGTGCTACAACGTGGCACTCCCTGATTGGCTGAAGAAACCCACTTAGACAGAAGTCAAAGTGGCTTTCTGGCATTCGTGGAAAGGTGACCCATGTGCAAACATGGGTCCCCTTTCAGTTCGTGGTCGGGACACCGTTTTGTTTTTTTTTGTCAAGTACGTGGATTACCCCTGGATTTCCCGAGGAGCCTGGACCCCTGGATCTCGTGAGTATAATTTCTTCAACAGGTACCCCTTGGATTCTACTGGAGAAGAGGACCGACCTGCGTGGGAACTTAAGGTAAGTATGTATGTATGTGTGTATGTATGTATTAAAATTATACTTTCACGGTGTGTGTGTCTTGTCTTTTTTTGGGTATTTTTTTAGTAGTAGTACTACAGGTACCAGCGGGCCCGTTTTTCCGTCGCATGCTGGTACTTGTGGTTCTCCAAGTACCAGCATGCGGGGGAGGCTTGCTGGGCCTTGTAGTACTGCTACTAAAAACAATATCTTTTCTTTTACAACAAAGGCTATCAGCCTCCCCATCCGCAGCCCATTGGATGGGGGGGGGACAGCCTCGGGCTTCACCCCTGGCCCTTGGGTGGCTGGGGGGGGGGACCCCTTGATTGAAGGGGTCCCCACTCCCCCAGGGTACCCCGGCCAGGGGTGACTAGTTGGATTTTTGATGCCACGGACGCAGGGCACTATATAAAAGTGACCCCCGGCTGTGGCATTATCTGTCCAGCTAGTGGAGCCCGGTGCTGGTTTTAAAAATACGGGGGACCCCTACTCTTTTTGTCCCCCGTATTTTTGGGACCAGGACCAGGCGCAGAGCCCGATGCTGGTTGCTTAAATATGGGGGAACCCCTGTCATTTTTTTCCCCATATTTCTGCAACCAGGATCGGCTCAAAGAGCCCGAGGCTGGTTATGCTTAGGAGGGGGGACCCCACGCAATTTTTATAGCAAAAATAAGCACTTTCACACCCCTTCCCACTGATATACATGCACGGATCTCATGGATCCCTGCATGCATCTCAAATCACGGATAAAAAAAGCAGGTCTGTTTTTTTTTAGGACTTTTTTACGAGTTGTAATTTTTCACGGCAGTGTTTTGTGTTTTTTTGCTTTGCACTTCTTAGTAAATGACCGAGATTCATACTTAAACAGCCGCGTTTTGACCGATGGTGTATTCATTCGTAATTTTTTACCTGAACTAGCAAAAAATTACGAATGCCCTCATCACTGCCGTGATTAGTGTTTAGTAAATGACCGAGATTTACCGAGATGACACTTTGATGAAAAAACGGCATCTCGGTCAAAATCGGGAGCTTAGTAAATATACCCCAAGGTGTCTGTATCTATCCCACTATGCTATTAGTAATGTGACTGCTTCAATCCAACTACATTATTAAAGTGATATTTGCAATTGGTACACAGCAATATTATTATTTTTTAAAAAGAAAAGGCAACAACAGTAAGTATTCATATAAACTTAATACTTTCATTTTGCTTTTGCATTTTGCTCAAATTTCCATTTATATGGTAAATCCAACTTTATGAGCACTTTCCGCAATACATTGTGTATGAATTGTGTACTGGATTTTTTCTGCTACTACTACTGTGAAGTTACATCTCCTGCCGTAAATAATATTATTGTTGTCTCCAGCATATCTCCCATCATTGGGTAACTGGAAAAAGTGATGAAAACCAGCAGCATTTAACAGGAACCATTAATGACCTAGCAATGTGGGAGCACATATGTGTGGCATTAATATGAGTCTGGGGCACAGATGAGTAGCATTATTATGAGTTTGGGGCACAGATATGTGGCTTTTTTATGGGTCTGGGGCAAAGATGTATGGCATATTGTGAATTGGGGGCATGCAATTAGGCATATTATCAATTGGGGGCTCTACTCTGTGTATTATGAATTGGGGCCCATATGTGTAGCACATTATTGGGGGCACTGCTGTGTGGAGTATTATGAATTTGGGGAACAGATGTGTAGCATATTTTGAATTGGAGCAAACGTGTGTCACACTATGCATTGCTGTTACTGTTGTATGGTACACAAAATAGAGACACTGCTGAGTGGCATATTTAGGGGGATGGATCCGACAAGGGCTATTCAATGCCCATCTCAATTCGATTTTAAAAAAGTCAAATTGAGATGAGGGACCAGAGAAGGGGGAGAGGGGGTAGAGCCGCGGACAGACGGGGAACAGCATCACTGCAGGAGGATGTGTCACAGCCGCCAGATCTCACGGCAGCGTCCACCCGCCTCCAGCAAGCGGGACCTCACTTGCTGGAGCCGGGTGGACGCTTCCGTTAGCAGAGGCTGTGCCACATCCTCCTGCAGCGCTGTGCTGTAGCGCTGCTGTCCCCCGTCTGCCCACGGCTCTCCCCTGTCTGCCCGTGGCTCTCCCCCCTCTCCTCCTCTCAGGTCCCTCATCTCAGTTAGACTTTCTTTTGGTCGGAAACGGGGCTAAAACCTGTCGAATTTGGCCCCGTTTTCATCAGAAGCACGTGAATCGTCAGCTATACCGCCAATTCACATACTATTCGACAAGTCGAATTCCCTGACTTGTCGAATAAAAATACTGGGGACTGAATAGGTCGGAACCTCTTCCGACCTGAAAAAGTCGAAAACTGCCGTCTTTTCGACAAGACGGCAGTTTCGACCTTAACTGAATATACCCCTTAGAATTTGGGGCACAGATGTATGGCATATAATGAATTTGGGGTACAGGTGTATGGCATATACTGACATGGGGCACTGCTCTGAAGCATATTATCAACTGTGTGACATATTATAAATTGAGGACACATATGAATTGGGAACACTGCTGTTTTCTCTTAAGTCCTAGAGGATGCTGGGGACCCCGTAAGGACCATGGGGTATAGACAGGCTCCGCAGGAGATAGGGCACCTAAAAAGAACTTTGACTATGGATGTGCACTGGCTCCTCCCTCTATGCCCCTCCTCCAGACCTCAGTTAGATCTTGTGCCCAGAGGAGAATGGGTGCACTGCAGAGAGCTCTCCAGAGTTTTCTGTAGAAAAATAATTTTGTTAGGTTTTTTATTTTCAGGGAGTCCTGTTGGCAACAGGCTCCCTGCATCGTGGGACCGAGGAGAGAGAAGCAGAGCTGGCTTGTAAGGTTGGGCACTGCTTCTAAGGCTACTGGACACCATTAGCTCCAGAGGGAGTCGGAACACAGGTCTCACCTGGGGTTCGTCCCGGAGCCGCGCCGCCGTCCTCCTCACAGATGCCGAAGGTAGAAGCGGATAGAGAAGACAGAAGACATCTTAGGCGGCAGAAGACATCAGATCTTCATGAGGTTAGGCTGCGCGCCATTGCTCCCAGTCACACACACACAGAGCAGCACTGAAGGGTGCAGGGTGCAGGGTGCAGGGGGGGGGGGGGGGGGGGCGCCCTGGGCAGCAATAAATCTCACATTTTGGCACAAATACAGTGGGATTAGACTGCGGAGGCAGTAAATCTCTGATCCCCCGCCATTTTATTGAAAAATCACTGGGACCGAAGCCCGCCGTCGGGTGGGCGGGGCTTGATCCTCAGCACTAACCAGCGCCATTTTCTCCACAGAAGCTGCATGAGAAAGAAAACGCTGGCTCCCTGGTCTCTCCCCTGCTGAACACAGGCTGGAAAAAAGAGGAGGGGGGCACTTTGGCGACGCAGTGAGTGGGAATTGACATAATATATATAAAAAAGCGCTATCTGGATATATTTTTTTTTTTCCAGTGTTGTTAAGCGCTGGTGTGTGCTGGCATACTCTTTCTCTGTCTCTCCTTAGGACCTGGTTGGGGTTTTGTCCCCTTATAGGTTAATCCCTGTGTGTGTGGGGTGTCGGTACGTGTGTGTCGACATGTCTGAGGCGGAAGGCTTCTCCAAGGAGGAGGTGGAGCAAATGAGTGGTGTGTCCCCATCGGTTGTGCCGACTCCAGATTGGATGGACATGTGGCATACGTTGCATGCAAGTGTGGCATCTTTACATAAAAGGCTTGATAAGGCTGGTTTAGGGGGGACATCAGGCGGTCAATCCTCAGATTGGACCGATTCACAGGGCCCGTCGGGGTCTCAAAAGCGTCCCTTAACACAAGACACTACTACCGACACGGATTCTGATTCCAGTGTCGACTATGACGAAGTAAAATTGCACCCTAGGGTGACTAAAACCATTCAGTGTATGATTGTGGCAATAAGGGATGTGTTGCATATTGTGGATGAACCCTCGGTCCCCGACACAAGGGTACACATGTTTAAGGAAAAGAAACAGATTATTAATTTTCCCACATCTCATGAATTAAATGAGTTATTTGGAAAAGCTTCGAAAACTCCGGATAAGAGACCGCAGATCCCCAAAAGAATTTTTATGGCATACCCTTTCCCTAAGCAGGACAGGGAGATTTGAGAATCACCCCCCTACTGTGGACAAGGCCCTGATGCGCTTGTCCAAGAAAGTGGCGCTACCGTCTCCTGACACGGCGGCCCTTAAGGACCCTGCAGATCGCAGGCAAGAAACTACCTTAAAGGGTATTTATTCTCATACGGGTGCTGTGTTAAGACCGACAATTGCGTCGGCATGGGTGTGTAGCGCAATTGCAGCTTGGACAGATGAGCTGACAGATCAATTTGATACTATGGATAAGGATACTATATTCCTAACTCTAGCCCTTATAAAAGACGCAGTCTTATTTATGAGGGATGCTCAAAGGGACATTGGATTGCTAGCTTCTAGGGCCAATGCCATGTCTATCTCAGCGAGAAGATCCTTATGGACTCGCCAATGGACGGGTGATGCGGATTCCAAAAAACATATGGAAGTACTACCCTATAAGGGTGATGTATTGTTTGGGGATGGGCTGACGGACCTGGTTTCCACAGCTACAGCAGGTAAATAAAATTTTTTACCATATATTCCCCAACAGCAAAAGAAAGCAACACCCTATCAGATGCAGTCCTTTCGGTCGCACAATTCCAAAAGAGATCGGGGATCCTCTTTCCTCGCCAGAGGTAAGGGCAGAGGCAAGAGAGCACCTGCTTCGGCAGGTGCCCAGGAACAAAAGTCCTTCCCGGCTGCTCCAAAAACCACAGCATGACGCTGGGACTCCCCTGAGGGAGTCCGCACCGGTGGGGGCACGTCTTCGACTTTTCAGTCAGGCCTGGGTCAGTTCGGACCTGAATCCCTGGGTGTTGGAAATAGTTTCCCAGGGTTACAAATTCGAATTCGAGGATGTGCCCGCGAGCCGATTTTTCAAATCGGCCCTACCAGCTTCCACATCGGAAAGGGATGTAGTGTTAGCTGCAATTCAAACGCTGTGTATACAGCAAGTGATAATCAAGGTTCCCCTGCACCAGCAGGGAAGAGGTTACTATTCAACCCTATTTGTGGTCCCGAAACCGGACGGTTTGAATCTGAAATCCCTAAACCTGTACATAAAAAGATTCAAATTCAAAATGGAATCTCTCAGAGCAATAATAGCCAACATGGAGGAGGGGGAGTTTATGGTGTCTCTGGACATAAAGGATGCGTAACTTCATGTCCCCATATATGCCCCCCATCAGGAATACCTGAGATTCGCTGTACAGGATTGTCATTACCAATTTCAGACGTTGCCGTTTGGACTTTCCACGGCCCCGAGGATTTTCACCAAGATAATGGCGGAAATGATGGTGGTCCTGCGCAAGCATGGAGTCACAATTATCCCATACTTGGACGATCTCCTGATAAAAGCGAGATCAAAGGAGAAATTGCTGAGCAGTGTGACGCTCTCTCTGAGAGTGCTCCAGCAACACGGTTGGATTCTAAATCTACCGAAGTCACAGATGATTCCGACAACTCGACTACTGTTCCTAGGTATGATACTGGATACGGAACAAATGAAGGTCTTCCTCCCAATAGAGAAAGCCCAAGACATCCAGAACATGGTCAGAGACCTGCTAAAACCGAAAAGGGTGTCAGTTCACCAATGCACTCGAGTTCTGGGGAAAATGGTGGCGGCCTACGAGGCCATTCCCTTCGGAAGGTTCCATGCAAGGACTTTTCAATGGGACCTTCTGGACAAGTGGTCCGGGTCCCATCTGCACTTACATCGGAAAATAACTCTGTCCCCAGGAACCAGAGTGTCCCTCCTGTGGTGGTTGCAAAGTGCTTACCTGCTGGAGGGTCGCCGGTTCGGGATTCAGGACTGGATCCTGGTTACCACGGACGCGAGCCTCTGAGGATGGGGAGCGGTCACACAGGGAAAGACTTTTCAGGGTCTTTGGTCAGACCAGGAGTCCTGTCTACACATCAATGTGTTGGAACTCAGGGCCATTTACAACGGCCTTTGACAAGCGGAGAGTTTTCTTCGAAACCTTCTGGTTCTGATTCAATCAGACAATGTCACAGCAGTGGCTCATGTGAACCGCCAAGGCGGGACAAGAAGCAGAGTCGCGATGGCGGAAGCCACAAGGATCCTTCGCTGGGCGGAAAATCATGTAAGCGCTCTATCGGCTGTCTTCATTCCGGGAGTGGACTACTGGGAAGCAGACTTCCTCAGCAGACACAATCTCCATCCAGGAGAGTGGGGACTTCATCAAGAAGTCTTTGCAGACGTAACACGTCTTTGGGGAACTCCTCAAATAGACATGATGGCGTCACGCCTCAACAAAAAACTTCGGAGGTATTGCGCCAGGTCTCGGGACCCTCAGGCAGTAGCAGTAGACGCACTAGTAACACCGTGGGTGTTCGAATCGGTCTACGTGTTTCCTCCTCTTCCTCTCATCACGAAAGTGTTGAGGATCATAAGACGAAGAAGAGTACAGACGATACTCGTTGTCCCAGACTGGCCTCGAAGGGCCTGGTACTCGGATCTACAAGAGATGCTCACAGGAGACCCCTGGCCTCTTCCTCTGAGGGAAGACCTGTTGCAGCAGGGGCCCTGTGTATTTCAAGACTTACCGCGGTTACGTTTGACGGCATGGCGGTTGAACGCCGAATCCTAGCAAAAAAGGGGATTCTGGAAGAGGTCATCCCTACTTTAATAAAGGCTAGGAAGGAGGTGACGATAAAACATTATCACCGTATCTGGCGAAAGTATGTGTCTTGGTGTGAGACCAAGAATGCACCTACGGAAGATTTTCATCTGGGTCAACTTCTCCACTTCCTACAGACAGGAGTGGATATGGGCCTGAAATTAGGCTCGGTTAAGGTACAGATTTCGGCCCTCTCGATTTTCTTTCAGAAGGAATTGGCTTCTCTTCCAGAAGTCCAGATGTTTGTAAAGGGAGTGCTGCACATCCAGCCCCCTTTTGTGCCTCCAGTGGCACCATGGGACCTGAACGTGGTGTTGCAGTTCCTTAAATCACACTGGTTTGAACCGCTTAACAAGGTTGAGTTGAAATTTCTTACCTGGAAGGTGGTCATGTTGTTGGCCTTAGCATCAGCAAGGCGAGTGTCAGAATTGGCGGCTCTATCACACAAGAGCCCCTACTTGATTTTTCATGTGGATCGAGCTGAATTGAGGACACGTACGCAATTTTTGCCTAAAGTGGTTTCGTCGTTCCATATGAATCAACCTATTGTGGTGCCTGTGGCTACCAGTGATCTGGGGAATTCCAGATCCCTGGACGTAGTCAGGGCCTTAAAAATTTATGTAGCCAGGACGGCTAGAATTAGGAAAACAGAGGCTCTGTTTGTCCTGTATGCGGCCGATAAGATTGGCGCTCCTGCTTCAAAGCAGACTATTGCTCGCTGGATCTGTAATACGATTCAGCAGGCTCACTCTACGGCTGGATTGCCGGTACCAAATTCGGTTAGGGCCCATTCCACTGGGAAGGTGGGCTCTTCTTGGGCGGCTGCCCGAGGCGTCTCGGCTTTACAACTTTGCCGAGCGGCGACTTGGTCGGGGTCAAACACTTTTACTAAATTCTACAAGTTTGATACCCTGGCTGATGAGGACCTAGCATTTGCTCAGTCGGTGCTGCAGAGTCGTCCGCACTTTCCCGCCCAATTGGATGCTTTGGTATAAACCCCATGGTCCTTACAGAGTCCCCAGCATCCTCTAGGACGTAAGAGGAAATAAGATTTTAAACTCTCCTAGTACGTAGAGGATGCTGGGCGCCCGTCCCAGTGCGGAAACTCTGCAAGACTTGTATATAGTTGTTGCTTACATAAGGGTTTTGTTACAGTTGACATCGGTCTTGGACCGTTACTGTTGTTTTTGTTCATACTGTTAACTGGTTATGTATGTTCCAGGTTACATGGTATGATTGGTGTGGCCTGGTATGAATCTTGCCCTTGGATTGCTAAATCCTGCCTTGTATTGTCCATCTCCTCTGGGCACAGTTCTCTAACTGAGGTCTGGAGGAAGGGCATAGAGGGAGGAGCCAGTGCACACCCATAGTCAAAGTTCTTTTTAGGTGCCCTATCTCCTGTGGAGCCCGTCTATACCCCATGGTCCTTACGGAGTCCCCAGCATCCTCTACGGACTAGGAGAAATAGATTTACCGGTAGGTTTAAAATCTTATTTATTATGAGTTTAGGGTACAGATATGTGGCATAAAGTGAATTGTGGCACAGATGCATGACATATTATGAAATGGGTCACTACTATGAGGCATGTTATCAACTGGCGCACTACTGTATGGTAAATTATCAATTGAGGGCACTGCAATGACATGTATTATGAATTGGGGGATAGATGTGTGGCATATAATGGATTGGGGACACTGCTGTCATGACATGTATCTCTTCACAGTGAATAAAATTTTAATATACATTCATTAAAAATAAATGTATTTGCTCCCAATGTCTATGCACCTATCGTGGCGTACATCTTTATAACTGGTTAGCGCTATGCCCCCACTCTCTTTTCCTTTATTTAGTCCTCATGTTTTTAATCCCCAGGCAACCTCCTCCTCCCCACCCTTTAACAACATCTCTCCCTTTCAGGTGTCTGACAACACTGCTATGTGAGGGGAGGCAGATACATATGTGGATTTGGGGTTCAGATAATACTGCTATGGGGAGAGGGCTGAAGATAGATATGTGGAGTGGGGGCTCAGAGAGTTGATGATACTGCTATGTGAGGGGAGGCAGATACATATGGGGAGTTGGGGTTCAGATAATACTGCTATGGGGAGAGGGCTGAAGATAGATATGTGGAGTGGGGGCTCAGAGAGTTGATGATACTGCTATGGAGAGAGGGAGGCAGACACTGCTATTAGTGAAGGGGGCAAGAAGCAAAGACATATGGGGAGTGGGGACTCAGGGAACTTATGATACTGCTATGGGAAGGCAGATACATATGGGGAGTTGGGGTTCAGATGATACTGCTATGGGGAGAGGGAGGCAGATACATATTTGGAGTGGGGGCTCAGAGAGCTGATGATACTGCTATGGGGAGAGGGAGGCAGATACATATTTGGCATGGGGGCTCAGAGAGCTGATAATACTGGTATGGGGAGAGGGTGGCAGACACTGCTATTAGGTAAGGGGGCAGGAGGCAAAGACAAATGGGGAGTGGGGGTTCAGGGGGCTGATGATACTGCTATGGGAGGGGGGGCAGATGCATATGGGGAGTGTGGGCTGGAGGAGTTGATGCTGTGCTATAGGGGAGAAGCAGAGACATTAGGATGTGGGGGCTAAGGGGGTTAATGACACTGCTATGGGGGGAGGGAAGACATATAGGGAGTGGGGGTCCAGGGGGATATGACATTGCTATGAGCATGGGTGAACTCTACCATCCACATTAGTAAGATGGGACCTAGCATGTGGACTTGTGATGATGATGGTCACCAGGATGAAAGCGGGTAGGGAGCAACACCTCATGGCTCTGCCTCCATCAGGCTGCACTGCTACTACAAAATCCAGCTATGCACAGCAAGGAGCTGGGAAAAGCAGAAGCAGCCATGGCTAACTGTACCTCTTGCCTTAAGAGTTTTATGTAGGTCAGCTTAGCGGTCAGCCTGTACTGTGAGTGACAGGGGTGCTGACTGTGCTGTGAGGTGTGCTGTGCTGACTGAGGGTTGCTACTGCTGTGCTCTGTGCTGTGCTGGGAGAGGGATTCTGTGCTGGTAGAGGGGTGCTGGGCTCTGCACTGTAATCTGTGCTGTAAGGGGTGATATGCTGAGAGAGGGGTGCTGGATGTGGGGTGCTGTGCTGGGAGAGGGGTGCTGGGCTTTGCACTGTAATCTGTGCTGTAAGGGGTGATGTGCTGAGAGAGGGGTGCTGGATGTGGGGTGCTGTGCTGGGAGAGGGGTGCTGTGCTGAGAGAGGAGTGATGTGCTGGGAGATGGGTGCTGTGAGGGGAGAGCCTTGGGTGCTGCGCTGTGAGGGGAGAATGTGCCCTACAGAATGCCTTCTGAGGTGGGGATATAAGGGACTTACATTCCCTAAAACCTATGTGTTTTTTCTTTAGTTACAACAGTGCGCAGTGAGGGGATACTTTGGGATTATGGGGGTCATTCCGAGTTGATCGCTAGCTGCCTTTGTTCGCAGCGCAGCGATCAGGCTAAAAATCGGCATTTCTGCGCATGCATATGCACCACAATGCGCATGCGCGACGTACGGGTACAAAGTCCTTTGTGGTTTTGCACAGGTTCTAGCGAAACTTTCAGTCGCACGGCACAACGCAGGAAGATTGATATGAAGTGGGCGTTTCTGGATGTCAACTGACCATTTTTAGGGTGTGCTTAGAAAAATGCAGCCGTGGCTGGGCGAACTCTGGGCGGGTGTGTGACGTCAAAAGCCAACCCTCCAACGTTAGAATCAACACACGCGAAGAGTAACTACAGGACTGGTCTTGTTTTGCACAAAAAGATTTTGCAGGCGCTCTGCTGCACAAGCTTTCGCACTTCTGCAAAGCGAAAACACACTCCCCAGTGGGCGGCAGCAATGCATTTGCACGGCTGCTAAAAACTGGTAGCGAGCGATCAACTCGGAATGACCCCCTATATGCTGAGGGCACCTGACAAAATCTTGCTGTGAGCACACTTGAAAATTTGGGACACAAAATATGTCAAAATGTAAATGAGGACCAATGTGTATTATGTAATAACTTATAAAAATGTAATTTCTCACAATTATATTGCCAATATCTCATTTAGAAGACAGGTACTTACAACTTTATGCAAGTTCTTAAAATGCAAAAAATAGACTGCTAAGAAAATATCTGGCTAAAATGAAACAGAAGGTTAAGTCATGAAAAAACAGACTGCTAATACGTGTTCCTATTACACGTTACCCAGTTACACACTCACTAACACTGTTCTATTTTAAGAAGAGTAAAAAATGATTAATGTATTAAAAATTTATGCATCAGACCAGGACTTTTTTTTTTTTTTAAAGACCACTCTTTTTATTTATTACAGCACAGTGAAAGGCAAGCAGCTTACTAACTACAGTATTCCGATTTTTTTATTTTATTTTGAAGCTTAAACAAGAAAACAGGCCTATGGAATGGATAATTAAATGACAAAAGGAAAATAAATCTTTGCTTGTTTCTGCCCCAGGCTGTCTCACAGTTATCAGGAAAAAAAAATATTGTTTTTTAATATAAAGAACTTCACTTTGCAATTTATATCACTAAAAATTTTACTTGTTTGAAAAAACAACTGACTTATTTTGTGCGGTCAACAGATAATTACTTCTTTTGGTTGCAAGATTTACAATAGAACTCCAACCCTGGGGTAAATTTACTAAGGTCCCGATTTTGACCGAGATGCCGTTTTTTCATCAAAGTGTCATCTCGGTAATTTACTAAACTCAAATCACGGCAGTGATGAGGGCATTCGTAATATTTGGAAGTCCTAGGAAAAAAATCACGAATGAATACACCATCGGTCAAAACGCGGCTGTTTAAGTATGAATCTCGGTCATTTACTAAGAAGTGCAAAGCAAAAAAAAACAAAACACTGCCGTGAAAAATTACAACTCGTAAAAAAGTGCTTAAAAAAAACAGACCTGCTTTTTTTATCCGTGATTGGATAGGCATGCACGGATCCATGAGATCCGTGCATGTATATCAGTGGGAAGGGGTGGGAAAGTGATTATTTTCAGACAAAAAATTGCGTGGGGTCCCCCCTCCTAAGCATAACCAGCCTCGGGCTCTTTGAGCCGATCCTGGTTGCAGAAATATGGGGGGAAAAATGACAGGGGTTCCCCCATATTTAAGCAACCAGCATCGGGCTCTGCGCCTGGTCCTGGTTCCAAAAATACGGGGGACAAAAAGAGTAGGGGTCCCCCGTATTTTTAAAACCAGCACCGGGCTCCACTAGCTGGACAGATAATGCCACAGCCGAGGGTCACTTTTATATAGTGCCCTGCGGCCGTGGCATCAAATATCCAACTAGTCACCCCTGGCCGTGGTACCCTGGGGGAGTGGGGACCCCTTCAATCAAGGGGTCCCCCCCCCCAGCCACCCAAGGGCCAGGGGTGAAGCCCGAGGCTGTCCCCCCCATCCAATGGGCTGCGGATGGGGGGGCTGATAGCCTTTGTTGTAAATGAAAAGATATTGTTTTTAGTAGCAGTACTACAAGTCCCAGCAAGCCTCCCCCGCATGCTGGTACTTGGAGAACCACAAGTACCAGCATGCGGCGGAAAAACGGGCCCGCTGGTACCTGTAGTACTATTACTAAAAAAATACCCAAATAAACACAAGACACACACACCTTGAAAGGAAAGATTTATTACATACATGCACACAAACATACATACATACTTACCTTATGTTCACACGCAGGTCGGTCCTCTTCTCCAGAAGAATCCAAGGGGTACCTGTTGAATAAATTCTACTCACCAGATCCAGGGTCCCAGGGTCCTCGGGGCAACCATTTGTAATCCAGGTACTTGAATAAAAAAACAAAACGGATTCCCGAGCCACGAACTGAAAGGGGCCCCATGTTTTCACATGGGACTCCTTTCCCCGAATGCCAGAAACCCACTCTGACTTCTGTCTAAGTGGGTTTCCTCAGCCAATCAGGGAGCGCCACGTTGTAGCACTCTCCTGATCGGCTGTGTGCTCCTGTACTGAGTGACAGGCGGCACACGGCAGTGTTACAATGTAGCGCCTATGCCCTCCATTGTAACCAATGGTGGGAACTTTCTGCCCTGCGGTTGACCTAAAGTGACGTCACCGCTGAGCAGAAAGTTCCCAGCATTGGTTACAATGGAGCGCATAGGCGCTACATTGTAACACTGCCGTGTGCCGCCTGTCACTCAGTACAGGAGCACACAGCCGATCAGGAGAGTGCTACAACGTGGCGCTCCCTGATTGGCTGAGGAAACCCACTTAGACAGAAGTCAGAGTGGGTTTCTGGCATTCGGGGAAAGGAGTCCCATGTGAAAACATGGGGCCCCTTTCAGTTCGTGGCTCGGGAATCCGTTTTGTTTTTTTATTCAAGTACCTGGATTACAAATGGTTCCCCCGAGGACCCTGGATCTGGTGAGTAGAATTTATTCAACAGGAACCCCTTGGATTCTACTGGAGAAGAGGACCGACCTGCGTGTGAACATAAGGTAAGTATGTATGTATGTTTGTGTGCATGTATGTAATAAATCTTTACTTTCAAGGTGTGTGTGTCTTGTGTTTATTTGGGTATTTTTTTAGTAATAGTACTACAGGTACCAGCGGGCCCGTTTTTCCGCCGCATGCTGGTACTTGTGGTTCTCCAAGTACCAGCATGTGGGGGAGGCTTGCTGGGACTTGTAGTACTGCTACTAAAAACAATATCTTTTCATTTACAACAAAGGCTATCAGCCCCCCCATCCGCAGCCCATTGGATGGGGGGGGACAGCCTCGGGCTTCACCCCTGGCCCTTGGGTGGCTGGGGGGGGACCCCTTGATTGAAGGGGTCCCCACTCCCACAGGGGGACCCCTACTCTTTTTGTCCCCCGTATTTTTGGAACCAGGACCAGGCGCAGAGCCCGATGCTGGTTGCTTAAATATGGGGGAACCCCTGTCATTTTTCCCCCCATATTTCTGCAACCAGGATCGGCTCAAAGAGCCCGAGGCTGGTTATGCTTAGGAGGGGGGACCCCACGCAATTTTTTTTTATTTTACACTGTTTAATTTAAAAAAAAAAAAAAATGAACCCCAGCACGGATCACACAGATCCGGCCGAGATTCATTTTTAAAAAGTCGGCAGTGTTTTACTAATCACTGCCGTAAAAATAGAAAAAAAAACACGAATGACATCGACATCGGAACAAAAGAAAAACCCGAATACGACAGCTTAGTAAATTAGTCGTAATAAATTCAAAAAGTTGCAGTTTTACACTTTCGATGTCATTCGTGATTGAACTTTGACCTGAAACGGGAAAATACGAATCTTAGTAAATTTACCCCCCTGTCTGCCAAAAGTTTGAATGTCATACAATAAATATAATTTTTTTTTAATATATATATATATATATATATATATATATAAATCCCACCCCCCCCAAAAAAATATATTTGATTAATGACCCATTGAACAAAAAAAAAAAAAAAATGTATTGATTTTAAAAACCGTTGACCGATGTCTACCTCTGCACCTCTCACTGTGCAAGGGTTGGGGTTGGAATATTACTATCCCAATCTTTCACATATACAGTTGTACCACAGGTTCCATCACTCACATTCACATAATTTGAAGTGTAATCTATCAGGATTTACAATAATTTCTCTCTGCGTGTTTCAGCGATCGCCCACATCCTATACTAACATCTCCACCATTATTATGGGTGATTTTAATATCGCTATTGATAGACTACAATCTGCTGCACATGTCTCCAAACTACTCCCTCTAATGTCCTCTCTTGGCCTCGCCCAATAGACTGACTCCTCTACTCATCAGGGGGGTCACTGCCTTGATTTTGTATTCACCAGCATATGCTCAGTTTCTGAATTCACTAATACTCCTTTCCCTCTCTCAGATTACAGCCTTATCACTTACACGATCTACTCCATTACTTCAAACTCAATGTCACGGAAGTCCTCCAATGCACTTCAAACCCGCAGAAATATTAATGCTGTTAATTTTCAAGACCTTTTCACACCACTCTGCAAGCACTGCTCTCACCAGTTTCTGTATTAACTTCTCCTGAAATGGGTGTATCACACCTGAACCAGACTCTAAAAATAGTACTTGATGAAGTGGCTCCAACTACCCATCACACTCCAATGTGTAGGCCTAGATGTTAACCATGGCGCTCTAAATGAACAAGATACCTACAAAAAACTCTCATGTAACATTGAACATCAGTGGCGTAAATCTGGTAATCCAAGCGACTTCCTCACATAGAAGACTAAAAATTAAATTTCAAAACTCTCATCTCTGCTAAAACCTCTAACCCCAAGTGAATTTGTAATAAATTTAAATACTTCCCAACCCTCCCTCACCCAACTATCCATTCACTATCACTGCGCAAGATCTTGCTTCCAACTTCAAGGAAAAAATTGATAAGATCCAAGATGAAACGGTATGGTCTACCTCAGCCAGTGACCTGCTTAGTTCCCTACCTGAACTCTCTGGCACATTCATATGATCCCATAAATGAAAATGAAGTATCAACACTCTTCTCTTCCTGCTATTCTACTACCTATCTTCTTGATCCTATACCCTCACAAATAAGTAAAGCTCTTTCTCCTGTTCTCATCCCAACCTTAACTGAAATCTATAATCTCTCTCTCTCTCTATCTCTACTGGTTATATGTCCTTCACTGTTCAAGCATACAGTGATTACTTCTATTCTGAGAAAACAAAATTCTGACCCAAACTATCTCTCAAACTAGTGTCCTATCTCTCAGCTCCCAAGCCCCTCCAATCTACTTAAATCTGTCTCAAAATCATGTTACAGTACATACATCTAAAAAATATACAAAATACAAATATACCTTGACACTGCAAAAATTCAAATCTATGCTCTCATTATTTCCGGCATTAAGTGTTTCAATTGTCTTCTTACTGGTCTTATCAAAAAGAGGCTCTCATCAATACAATCCATTCTGAATGCAGTTGCGAGGCTAATCTTTCTTGCTAGATATTTATCGTCTGCGGATCTGCTCTGTCAGTCCCTCCATTTGTTACCTGTATTCTACCATATTCAATATAAAATACTTTTACTCACACACTAACCAAACTACACCAACATACATTTCTTCGCTTATCTCAAAATATCTTCCTGCCCGACCTCTTCGCTCTTCACAAGATCTAAGTCTCTCAGCCACACTCATTATTCGCTCTTATTCACAATTGCAGGACTTACTTTGGGTTGCACCCACACTGTGGAATGCCCTTCCATGCACAGTAAGACTCTCCTCTAGTCTCCAAACCTTCAAGCATTCCCTGAAAACTCACCTCTTCAACATTTGCTATGACTTCCTCATGTTTCTCAAACACTAAGGTATGTCCGTGTCAATTTTCTCTAAATGACATCAATTACTAAAAATTATAAGAAAACTATGGGGCTAATAGCGAGTGAAACTCCCTGTAACACGAGATCTAAGGTAAGCATAATGCCAAATTTGGTAAGTAGCAAAAGTAGCCTATAGTTGTAGGGAAATTACAAAATGTTAAGTGCCACTGGAGAAGTCGGTTTGCTTCTTCATGTTACATTTTGAATAATGTTAAAAAAAAACTTTTCTTTGGCAAAAAGCAAAAAACTGTGTTTTTTTCCTGATACTTCTATCTCTATATTACAGAGGTTCCTCATGAATGTTGAGGTCATCATCTAGTCAAATATTGTCGTTAATTTTTCTAATCTTTCGCAGTGAATTTTTTTTTCAATGTGAGTTTTTGATAAATGCTAAAATCTTAAAGGAAATGTTGATTTTACAGCATCTGTGTGAGTGTGTACTCCGATCATAAACATCAGTATGGGCTTCAATTCAAATCTTATCCTGTTCGAAGCAGTTTCCACTCTCTGATCAATCAGTGCATCCCCATTCACTTCTATGGAAAGTGTCCCAAAGTAACCTCTTGTTCAAACAGTGCTCCTGGAGGATCAGTAGCATCCTTTTCTTGGTTAGGTGATTGTTACGTTCACTGTACTTGGTACTCCTGAAACTGGGTGGATGAGCTCCAAGTACAGGAACGTAATGCTGGAGTGGGAACGGAGTTCCGCAGCAACCCCTAAAGAGCCCTGACTCCGTTGTCTCACTCTCGTGATCAGCTTACGCCTGCGAGACCATGGCTTCTTGGGCCCACGGTAGCCGCGTTTGAAGGGCGGATTATGTCGGCCCAACTCTGATGCCCCCCGGTCTTAGTTGGAGACAAGGCGTAAACTGAGACGGGACGATGACAAGGTGAACCTCTAACTAAAGACAGAAATACAACGTTAGGGGTGCTACAGAACTAAATGAAAGTATGTGCAGCTCTGCCGCCAAGATAAACAACAACAAAGGCAATGCTGCCCACAAGCCTACACGACACTGTCGTATACCAGCGAGGACAGCCAACGCAGAATCCTCTGCAGAAACTCCAAAACAAATATAACGGAAAAATACGGCCAAGGCCGTAAGGTGCGGCCAAGCGGCTACTCACGACACCGGTGTGAATTCAGGCAGATGGACGGGAACCCCAAAGCCGCAGACACAGGCTCACAGGACCGGAAGGCTGGCAGGATTCCGCCAACAGACCACTGGACACCAAAACACAGGATTACTGGATCAAGGATAGGCAAACTACAGGATTCCAGGACAGGAACGCTCCAGGGCAAGAAGCAGCTCACCAAAAGCTGACAGGTTCTCACTGAGGGTAGAAATGCAGATGGACTGTAGTAAACTCCAGATTCTGCCAGAACTGAATATGCAGGATTCCACTATAAAACAGGGTCTGGACACCGATACAATATAGGACATGAAACAAGCCAGGAACATTCAGGTATCTTTTACAAACGTCTATCACCAGCTCAGAACTGCAGAGTTAGCTAGGTAATAAGGGAACACGCCCCAATCAGAATAGCTGGAAGTCAGGCACAAGGTAATTGCACAAACTCCTGCAGATGAGAATTAACCCATAGAAAACAGGCTGCAATTACACAGTCTTACCACCGGCGGCCAACAAGAGTCTTCTAAACAGGTACAGGGGAAATCATGGCATGTAAACAGAACTATAATACAAAATACATGAACAGAAAGTAACAGGAATGAACCACTGTTTGTGGTTCATAACAGTACCCTCTCCTTAAGGGTGAAACTCCGGACTCCCCATAAAAGCCAAGGGAAAGAGAAACAGGAGAATAACATAAAATACATAACCAAAATGCAAAACAGGAATGAGCCACTGCCGTGGCTCATAACAGTACCCCCCCCTTTGAGTAGGGGTCAACGGACCCCAAAATTCAGATTTTACAAACAAGGGATTCATAAAACCCTGACACACTGGTATAACAGACAATGACCAGAAAACAGAAACAAGCTGAGGCAACAGCTTGTAACAGTGCCCCCCCTTGAGGGTGGCCACTGGACATAAGACAACATTTTTTTTTTAAAAACAAGGCAAGAGTCAGCAATTATTTCTATTTCCTCTTCTTTTCTTTTACATGGTTCCTGAGGTCTGACCAAAGTAATTCCCCAAACATTGTCTGAACTGATGGTACCTTCCAGCAAGGTTGGGTTCAATCCAGAGATTGTTTTTTTAACCTTGGGGACTGAACTTTCAGGAGAAGTACTGCTAGAAGAAGATAGAAAAGCACACCCCGTAGTCAAAACAATAGGCTGAGATCTTTGTGCCGAGTTCCTGACATTCGGTGGACTCTCAGCAGATAAAACAGGTGACTTAGAGGAACCTGAACAAATTTGTTTGGAACCATATTTCTTAACAACTGCATCACTGAATGCCCGGACATTCTGAAGAATGGGATCTTCAGCTTTCATCAAGCTGGATGCCCATTTCAAAGGCTCCCCTCTGAAGGAATATATCAGATGGAGCACAAGGTTCTCTGAAGTGATGCCCAGAAATGGTCTAGACAGCATAATGGTGTAGAAATGTTTGGTCAGCGCAAAAAATTGGACTAAGTCCCCATCAAATACAATAGATGTTGAGATATCAGAAAAGTCAGAATCTGCTTCCTTCCCATCTGACTGACTGGAGTGCATTGCTGGGACCTGGTCACTACCGACCTTACTTGAGGCTGTGACTTTCCGAATGCCACCTGGGGCAGTGGCCTTCGGGAAACCCGCTGGGGCAGTGGCCTTCTCTCCAGAATCGGCAAGACATGAAGACTAATTAACAGAAACAGTTAGATTAACTTTATGGACTGGAACTGACAGACTTTGACTGGACATAGATATGACAGTGTTTCAATCTTTTGATAACTTTGGACAGTCTGATTTTGGGGTGAATCTTTGTTTTACCGCTTTTATGAAGGCTGGAAGATCAGTGAGCAATGGATCTTTGGACTTGATGAAGGGCTCGGCCCAGTCCAAAGCTTCCCCTCTGAAGGATCTGAAGAAAAAATTAACTGCATTGACAGGAGTGATGCGGATTGATTAATCTGATTCGATGTATATGAGATACCGACGAGCCAGGGCACGGAATTGAGCAAGATCTCCTTCAAAGACAATATTCCGTGGAGTATTAAATTGGAGATCTTTCTTGGAACTAGAGCTTGAATCAGATGCCCTTACTAGGGCTGCAGGATCAGATGCCCCACCAGGGGCTTCAGAATTGGACACGAAAAGTGGAACCGATCCTGGGACTTCAGGGTTTGATGACCCTTTTGGTGACAGGCCATCAACTATCCTTTCAGCAATCTGGACAGTCATGTTAAATATCAAACTGATACATCATTTCATAAGAAAACAACATACTTTTATTAATTCTTGAGTTTTCTTTTGCAGGTAGTGATATTAATGACAATGGCACTAACACAAACATAATGTTTTGAGATTGTCTTGATATCACGAAAACGAAGCACACGTGCGATTGCAAATGAATTCAACCAATGTCACACAAATGGTCCATCCATTACTCACAGTGCAATTGCCAAACTCCTTGCCAAATTGCCAAACTGCACTGTGAGTAATGGGTGGCCTATTTGTGTGACATTGGTTGAAATCATTTGCAGTAACACATGTGCTTCGTTCTCCAGATATCAAGACCATCTCCACATGTTCTGTTTGTGTTAGGGCCATTGTCATTAATGTCATTACCTGCAAAGTTAAAACTCGAGAATGAATAAAGATACATTAAAATGAAGAACATCATTGTTTTTCTTTTGAAACTCTGGATCTGTCTGATGTCACATGACTACCTTCCCAATTAAAAAAATAAGAATTTACTTACCGATAATTCTATTTCTCATAGTCCGTAGTGGATGCTGGGAACTCCGTAAGGACCATGGGGAATAGCGGCTCCGCAGGAGACTGGGCACAAAAGTAAAGCTTTAGGACTACCTGGTGTGCACTGGCTCCTCCCCCTATGACCCTCCTCCAAGCCTCAGTTAAGATACTGTGCCCGGACGAGCGTACACAATAAGGAAGGATTTATGAATCCCGGGTAAGACTCATACCAGCCACACCAATCACACCGTACAACTTGTGATCTGAACCCAGTTAACAGTATGATAACAGAGGAGCCTCTCAAAGGATGGCTCACTACAACAATAACCCGATTAGTTAACAATAACTATGTACAAGTATTGCAGATAATCCGCACTTGGGATGGGCGCCCAGCATCCACTACGGACTATGAGAAATAGAATTATCGGTAAGTAAATTCTTATTTTCTCTGACGTCCTAGTGGATGCTGGGAACTCCGTAAGGACCATGGGGATTATATCAAAGCTCCCAAACGGGCGGGAGAGTGCGGATGACTCTGCAGCACCGAAAGAGAGAACTCCAGGTCCTCCTCAGCCAGGGTATCAAATTTGTAGAATTTTGCAAACGTGTTTGCCCCTGACCAAGTAGCTGCTCGGCAAAGTTGTAACGCCGAGACCCCTCGGGCAGCCGCCCAAGATGAGCCCACCTTCCTTGTGGAATGGGCTTTTACAGATTTTGGCTGCGGCAGGCCTGCCACAGAATGTGCAAGCTGAATTGTACTACAAATCCAACGAGCAATAGTCTGCTTAGAAGCAGGAGCACCCAGCTTGTTGGGTGCATACAGTATAAACAGCGAGTCAGATTTTCTGACTCCAGCCGTCCTGGAAACATATTTTTTCAGGGCCCTGACCACGTCCAGTAACTTGGAGTCCTCCAAGTCCCTAGTAGCCGCAGGTACCACAATAGGCTGGTTTAGGTGAAACGCTGAAACCACCTTAGGGAGAAACTGAGGACGAGTCCTCAATTCTGCCCTATCCGTATGAAAAATCAGGTAATGACTTTTATAGGACAAAGCCGCCAATTCTGACACGCGCCTGGCTGAAGCCAGGGCCAACAGCATTACCACTTTCCATGTGAGATATTTTAAGTCCACAGTGGTAAGCGGTTCAAACCAATGTGATTTTAGGAACCCCAAAACCACATTGAGATCCCAGGGTGCCAATGGAGGCACAAAAGGAGGCTGTATATGCAGTACTCCCTTGACAAACGTCTGAACTTCAGGAACTGAAGCCAGTTCTTTCTGGAAGAAAATCGACAGGGCCGAAATTTGAACCTTAATGGACCCTAATTTTAGGTCCATAGACAGTCCTGTTTGCAGGAAATGCAGGAAACGACCCAGTTGAAATTCCTCTGTAGGGGCCTTCCTGGCCTCGCACCACGCAACATATTTATGCCAAATACGATGATAATGCTGTGCGGTTACATCCTTCCTGGCTTTGATCAGGGTAGGGATGACTTCATCCGGAATGCCTTTTTCCTTCAGGATCCGGCGTTCAACCGCCATGCCGTCAAACGCAGCCGCGGTAAGTCTTGGAACAGACAGGGTCCCTGCTGGAGCAGGTCCCTTCTTAGAGGTAGAGGCCACGGGTCCTCGGTGAGCATCTCTTGAAGTTCCGGGTACCAAGTCCTTCTTGGCCAATCCGGAGCCACGAGTATAGTTCTTACTCCTCTCCGTCTTATAATTCTCAGTACCTTGGGTATGAGAGGCAGAGGAGGGAACACATACACTGACTGGTACACTCACGGTGTTACCAGAGCGTCCACCGCTATTGCCTGAGGGTCCCTTGACCTGGCGCAATACCTGTCTAGTTTTTTGTTGAGGCGGGACGCCATCATGTCCACCTTTGGTTTTTCCCAACGGTTTACAATCATGTGGAAGACTTCTGGATGAAGTCCCCACTCTCCCTGGTGGAGGTCGTGTCTGCTGAGGAAGTCTGCTTCCCAGTTGTCCACTCCCGGAATGAACACTGCTGACAGTGCTATCACATGATTTTCCGCCCAGCGAAGAATCCTTGCAGCTTCTGCCATTGCCCTCCTGCTTCTCGTGCTGCCCTGTCTGTTTACGTGGGCGACTGCCGTGATGTTGTCTGACTGGATCAACACCGGCTGACCCTGAAGCAGAGGTCTTGCTTGGCTTAGAGCATTGTAAATGGCCCTTAGTTCCAGGATATTTATGTGACGTGACGTTTCCAGGCTTGACCACAAGCCCTGGAAATTTCTTCCCTGTGTGACTGCTCCCCAGCCTCTCAGGCTGGCATCCGTGGTCACCAGGACCCAGTCCTGAATGCCGAATCTGCGGCCCTCTAGAAGATGAGCACTCTGCAACCACCACAGGAGAGACACTCTTGTCCTTGGGGACAGGGTTATCCGCTGATGCATGTGAAGATGCGATCCGGACCATTTGTCCAGCAGATCCCACTGAAATGTTCTTGCGTGGAATCTGCCGAATGGAATCGCTTCGTAGGAAGCTACCATTTTTCCCAGGACCCTTGTGCATTGATGCACTGAGACCCGGTCTGGTTTCAGGAGGTTTCTGACTAACTCGGATAACTCCCTGGCTTTCTCCTCCGGGAGAAACACCTTTTTCTGGACTGTGTCCAGAATCATCCCTAGGAACAGCAGACGTGTCGTCGGAATCAGCTGTGATTTTGGGATATTTAGAATCCACCACTACTTGAGATAGTGCTACTCCGACTACTAACCGTTCCTTGGATCTTGCCCTTATCAGGAGATCGTCCAAGTAAGGGATAATTAAGATGCCTTCTCTTCGAAGAAGTATCATCATTTCGGCCATTACCTTGGTAAAGACCCAGGGTGCCGTGGACAATCCAAACGGCAGCGTCTGAAACTGATAGTGACAGTTCTGTACCACAAACCTGAGGTACCCTTGGTGAGAAGGGTAAATTGGGACATGGAGGTAAGCATCCTTGATGTCCAGAGACACCATATAGTCCCCTTCTTCCAGGTTCGCGATCACTGCTCTGAGTGACTCCATCTTGAACTTGAACCTTTGTATGTAAGTGTTCAAGGATTTCAGATTTAAAATAGGTCTCACCGAGCCGTCCGGCTTCGGTACCACAAACAGCGTTGAATAATACCCCTTGCCCTGTTGCAGGAGGGGTACCTTGATTATCACCTGCTGAGAATACAGCTTGTGAATGGCCTCCAATACCGCCTCCCTGTCGGAGGGAGACGTCGGTAAAGCAGACTTTAGGAAACGGCGAGGGGGAGATGTCTCGAATTCCAATTTGTACCCCTGAGATACCACCTGAAGGATCCAGGGGTCTACTTGCGAGTGAGCCCACTGCGCGCTGAAATTCTTGAGACGTGCCCCCACCGTGCCTAAGTCCGCCTGTAAAGCCCCAGCGTCATGCTGAGGACTTGGCAGAAGCGGGAGAGGGCTTCTGTTCCTGGGAATTGGCTGTCTGTTGCAGTCTTTTTCCCCTTCCTCTGCCCCGAGGCAGAAATGAGGAGCCTTTCGCTCGCTTGCCCTTATGGGGACGAAAGGACTGCGCCTGATAATACGGCGTCTTCTTATGTTGAGAGGCGACCTGGGGTAGAAATGTGGATTTCCCAGCCGTTGCCGTGGCCACCAGGTCTGAAAGACCTACCCCAAATAACTCCTCCCCTTTATAAGGCAATACTTCCATATGCCGTTTGGAATCCCCATCACCTGACCACTGTCGCGTCCATAACCCTCTTCTGGCAGAAATGGACAGCGCACTTACTCTTGATGCCAGTCGGCAAATATCCCGCTGTGCATCACGCATATATAGAAATGCATCTTTTAAATGCTCTATAGTCAGTAATATACTGTCCCTGTCTAGGGTATCAATATTTTCAGTCAGGGAATCCGACCAAGCCAAACCAGCACTGCGCATCCAGGCTGAGGCGATTGCTGGTCGCAGTATAACACCAGTATGTGTGTAAATACATTTTAGGATACCCTCCTGCTTTCTATCAGCAGGATCCTTAAGGGCGGCCGTCTCAGGAGAGGGTAGAGCCACCTGTTTTGATAAGCGTGTGAGTGCTTTATCCACCCTAGGGGGTGTTTCCCAACGCGCCCTAATTTCTGGCGGGAACGGATATAATGCCAATAATTTTTTAGACATTATCAGTTTTTTATCGGGGGAAACCCACGCTTCATCACACACCTCATTTAATTCCTCAGATTCAGGAAAAACTACAGGTAGTTTTTTCTCACCGAACATAATACCCTTTTTTGTGGTACCGGTATTATCAGAAATATGTAAAACATCTTTCATTGCCTCAATCATGTAACGTGTGGCCCTATTGGAAGTCATGTTTGTCTCTTCCCCGTCGACACTGGAGTCAGTATCCGTGTCGACGTCTGTATCTACCATCTGAGGTAACGGGCGTTTTAGAGCCCCTGATGGCTTTTGAGACGCCTGGACAGGCACAAGCTGAGTAGCCGGCTGTCTCATGTCGTCAACTGTCTTTTGCAAAGAGCTGACACTGTCACGTAATTCCTTCCATAAGGTCATCCACTCAGGTGTCGACTCCCTAGGGGGTGACATCTCTATTATAGGCAATTGCTCCGCCTCCACATCATTTTCCTCCTCATACATGTCGACACAACGTACCAACACACAGCACACACACAGGGAATGCTCTGACAGAGGACAGGACCCCACTAGCCCTTTGGGGAGACAGAGGGAGAGTATGCCAGCACACACCAGAGCGCTATATATATATATAGGGATAACCTTAGATAAGTGTTTTTCCCCCTTATAGCTGCTATCTGTTAATATTACGCCAATTAGTGCCCCCCTCTCTTTTTTACCCTGTTTCTGTAGTGCAGGACTGCAGGGGAGAGTCAGGGAGACGTCCTTCCAGCGGAGCTGTGAGGGAAAATGGCGCCTGTGTGCTGAGGAGATAGGCTCCGCCCCCTTCTCGGCGGCCTTTTCTCCCGCTTTTATGTGGAATCTGGCAGGGGTTAAAATTCATCCATATAGCCCTGGGGGCTATATGTGATGTATTTTTCGCCAGCCAAGGTGTTTTTATTGCTGCTCAGGGCGCCCCCCCCTAGCGCCCTGCACCCTCAGTGACCGGAGTGTGAAGTGTGCTGAGGAGCAATGGCGCACAGCTGCAGTGCTGTGCGCTACCTTGGTGAAGACAGGATGTCTTCTGCCGCCGATTTTCCGGACCTTCTTGCTTCTGGCTCTGTAAGGGTTGCCGGCGGCGCGGCTCTGGGACCGGACTCCGCGGCTGGGCCTGTGTTCGGTCCCTCTGGAGCTAATGGTGTCCAGTAGCCTAAGAAGCCCAATCCACTCTGCAAGCAGGTGAGTTCGCTTCTTCTCCCCTTAGTCCCTCGATGCAGTGAGCCTGTTGCCAGCAGGTCTCACTGAAAATAAAAAACCTAAAACTAAACTTTCACTACGAGCTCAGGAGAGCCCCTAGTGTGCACCCTTCTCGTTCGGGCACAAAAATCTAACTGAGGCTTGGAGGAGGGTCATAGGGGGAGGAGCCAGTGCACACCAGGTAGTCCTAAAGCTTTACTTTTGTGCCCAGTCTCCTGCGGAGCCGCTATTCCCCATGGTCCTTACGGAGTTCCCAGCATCCACTAGGACGTCAGAGAAATTAGAGTTATATTCAAGACTTCAAGATAGCCACCATACTGGTGACATACCCTAAAATTTTTCCCCCCAATCTCATATACGTGTGGACACTGGATTAATGTTTCCTTACTCATTTCCTTTTTATAAGGGTGTTTCCACACTTATGGACCACCCTGTATATTTGGCTTTAAATAATAACACTTCTAAGCCCTCTAAATGTGATGTAATAATATGTTAGTCTTTTATTTCACTGTAACAATGCTTAAAATAAAAACAAGATATATATGAAATGATGTGGTGTTTCCATTATTTTTGGTATATTTATTTTATTACATTGAACACTGGTTTTTCATTTGAACAAAAAAATAAAAATGATGAACAAGAAATTTCCCTCCACAAAATGTACATCCTAACTATAAATAATATTTGTATAACTTCAAATGTATTTAGCATGGTAAAACTTTATTTAGTATAGCAAAAAAAACTTTTAGTTCAAAATATAAATTGAGGTTACTTTATTAAATCAACAAAATAACTGTAATAAACCAAACCTTTGAACATTATCTCATTTCTACTTACTGTAGGCTCAAACAAACTACTTCTTCTGTATCCAAAGCTAATTTTACATAGGCAACGACCACAATATAATTTTCTATGATTAGGATTTTTAAAATAGGATCAAAATGATTTCTTAAATAGTTAATTCAAGACAACACTACAGTATTTACTTCATTCCTACCTGCGTTATTATCCTGGGACGGCAGTGAGTGGCAAAGAGCCACAATCAGGGCCACTAACAGAAGTCCAGATTGTACGCATAAAAAGCTATGAACATTTGTGTGTTTCTGTCATGACTATATGATGGGGAGCGAAGGAGCTTTCTAAAGTACTGTAGGTATAGTAAGTAGAAAATGTATAAATATTATTGTATTTTACATTGTCATTGATTTATATGTACCATTTTACTCAATTTTTTGATGTTAGTCATCAATAAATCATTTTATAAGTGTCTAGATTTTTTTATATTGCCATGCCAAGTTCTTCATTATGAATAGCACAATGCCATTCTCAGTTTATTGGTTTTGTATGCTTTTTAAAGTATCATTGAGTATCCATAAGCTCTATCAGGCTACGGCATCTGTAATTGTCACTGAGTGGATTTTTTCAGGTGATTAACAATTTGCCCTGTTTTTTGGGAGATTTGTTAGCCAGTAATAACTAATTGCTTGTATTTGACTGATTATGAAAGCACAGAGGGCGCTAATAGGTGCTTTCCTGCTCATGCATGTATTATGTGTTTGTGCAGTACCATTTTTTTCACTCAAAATGGAGAGTTTTACCTGCTGTAGTATAAAGATTTTCAAGGTTTTATTGAAGCCTAGCAATGAATGGATATTTCACAAGCAAAACAAATGGTTAAAAACATGGGTGTACATATATGAGATGTATGCCTAACATATACCATTACCCGCTACTGTTGAAGACCTGCAAGCACTTGCTATTGTTGCAACTTTACATACTGTGTGCACTTAATTTCAGCTTTTTAAGTTAACTCATTTTTCATCTTTGTTTTGGGATGCAATCAGTTCCAACTCAGCATGACATTAAGCTGTCACTCACCAAAGCCATTAGCAGACATTATGTTTACCTTACTGGCATACTGAGGAAGTCATTTAATGTATCATTTTATAGGAGGGACAGTCGGAGGAACCAGCTAATAAATTACAAATTTAGCGCCCAAGTTTTATATAAATATGAGGATATTCTGTTTTCTTCTTGAGGTAATTTAACATACAATAGCTTACACATTCATAAATGTATCCATCATGAATGGTTTAACTTTCATCACAAAAACAAGCACGACTAACTATCATCATACAACATCTGCAAGAGTGAAAATGATGATGACACTGATTCGTCTAATGCTGGGAATATATAATGAGTAATAAAGTATTTGTTCAAACTATTTTGATTTATTATAGTAGAAATGCTATAACACACATGGAAAACTACTGTATTTAAAGCTGCCAATTCTAAAAATAACTCAGAATTTTCATACAGTAAATAATTGTCATCTGTGTGAGGCCTGAGTGTTTCCTTTTACTGTCTTATTATAATCCATCATCACAGGTGCCTGGATTGTTATATGACAGCTTGAAGCTGCTGTGTGGACAAACCAAAATATATTTGCCTACATAACTAGCCAATGTATGACAATTGTCATAGAATTCCACTGTCTTGTGGACAACTGTTTCTATGTGGCATTTAATAGTGGAAACTCACAGATCCATATATTGCCAAGAGCTAACCTGCTTCTTAAGCCAAAATTTAGCAAGTAAGGAATCAGACTTTGCGACTTTCTTTTTGTTACCCATGGTAAAAAAAAAAGATTGAAATGTACATCATATGCACTTCAGTTTAATTCATATTAGTTCAGTGAGCAGAATGAGTACGCAAAAAAAAAAACCATACTACTGCACATTAATGTATTATTAGCTCATGCTGGGCACAGTGAATTACTAGTAGAAACATAGCAGTTACCTGACAAGGTCGATCACCCGTTCCCTTGGAGCACTGCTCACCGGTTCCTCATTTATCATAATGATCTGATCTCCAGGGACTAATTTTCCTTCAGATGGTCCACCTGTAGTTAGATAAAAAAAAAATGAGCAAGAGTTACCCTACTCCAGAAAGATTTAATTTAATTTGTTTTATAAATGCTGTTGTGTATTAAAACAAATATTCATATTTAATAAAATGGATTTAAATGCAAGATTTAAAAAACAACCTATCTAATGGAAAAAAAAGATGTAAAATAATTCCTTACTAATTATATAAAATAATTCCTTCCTCTCCACAATATTCATAACATGTTCCCAGCAGTAACAAGTCCATAACTAACTGCTAATTGTATCATATGTATCATCCAAACAACATTAATTAAAATAGGTAAAAGCAAAAACACATAGTTAAATGACCATAAATAATTTTTCAGGTATTTATTGATTGTCATAACTGGTGCAATAAAATAAATCTGTGTCAATGTCAATTATTTTGTAAGATATGCTTCTACAGTATTTCACAATTGTGTACTTTTAATTCCCTTAAGGCAGCCAAGCTGAGTGGGCAAATGTTTGTTACACTTGTGCTGTCATGATAACTGAGGACTTAGTCCCATGTTATAGCATATAATGCTGCCCTGAATCTGAGTCATACTAGTTATAATGCTATTTTCTGTATTATTTTAAATAGTTCAATTGGATTGAATATACTGTATTCTTTTAATATATTTTCTACATAATGCATTTTTTTATTATTCTTTTATTTTGTTAAATTTCAATGTGATGATTTAAAGCAATTTACCTACAGTTTCCTGCTATATTATAATAAAATGCCATGCTATATTCAGATTCATTATTATAAATGTATTACCTAATTCTTTTTATTTATTTTTTTTAATTGAAATAAAAAAATAAAAATATAAAAACTGAATACATCAAAAGTAAAATGCAACCAAATGTAAAAAGAAAAAAAAATTAATACTTGTTTTCTTTCATTAGTGTTAAACATCCAAAAAAAGGGCTGTATACATTACTATTAAACTAACCACCTTTTTTCCTTACAGGTACTAGCGCCTATACATAATACATTTATTTATACATATATAAGTGCTCCTGTTTTTAACTTATTTAGATTAATATTTATAGTTGGAGCTGCTATTATACCAGTAGCGCAGTGAATAATTTTTTATTTGTGCATTAGGGTTAGATGTATCAAGCCTTGGAGAGCCCCATCACATAAACAACTACATTGATTGCAAGCAAGTCTGTTTCAGAAATATAACCATATACAGGGAACATAAACATATGATCATGGGGACTTTGACTTACATATGGGAAATAGGGGTACAAAAGAAAGCGTGACCACAAACTTTTACATAAACAATTGGCTTTAATCCACAGCACTAAACCTACTGTGGTGCCTGTGATAAGTGACCAGACCATTTAATAAAAAAATCATATATACTCAGCACTCACCTAATTACATTCAAAACTGAATTTCATCTAAAATCATGGAATGTTAGTTTCCAAAATATTGCAAAAATGTGCCAAACCCATGAACCATGTAAAGGTCTCCCCTTTTGGCGAGTCCCTACACTGACTCTCATCTAAATATGACCTTTGCTCTGCAGCACTGCTCTAGATATCACATCGATTTTAAACACAGATTAAATGTATATATATATTTAATTTGTGTTTAAAATTTATATATATATATACAGGGCGAACCAAAAGTAGGTGGACAGTAGATGGAATAGGGTTTGTGAAAGGTAGACTTTGTGAAAGGTAGTCTTCAAAGCTGTGTAAATTGTGATGGAGTTTGAGCATCTGCATTGATAACATTTTCAGTGCTTTTGTATTGTATTAGTAAATATAATTGTATATGTAATCTCAAAATAATTGTTATCATTTACTGTCCTCCTACTTTTGGATCACCCTGTATATGTATGAATATCTATACATGTACACATTTAGATTCCCTGGACTTCAGTATACAGTGAAACATGATGTTCCAGGGGTTTCCTTGTTATACAGGGAAAAAAACTGTCTACCTTCCATCATTTTCTCACTTCATGGAATATCTAGGGGACTCTTGGCAAATGTAGGATTGGTGGTTCCAAGTACTGAGAAGGTTTAGTTCCCCTTATCTCTCCCCAGAAGAAGACATGGCAAGTGGGTGAACCCACTTCAAGTAAAAGCCCCCACTGGCCATTGACGACCCCACTGTGGCAAAAAGTAAAAGATCAGAGTTAACCATTCAAATATAGCTTATTGCAATTGCGCCTGAGATGTATTGCAGATACAAATATAAAAATAATAATGATAATAATTTAATAATGTACTGAGTTGCATGAAACCATAAATGCTTTACTTGTTCATATTTAAAAATACATATATACAAAAAGGGGTAACAAAGGAAAAAATTGGGGATGGGATTGTACTATTCACAATGTAAATAAGTTGATATATGCTGAGTCCACTCAGGGGGTGGCGTACCACCACTCTTTATTGGGATAGTGTTTCAAAATGCAATAGTCCAGAGCCAACAATTCGTATAAGACAAAAATAAAGTATTTATAAACGATTGGTTGTATGCATCCTGAGGTAATGGGAGAATAAAGTAAGATCTTTAAGAAAGGGTCCAAAGGTGATTTTCTGTAAATTGGGGTACCCCTATGGACTGCTGGTGGGGGGGGGGGGGGACGACAAGATGCTGGTGCTTGCGTATATTGACTCTGGACAGACCGTCCTCACCCGCGTCCTTAGTAACCGTGATGTCGCTGGGTCTTAGCGTACCGTGGTCCTCAGGGCAACGGGGAGTCAGTCGCGTCTTGGAGAGGATGTGGAAACTGCTTCTAGCCCTATGAGGACTGTCCGCTGTGCCTCTCCCTCTCCTGCAGAGTATTTACCTAATTATTATTATTTACCTAATTATTATTATTATTATTATTATTATTATTATTATTTTTATATTTGTATCTGCAATACATCTCAGGTGTAATTGCAATAAGCTATTGTTGATATAATTTATATGAAGTAGTTGGAGTAACTTCATTCGCAAATTCGCAAATTGCTGACGAATAACCTAAATTCTGCATAAGTGAGTGCTAGTATTCCATTTTTAAAATTAACCATTCAAATAGCTGGACTCTTTCTCTTCTTGTGGTTCTATGGAATAATGATTTAGGGGTCTATTTACGTATGTCTTGGATGGAGATAAAGTAGACGGAGATAAAGTACCAGCCAATCAGATCTCAACTGACTTTTTCAAACACAGCCTGTGGCATGGCAGTTAGGAGCCGATTGGCTGGTACTTTATCTCCGTCGACTTTATCTCCATCCAAGGCCTAGTAAATAGACCCCATCATCCCCTCGGTATTACAAAAACTGCCATTCAAGATGTCTGACACTTAAAAGGTGTTGCTCTTACTGGCCATTTTTTTTGTCTCAGCAGCCCTAACTTGTAGGACCTATACATATTTATAGGACGTCATCTGCCTTCAGCGTTGTCCGTCCTGAGTCGTGTGGTTCCTGTGATCCGACCCGTGGCGATCACTGTCAATGGTCAGTTATGGGAGTCAGGAGTCCGAGGTCCCGCGAGACAGGGTTCGAGTTTGTGCCGGGAGGATTCAATTACACCATGTGGTAACCAGCCCCCACACTGGTTATTGTGCGGTACAAGCATATATATATATATATATATATATCAACTTGTGCTTCATCTTCATGTCTTTCATGTTTTTAAAATGAAATGATTTTACACTATGAGGCACTCCCTCTTCATGTTTTGTTGCTAGATACTTTAACCCGAGGAATTCTGGGGTCATTCAAGGAGGTGAGCAGTGGTTAGGAATTTAAAAGTGGACTCTAGTGACCTTGATTGCAATTTACGTGGAACACTAATTCCGCAGTGTGGTAACATATGTGATTCTGATTGTTTTTTTCCAAGCAAACAAGTTAAACGAGCGCAGTGTCTACATTTTAACATCACCTATGAGACAGCAGTAGCCAGGTTCCTAAAAAAGCTATGTGAAAGTTTATGTGATAGAGTAGGACTTGCGGTGAAATGGGGTCCCATGGAGTGGGCTGCAAGCTTACATGCATTGTACAATTCATAAACCAAAACCCCATTGTTTATTCAAATGTAAACTAAAGCATTAAGGTGAATGAAGCTGCCAAGGAGAATGCAGGGTTCTCTGTATATGTATATTTTCAGTGGTCACAGCCCACCGCACCCCAACCTAGAGGTGGGGAATACGTGAGTGCACCCGTCTCCAGGGAATGGCGAGTGCAGTGGATCCTCGTGTGTGTATAATAGGGTTAATTTTTAATTGGCCCATTTGTGATCATATCTCTCTCTCATACACCCCTACGCTCATTTACTTTTAACCTGGGTCAGCTGCTGTTTAGGTGTGTTGGTGACTGTCTCACTTGAAAGCCAGAAGTCAGTTGGCAGGTGAGCTTTAAACCAGGTAAGCACACTTTTGTAGTTGTGTTGGTGACTGTCTTACCTTTTAAAAGCCATAAGTGTGGCAGGTAAGCTTTAAACCAGGTAAGCACATTTTCCCCTATGAGAAAGCAGTTGCCAGGTTCCTAAAAAATCTATGTGAAAGTTTATGTGATAGAGTAGGACCTGCGGTGAAATGGGGTCCCATGGAGTGGGCCGCAAGCTTTCATGCATTGTACAATTTATAAACCAAAACTCCATTGTTTATTCAGATGTATATTAAAGCATTAAGGTGAATGAAGCTGCCAAGGAGAGTGCAGGGTTCTCTGTATATGTATATTTGAGTTTGGTGGTCACAGCCCACCGCACTCTAATCGAGGGGTGGGGAGTACGTGAGCGCACCCCTCTCCTGGGAATGGCGAGTGCAGTTGATCCTTGTGTGTGTGTGTGTGTGTGTGTGTGTATATATATATATATATATCTCCTCCTCAATCAGGCGGCACTCAGAGGCTGAATAAATGGTGAAAACGTCCAGTGCTTTATTTCAACGTTTCGGGGGTCAAGCCCCCATCTTCAGGAAAACACACTACAACAGTGACAATACATGTGACAACCTTTAAATAACTCACCCCTCCAAGAAACGCCAGCCTCCGGGGCGAAGGCGCCGCCCTCGGCTCCGGGTCCCGAACTTCCAGCGCCGGCACTCTCTCATCACAGGAAGTCGCCCCGCAGGAAGCCACGTCACCACGTAGCCTGGCGGCGCCCCGCAGCGGCGGTTGGCAAGACAACAATTTACACATCACTATGGTAACCATATATATAAACACACAACGTCACCCTGAAAAACAACGGGATCCCGCCCGTGGATATCCCTGGTGCAAATTAAGACAAATGTATAATAAAACACATTTGCGTATAAATGATGTGCTACTTAACTATTAAGACACACCTGAACCTCCTTTGTTTATAAATAACAGGTGTGATACATAGTGAGTAAAAGACATAAGAATGCATCCATTTCAAATCCTACCTATATACATCTTAAGATCTAGCTAATAATCTGCTTTAAACCAATTTGGCACACTACTAACTACTGTGCTAAATTCAAAGAATTCTTAATACAGTGGATAATATATTCTACGGAACCTCTTATGGAATCCTCCCCGTTAAGCAGTATCTCATAATCACTGAGCCTCACACAATATGCTTTACTACCAAACCATCTAGGTATGTCATATAAACTGCATATATACCGAACCTTTTAAGAAACAGTTCAAGCCCAGACAATCATTTAATCCTTTCGAGTAAATAGTATTTAATTTATAAATCCACCTGGATTCCAGTTGTAAGAGCTTTTTAGCTCTAGTGCCCCTACGTAGTGATGCTGGAACCTGGTCCACTATTTTGTGTCGCAGAGAGGACACAGCATATTTGTTCAGGGCGAAATGGCGTGCAACAGGTTGCTCACTATTGCCCGATTGCAACGCCGCCCGGATGGCCGAACGATGTTGGGCCATCCTCTCCTTGAATTGGCATTGTGTTTTTCCAATGTAGTAAAGACTACATGGACAGATGAGCACATAAATTACATATGTTGAGTGGCAAGTGAGCGGCCATCTTATGGGAATCTTTTTCCCTGTATGTGGATGGGAAATGTGATTCCCTGTCAGCATATAGCTGCAGGTCGTACAGCCAAGGCATTTAAAACACCCTGGTTTACGACTCAGAAAATGTGAAACTGCTGGGCTGCTTTTAAATCCTGTGATGTCACTTTTAACCAAAAGATCTTTTAAATTGGCACTACGAGTGTAGCAAGGCATGATTTTGCTCTGATACAGGGTGGGTAGACTAGAGTCAGAAGACACCAACGGCCACCATTGTTTCATCTGTCTGCATGTCCTCTTACTAGAGGTGTTGAATTCATTAATCCAAGGGATCCTGTTCTCTCTGGGCCTTACAGTCTCGCTCACACAGATGAAACAATGGTGGCCGTTGATGTCTTCTGATTCTAGTCTACCCACCCTGTGTCAGAGCAAAATCATGCCTTGCTACACTCGTAGTGCCAATTTAAAAGATCTTTTGGTTAAAAGTGACATCACGGGATTTGAAAGCAGCCCAGCAGTTTCACATTTTCTGAGTCGTAAACCAGGGTGTTTTAAATGCCTTGGCTGTACGACCTGCAGCTATATGCTGACAGGGAATCACATTTCCCATCCACATACAGGGAAAAAGATTCCCATAAGATGGCCGCTCACTTGCCACTCAACATATGTAATATATGTGCCCATCTGTCCATGTAGTCTTTACTACATTGGAAAAACACAATGCCAGTTCAAGGAGAGGATGGCCCAACATCGTTCGGCCATCCGGGCGGCGTTGCAATCGGGCAATAGTGAGCAACCTGTTGCACGCCATTTCGCCCTGAACAAACATGCTGTGTCCTCTCTGCGTTACAAAATAGTGGACCAGGTTCCAGCATCACTACGTAGGGGCACTAGAGCTAAAAAGCTCTTACAACTGGAATCCAGGTGGATTTATAAATTAAATACTATTTACCCGAAAGGATTAAATGATAGTCTGGGGTTGAACTGTTTCTTATAGGTTCGGTATATATGCAGTTTATATGACATACCTAGATGCTTTGGTAGTAAAGCATATTGTGTGAGGCTCAGTGATTATGAGATACTGCTTAACGGGGAGGATTCCATAAGTGGTTCCGTAGAATGTCTTTTACTCACTATGTATCACACCTGTTATTTATAAACAAAGGAGGTTCAGGTGTGTCTTAATAGTTAAGTAGCACATCATTTATACTCAAATGTGTTTTATTATACATTTGTCTTAAATTGCACCAGGGATATCCACGGGCGGGATCCCGTTGTTTTTCAGGGTGACGTTGTGTGTTCATATATATGGTTACCATAGTGATGTGTAAATTGTTGTCTTGCCAACAGCCGCTGCGGGGTGCCGCCAGGCTACGTGGTGACGTGGCTTCCTGCGGGGCGACTTCCTGTGACGAGAGAGTGCCGGCGCCGGAAGTTCGGGACCCGGAGCCGCGGGCGGCGTCTTCGCCCCGGAGGCTGGCGTTTCTTGGAGGGGTGAGTTATTTAAAGATTGTCACATGTATTGTCACTGTTGTAGTGTGTTTTCCTGAAGATGGGGGCTTGACCCCCGAAACGTTGAAATAAAGCACTGGACGTTTTCACCATTTATTCAGCCTCTGAGTGCCGCCTGATTGAGGAGGATATAGAAGGGTACCCATTCCCTGAGGAGGGCCAGTACCCAGTGCTGTCTTGCAACCCAGGCCTTATTTCTGAAGCTTGTTTCTAGATTCATCTAAATTAGGATATTGCTATCCATGTTCTGGTTCAGAGTCTTGCCTCATCTTGCCTGGTTTTAATTCTGAGGACCTATGCTGATAGATCAGCTCCTTTTATGGAGGACTGATAGCCTTCTTATTCTTTAATTTTATCACAAGGTTGGCCAGCAACAAAACAGTGGCTTGATAGATCACAGTACCATCATGATAAACATATGTATTGGAACCAGATGAATGCTTATTGCGCAGCATATCATGGTACTTGGGTGGAACAGTGCGAGGTAGCCACTTGGTCTTCCATTCAGACATTTAAAAAGTTAACAAATTAATGTTTTTGTATCTATATTGCCAGTTTTGTGTGTAACGTTTTGTGCTCATTTTTAACTGAGCATACCCTCCCCCAAAGACTGTCCCCAATGTCAACAGTGTCCCCTAGAAAGATGAATAAGTATATTTTTGGTACTCACCATACAATACATAGCAATAAATAAGTTCTAGTTTGTATACAGTGAATGCTCCACCCCAAGATTAGCAGTGCCCACGGATACCACATGTATCCACATACATCTTTGCTATATCCCACCATGTATGGCACGGTTTTGCATGCCATAGACTCAGAGATTTAGCCATGCCTTTTTCTTAATTTGCTTCTTTAATATGTTACTTTATACAAACTCTATTATGGCAAACAAAAATTTTAAAATCCATCCACCCGCTACTTGTGAAAAACAGCTTAGCCATGTTCTGTATGTTGTGCCAAATTGAGCAAATAGCAAAGATGTAAGTGGACACATCTGTACATTAGGGGAATGTATTTAACAGTGAGTACCAAAAATCGGGTTACGGTCGTTAGGTCGACACAACTTAGGTTGACACTCATTAGGTCGACCACTGAAGGTCGACAATGCCATTAGGTCGACATGGTCGTTAGGTCGACATGTACTAGGTTGACAGATCAAAAGGTTGACATGAGTTTTTCACATTTTTTTTCATTTTTTGGATTTTTTTCATACTTCACAATCCACGTGAACTATGATTGGAACGGTAATCTGTGCTGAGCGAAGCGAGGCACCTTGCCCAAAGCATGGTGAGCAAAGCGAGCCATGCGAGGGGACACGGTGCACTAATTGGGGTTCCCCGTCACTTTACGAAGAAAACAACGCCAAAAAAAGTTTTTAAAAAACCATGTTGACCTTTTGGCTTGTCGACTTAGTACATGTCGACCTATTGTCCCTGTCGTCCTAATGCATGTCGACCTTCCATGGTCAAGCTAATTACTGTCGATCTAAGTTGTGTCTATCCAACGACCCATACCCCCAAAAATCTTTATCTTCATAATTGTTCACTATTGTTATAGCATCATAGTGCTCTTCCCACTCTGCAACACTAGGGGCACTATTTTATTTATTATTATGTGGGAAAAGCACTATTTTCCACCAAAAACATTGTGTTTTCCCAGGATATAGGACTTATTTATCAAGGGCTACCACTAGGTTTCCTCCGGAGTTAGTCCCTGTTAGTGAATATATTAATCAGGTTTCTAAAGCAAAAGCTCCTCCATGCAAAGGATTTAACAAGGATCAAGATAGATAAGGCATATATCCTATAGTTAATCCTTAATATGCCTTTTACTATCTCAGGATGGCTATTGCTGGAAATATTAACTGTAAACATCATTTATTTACTTAAATATAAAAAAGTAAATCCTGAATGCTCCAAAAGTAATTATTGTTATTATTTATTACAAATGGAACTGAAAGCCCAAATTCCACTGCACATATATGATCCCGTGAGTCAGCTCACAAATTTACAGACTGGCCAGTGACGCAGTTATGCATTTCTGACTGCTGACACACAGTATTGCTGGGCAGCTGAATATTAGTCAGCTGTGCCTATGATACAATATATTATTATTGCTGTGATTTGCCGTGGACGGGTGGTCTTCACTTTGCCAGCGGTCGGGCTCCCGGCGACCAGCAGAGCGGTGCCGGAATCCCGACCGCCAGCATACCGACACTTCTTCTCCCTCTTGGGGGTCCATGACCCCCCTGGAGGGAGAACAGATAGTGTGGCGCGCATAGCGCGCGACCGTGCCCACAGCGTGGCCAGTGCAGCGAGCCTGCAACGGGGTGATAATGATACATATGTAATATATCCTCTCCGTGCCCTTAATCCCTGTTTTATATTTAGCAGCCCTTTTGATAAGCAGTTCAGCTAGTAGTCCGTATAATAGACAGGGTGTGAGCAGAGCGAGGGAATGATCTTGGCCTTCTTGCTCTGAATAATATAGTCAGTAGCTTATGAACCCATCTACTACTGCTTCTTGAACACTGAACCATCACATTGCAACACCAAACTCTCAAATCGGTGAATATGACTTTAATCACTTACAGTGCAGAGGACAACAGCTCTGTATTCAGAGTCATACACAACAAGCATACCAGCTGAGGCAGCTATGTTGCGCGCACTACAGAGGTGACACTGTGGGAGATGAGCCATACAAGGGCTGAATGCATATATGGGAAAGGTGACACTTGTGTAGTCGTATGATGCTCGGTCTTCACCATCTGTGTCACCCGTGTCTGTCTGTCCCTCCCCTTTAGAATGTAAGCTCTCATGAGTAGGGCCCTCTTCCCTCATGTGCTTATCCTTTTCTTACTTTAATAATCCTCAACTGCCCAAATCCCACAGTTTTCGGCCACCTTAGTACTTATCTCTAAGTCGTTTACTGGTGTAGTTATGCTTGGTTACCCTGTACTTGTCCTATATTGTCTTCAACTGTAAGTCACTGTTTTCCTGTTTTGATTATGTGCATATGTAGTAGAGATGAGCGGGTTCGGTTCCTCGGAATCCGAACCCGCCCGAACTTCATGTTTTTTTTCACGGGTCCGAGCGACTCGGATCTTCCCGCCTTGCTCGGTTAACCCGAGCGCGCCCGAACGTCATCATGACGCTGTCGGATTCTCGCGAGGCTCGGATTCTATCGCGAGACTCGGATTCTATATAAGGAGCCGCGCGTCGCCGCCATTTTCACTCGTGCATTGAGATTGATAGGGAGAGGACGTGTCTGGCGTCCTCTCCATTAGAATAGAGATAGATTAGATAGAGAGAGAGAGATTGTGCAGAGTCGCAGACAGAGTTAGTTTACCACAGTCAGTGACCAGTGCAGTTGCTAGTTAACTTTTATTTAATATAATATATCCGTTCACTTCTCTCTGCTATATCCGTTCTCTGCCTGAAAAAAAAAACGATACACAGCACAGTCAGTCACACAGTGTGACTCAGTCTGTGTGCACTCAGCTCAGCCCAGTGTGCTGCACAGTCATCAATGTATAAATTAAAAGCTTATAATTAATTGTGGGGGAGACTGGGGAGCACTGCAGGTTGTTAGCAGGAGCCAGGAGTACAATTATATTAATTAACAGTGCACACTTTTGCTGCAGGAGTGGTGACCAGTGCCTGACCACCAGTATAGTATTGTTGTATACTACTAATATCTCTTTAAATATCAACCAGTCTATATTAGCAGCAGACACAGTACAGTGCGGTAGTTCACGGCTGTGGCTACCTCTGTGTCGGCACACGGCAGGCAGTCCGTCCGACCAGAATTGTATTATTTATTATTATATACCTACCACCTAACCGTGGTTTTTTTTTCATTCTTTATACCGTCATAGTGTCATCCTAATTGTTACGAGTATACTACTATCTCTTTATCAACCAGTGTACAGTGCGGTAGTTCACGGCTGTGGCTACCTCTGTGTCGGCACACGGCAGGCAGTCCGTCCGACCAGAATTGTATTATTTATTATTATATACCTACCACCTAACCGTGGTTTTTTTTCCATTCTTTATACCGTCATAGTGTCATCCTAATTGTTACGAGTATACTACTATCTCTTTATCAACCAGTGTACAGTGCGGTAGTTCACGGCTGTGGCTACCTCTGTGTCGGCACACGGCAGGCAGTCCGTCCGACCAGAATTGTATTATTTATTATTATATACCTACCACCTAACCGTGGTTTTTTTTTTCATTCTTTATACCGTCATAGTGTCATCCTAATTGTTACGAGTATACTACTATCTCTTTATCAACCAGTGTACAGTGCGGTAGTTCACGGCTGTGGCTACCTCTGTGTCGGCACACGGCAGGCAGTCCGTCCGACCAGAATTGTATTATTTATTATTATATACCTACCACCTAACCGTGGTTTTTTTTTCATTCTTTATACCGTCATAGTGTCATCCTAATTGTTACGAGTATACTACTATCTCTTTATCAACCAGTGTACAGTGCGGTAGTTCACGGCTGTGGCTACCTCTGTGTCGGCACACGGCAGGCAGTCCGTCCGACCAGAATTGTATTATTTATTATTATATACCTACCACCTAACCGTGGTTTTTTTTTCATTCTTTATACCGTCATAGTGTCATCCTAATTGTTACGAGTATACTACTATCTCTTTATCAACCAGTGTACAGTGCGGTAGTTCACGGCTGTGGCTACCTCTGTGTCGGCACACGGCAGGCAGTCCGTCCGACCAGAATTGTATTATTTATTATTATATACCTACCACCTAACCGTGGTTTTTTTTTCATTCTTTATACCGTCATAGTGTCATCCTAATTGTTACGAGTATACTACTATCTCTTTATCAACCAGTGTACAGTGCGGTAGTTCACGGCTGTGGCTACCTCTGTGTCGGCACACGGCAGGCAGTCCGTCCGACCAGAATTGTATTATTTATTATTATATACCTACCACCTAACCGTGGTTTTTTTTTCATTCTTTATACCGTCATAGTGTCATCCTAATTGTTACGAGTATACTACTATCTCTTTATCAACCAGTGTACAGTGCGGTAGTTCACGGCTGTGGCTACCTCTGTGTCGGCACACGGCAGGCAGTCCGTCCGACCAGAATTGTATTATTTATTATTATATACCTACCACCTAACCGTGGTTTTTTTTTTCATTCTTTATACCGTCATAGTGTCATCCTAATTGTTACGAGTATACTACTATCTCTTTATCAACCAGTGTACAGTGCGGTAGTTCACGGCTGTGGCTACCTCTGTGTCGGCACACGGCAGGCAGTCCGTCCGACCAGAATTGTATTATTTATTATTATATACCTACCACCTAACCGTGTTTTTTTTTTCATTCTTTATACCGTCATAGTGTCATCCTAATTGTTACGAGTATACTACTATCTCTTTATCAACCAGTGTACAGTGCGGTAGTTCACGGCTGTGGCTACCTCTGTGTCGGCAGTCGGCAGGCAGTCCGTCCATCCATAATTGTATTATTATTATAATATATACCACCTAACCGTGGTTTTTTTATACCACCTAACCGTGGCAGTCCGTCCATAATTGTATACTAGTATCCAATCCATCCATCTCCATTGTAAACCTGAGGTGCCTTTTAGTTCTGCCTATAAAATATGGAGAACAAAAAAGTTGAGGTTCCAAAATTAGGGAAAGATCAAGATCCACTTCCACCTCGTGCTGAAGCTGCTGCCACTAGTCATGGCCGAGACGATGAAATGCCAGCAACGTCGTCTGCCAAGGCCGATGCCCAATGTCATAGTACAGAGCATGTCAAATCCAAAACACCAAATATCAGAAAAAAAAGGACTCCAAAACCTAAAATAAAATTGTCGGAGGAGAAGCGTAAACTTGCCAATATGCCATTTACCACACGGAGTGGCAAGGAACGGCTGAGGCCCTGGCCTATGTTCATGGCTAGTGGTTCAGCTTCACATGAGGATGGAAGCACTCAGCCTCTCGCTAGAAAACTGAAAAGACTCAAGCTGGCAAAAGCACCGCAAAGAACTGTGCGTTCTTTGAAATCCCAAATCCACAAGGAGAGTCCAATTGTGTCGTTTGCGATGCCTGACCTTCCCAACACTGGACGTGAAGAGCATGCGCCTTCCACTATTTGCATGCCCCCTGCAAGTGCTGGAAGGAGCACCCGCAGTCCAGTTCCTGATAGTCAGATTGAAGATGTCAGTGTTGAAGTACACCAGGATGAGGAGGATATGGGTGTTGCTGGCGCTGGGGAGGAAATTGACCAGGAGGATTCTGATGGTGAGGTGGTTTGTTTAAGTCAGGCACCCGGGGAGACACCTGTTGTCCGTGGGAGGAATATGGCCGTTGACATGCCAGGTGAAAATACCAAAAAAATCAGCTCTTCGGTGTGGAGGTATTTCACCACAAATGCGGACAACAGGTGTCAAGCCGTGTGTTCCCTTTGTCAAGCTGTAATAAGTAGGGGTAAGGACGTTAACCACCTCGGAACATCCTCCCTTATACGTCACCTGCAGCGCATTCATAATAAGTCAGTGACAAGTTCAAAAACTTTGGGTGACAGCGGAAGCAGTCCACTGACCAGTAAATCCCTTCCTCTTGTAACCAAGCTCACGCAAACCACCCCACCAACTCCCTCAGTGTCAATTTCCTCCTTCCCCAGGAATGCCAATAGTCCTGCAGGCCATGTCACTGGCAAGTCTGACGAGTCCTCTCCTGCCTGGGATTCCTCCGATGCATCCTTGCGTGTAACGCCTACTGCTGCTGGCGCTGCTGTTGTTGCCGCTGGGAGTCGATGGTCATCCCAGAGGGGAAGTCGTAAGCCCACTTGTACTACTTCCAGTAAGCAATTGACTGTTCAACAGTCCTTTGCGAGGAAGATGAAATATCACAGCAGTCATCCTACTGCAAAGCGGATAACTGAGGCCTTGGCATCCTGGGTGGTGAGAAACGTGGTTCCGGTATCCATCATTACTGCAGAGCCAACTAGAGACTTGTTGGAGGTACTGTGTCCCCGGTACCAAATACCATCTAGGTTCCATTTCTCTAGGCAGGCGATACCGAAAATGTACACAGACCTCAGAAAAAGAGTCACCAGTGTCCTAAAAAATGCAGCTGTACCCAATGTCCACTTAACCACGGACATGTGGACAAGTGGAGCAGGGCAGGGTCAGGACTATATGACTGTGACAGCCCACTGGGTAGATGTATGGACTCCCGCCGCAAGAACAGCAGCGGCGGCACCAGTAGCAGCATCTCGCAAACGCCAACTCTTTCCTAGGCAGGCTACGCTTTGTATCACCGCTTTCCAGAATACGCACACAGCTGAAAACCTCTTACGGCAACTGAGGAAGATCATCGCGGAATGGCTTACCCCAATTGGACTCTCCTGTGGATTTGTGGCATCGGACAACGCCAGCAATATTGTGTGTGCATTAAATCTGGGCCAATTCCAGCACGTCCCATGTTTTGCACATACCTTGAATTTGGTGGTGCAGAATTTTTTAAAAAACGACAGGGCCGTGCAAGAGATGCTGTCGGTGGCCAGAAGAATTGCGGGACACTTTCGGCGTACAGGCACCACGTACAGAAAACTGGAGCACCACCAAAAACTACTGAACCTGCCCTGCCATCATCTGAAGCAAGAAGTGGTAACGAGGTGGAATTCAACCCTCTATATGCTTCAGAGGTTGGAGGAGCAGCAAAAGGCCATTCAAGCCTATACAATTGAGCACGATATAGTAGGTGGAATGCACCTGTCTCAAGTGCAGTGGAGAATGATTTCAACGTTGTGCAAGGTTCTGATGCCCTTTGAACTTGCCACACGTGAAGTCAGTTCAGACACTGCCAGCCTGAGTCAGGTCATTCCCCTCATCAGGCTTTTGCAGAAGAAGCTGGAGGCATTGAAGGAGGAGCTAACACGGAGCGATTCCGCTAGGCATGTGGGACTTGTGGATGCAGCCCTTAATTCGCTTAACAAGGATTCACGGGTGGTCAATCTGTTGAAATCAGAGCACTACATTTTGGCCACCGTGCTCGATCCTAGATTTAAAGCCTACCTTGGATCTCTCTTTCCGGCAGACACAGGTCTGCTGGGGTTGAAAGACCTGCTGGTGACAAAATTGTCAAGTCAAGCGGAACGCGACCTGTCAACATCTCCTCCTTCACATTCTCCCGCAACTGGGGGTGCGAGGAAAAGGCTCAGAATTCCGAGCCAACCCGCTGGCGGTGATGCAGGGCAGTCTGGAGCGACTGCTGATGCTGACATCTGGTCCGGACTGAAGGACCTGACAACGATTACGGACATGTCGTCTACTGTCACTGCATATGATTCTCTCAACATTGATAGAATGGTGGAGGATTATATGAGTGACCGCATCCAAGTAGGCACGTCACACAGTCCGTACTTATACTGGCAGGAAAAAGAGGCAATTTGGAGGCCCTTGCACAAACTGGCTTTATTCTACCTAAGTTGCCCTCCCACAAGTGTGTACTCCGAAAGAGTGTTTAGTGCCGCCGCTCACCTTGTCAGCAATCGGCGTACGAGGTTACATCCAGAAAATGTGGAGAAGATGATGTTCATTAAAATGAATTATAATCAATTCCTCCGCGGAGACATTGACCAGCAGCAATTGCCTCCACAAAGTACACAGGGAGCTGAGATGGTGGATTCCAGTGGGGACGAATTGATAATCTGTGAGGAGGGGGATGTACACGGTGATATATCGGAGGGTGAAGATGAGGTGGACATCTTGCCTCTGTAGAGCCAGTTTGTGCAAGGAGAGATTAATTGCTTCTTTTTTGGGGGGGGTCCAAACCAACCCGTCATATCAGTCACAGTCGTGTGGCAGACCCTGTCACTGAAATGATGGGTTGGTTAAAGTGTGCATGTCGTGTTTTGTTTATACAACATAAGGGTGGGTGGGAGGGCCCAAGGATAATTCCATCTTGCACCTCTTTTTTCTTTTCTTTTTCTTTGCATCATGTGCTGATTGGGGTGGGTTTTTTGGAAGGGACACCCTGCGTGACACTGCAGTGCCACTCCTAGATGGGCCCGGTGTTTGTGTCGGCCACTAGGGTCGCTAATCTTACTCACACAGCTACCTCATTGCGCCTCTTTTTTTCTTTGCGTCATGTGCTGTTTGGGGAGGGTTTTTTGGAAGGGACATCCTGCGTGACACTGCAGTGCCACTCCTAGATGTGCCCGGTGTTTGTGTCGGCCACTAGGGTCGCTAATCTTACTCACACAGTCAGCTACCTCATTGCGCCTCTTTTTTTCTTTGCGTCATGTGCTGTTTGGGGAGGGTTTTTTGGAAGGGCCATCCTGCGTGACACTGCAGTGCCACTCCTAGATGGGCCCGGTGTTTGTGTCGGCCACTAGGGTCGCTAATCTTACTCACACAGCTACCTCATTGCGCCTCTTTTTTTCTTTGCGTCATGTGCTGTTTGGGGAGGGTTTTTTGGAAGGGACATCCTGCGTGACACTGCAGTGCCACTCCTAGATGGGCCCGGTGTTTGTGTCGGCCACTAGGGTCGCTTATCTTACTCACACAGCGACCTCGGTGCAAATTTTAGGACTAAAAATAATATTGTGAGGTGTGAGGTATTCAGAATAGACTGAAAATGAGTGTAAATTATGGTTTTTGAGGTTAATAATACTTTGGGATCAAAATGACCCCCAAATTCTATGATTTAAGCTGTTTTTTAGTGTTTTTTGAAAAAAACACCCGAATCCAAAACACACCCGAATCCGACAAAAAAAATTCGGTGAGGTTTTGCCAAAACGCGTTCGAACCCAAAACACGGCCGCGGAACCGAACCCAAAACCAAAACACAAAACCCGAAAAATTTCAGGCGCTCATCTCTAATATGTAGTCTGTATCAGTGCCGTAACTACGTGTGTGCCAGGTGTGCCTGGTATACAGTGCAGTCGCACTGAGGGCACAATGGGCAGCGGCTTGTAATGGGTCAATTTGACTCATTACAAGCTGCCTGTGCCGGAGGAGGAGAGGGAGCAGTGGAGAAGGAGGAGGAGGGAGGGGGAGGAGGGAGCTGCAGCAGCGCTATGTAATTGGTAGCGGCGCCGCTGCAGCAGTCCCGCATTGGTTGGCCCGGTGCTGCTGTGAATGCTGGGATGCGCTTCCCTCATCCCAGCATTTACAGCGGCGGCGCCGCCAGTAATTACAGTGCGCTGCTGCGGCTCCCTCCTCCCCCTCCGTCCTCCTCCCTCTCCCCTGCCACCCAAAGCTACCAGCACCGAGGAGCCTGACTGCCTGAGAGATGGTAAGTACCAGCTATTCTATTCTATCTGTCTGTCTGTCTGTCTGTCTGTCTGTCTATCTATCTATCTATCTATCTATTTATCTATCTATCGGTCTGTCTAACTAATGTGTAAAAGGGGGACTCTGCTGTAATGTATAAAAAATGGGACGCAGTCTGCCGTAATGTGTAAAAAAGGGGACGCTGTCTGCCGTAATGTGTAAAAAGGGGGACTTATGAATAATAATGGAGACTACTATAATATGTAATGTGAATTGGTATTATTTTGTTGCCACACCCCTTCCCCATGAAGCCACGCCCCTATATTTTTTGCACGCGCCTATGGCGCGCACTGCCCCTTTCTTACATAGAGGGGGGGGGGGCGCCAATGCCCTATCTTGCACACAGCGCTAAAATGTCTAGTTACAGCACTGCTCTGTATTTGGGCGCTGCGGAACCCTTGTGGCGCCATATAAATAAAGGATAATAATAATAATAATATTAATCCAGTTTTTCCGGGTCCTGGTTTCTGGGTCTGGGTCTGGCCCAGGGGATGACTGGCAAATATCCTTACAAAGAATCAAGGTTAAAAAAGGGTTGAGATTGCCTAAAGGATAAAATAAAAAAGGGGCAGACTAGATGGGCCAAGTGGTTCTTATCTGCCGTCAAATTCTATGTTTCTATGTAACTTTCAGCTTGGGGGGCAGACACAAGCAAGTGGCCCAGCTTTTCACAGGGATTGCAATGCAAAAATGGCCCTGAAACACTTAAATTGCACTGGCTTGGGGGGTCGGAGGACACCCTGACCACCTGCCCAGCCAGACCCTGGTCTAGTTCCTGCTTATATTAATCTTTGAGAGACAGGGGTATGTACTGTATACGCGCACATGTGCGCACATGGAAGGAAACCGCCGCTACAAAGTCTGCGTTTGCCCTTGGGTAGGGGGAAGAGCGCAACAAATGGGTGTTGTGTACATCCAGGTGTGGGTATATCCCTCGACCCCTTGCTAGCATTCTGGTGGCCGGGATCCTGGCGTCGGTATGCTGACCGTCGAGTTTCCGACCGCCGCGATCGTGACTACATTCCCTTTGTTCAACAGATGCTGTTGATTTGTTTGTGCTTTCATTTTGAAGATGTCTATGTATATATGTTCATTCAAGCCTATAATTTTTTTTTTATATAATTAAATTAGCCTGTAAGTTGTGTCAAATATATTTTTTTATTAAATTCTGAGGGTAACCTACATTGAACCTTAAATATATGTTCTATTTAGTGATGTGCACCGGAAATTTTTCGGGTTTTGTGTTTTGGTTTTGGATTCGGTTCCGCGGCCGTGATTTGGATTCGGACACGTTTGGCAAAACCTCCCTGAAAATTTTTGTGTTTTGGATTCGGGTGTTTTTTTACAAAAAACCCTCAAAAACAGCTTAAATCATAGAATTTGTGGGTCATTTTGATCCCATAGTATTATTAACCTCATTAACCATAATTTACACTCATTTCCAGTCTATTCTGAACACCTCACACCTCACAATATTATTTTTAGTCCTAAAACTTGCACTGAGGTCGCTGGATGACTAAGCTAAGCGACCCAAGTGGCCGACACAAACACATGGCCCATCTAGGAGTGGCACTGCAGTGTCAGATAGGATGGCACTTTAAAAAAATAGTCCCCAAACAGCACATGATGCAAAGAAAAAAATAGGCGCAATGAGGTAGCGGTGTGACTAAGCTAAGCGACCCAAGTGGCCGACACAAACACCTGGCCCATCTAGGAGTGGCACTGCAGTGTCAGACAGGATGGCACTTCAAAAAAATAGTCCCCAAACAGCACATGATGCAAAGAAAAAAAGAGGCGCAATGAGGTAGCTGTGTGACTAAGCTAAGTGGCCTTCTGTACCGTACTGCTATATATTATATACTGGTGGTCAGCAAACTGTGCAAAACTGAAATGCACCACAGGTATGGATGGATAGTATACTTGATGACACAGAGGTAGGTAGAGCAGTGGCCTTCTGTACCGTACTGCTATATATTATATACTGCTGGTCAGCAAACTGTGCAAAACTGAAATGCACCACAGGTATGGATGGATAGTATACTTGACGACACAGAGGTAGGTAGAGCAGTGGCCTACTGTACCGTACTGCTATATATTATATACTGGTGGTCAGCAAACTGCAAAATTGAAATGCACCACAGGTATGGATGGATAGTATACTTGACGACACAGAGGTAGGTAGAGCAATGGCCTACTGTACCGTACTGCTATATATTATATACTGGTGGTCAGCAAACTGTGCAAAACTGAAATGCACCACAGGTATGGATGGATAGTATAGTTGACGACACAGAGGTAGGTAGAGCAGTGGCCTTCTGTACCGTACTGCTATATATTATATACTGGTGGTCAGCAAACTGTGCAAAACTGAAATGCACCACAGGTATGGATGGATAGTATACTGGATGACTCAGAGGTAGGTAGAGCAGTGGCCTACTGTACCGTACTGCTATATATTATATACTGGTGGTCAGCAAACTGTGCAAAACTGAAATGCACCACAGGTATGGATGGATAGTATAGTTGACGACACAGAGGTAGGTAGAGCAGTGGCCTACTGTACCGTACTGCTATATATTATATACTGGTGGTCAGCAAACTGTGCAAAACTGAAATTCACCACAGGTATGGATGGATAGTATACTTGACGACACAGAGGTAGGTAGAGCAGTGGCCTACTGTACCGTACTGCTATATATTATATACTGGTGGTCAGCAAACTGTGCAAAACTGAAATGCACCACAGGTATGGATGGCTAGTATACTTGACGACACAGAGGTAGGTAGAGCAGTGTTCTACTGTACCGTACTGCTATATATTATATACTGGTGGTCAGCAAAATTATGCACTGTACTTATACTACAATGCAGCACAGATATGGAGCGTTTTTCAGGCAGAGAACGTATAATACTGGTGGTCACTGGTCAGCAAAACTCTGCACTGTACTCCTCCTATATAATACTGGTGGTCCCCAGTCCCCACAATAAAGCAGTGTGAGCACAGATATATGCAGCACACTGAGCACAGATATGGAGCGTTTTCAGGCAGAGAACGTAGATATTTTCAGCACACTGAGCACAGATATTTGCAGCACACTGAGCACAGATATTTTCAGCACACTGAGCACAGATATTTGCAGCCCACTGAACATAGAAACTGAGAGGACGCCAGCCACGTCCTCTCACGATCATCTCCAATGCACGAGTGAAAAATGGCGGCGACGCGCGGCTCCTTATATAGAATACGAATCTCGCGAGAATCCGACCTCGGAATGATGACGTTCGGGCGCTTGGGGTAACCGAGCAAGGCGGGAGGATCCGAGTTGCTCGGACCCGTGCAAAAAAAGGTGAAGTGCGGGCAGGTTCGGATCCCGAGGTTACGAACCCGCTCATCACTAGTTCTATTGCTTAATATGATTACCCATCTATAGATTCTAATTCAAGAATACGTATATGATGTGGATATACTCATTTTCTATGTCTGCTCTTTACACTTTATTCGTAATAGGTGCTTCTCAACCTTTTTTTTTTATCATCAGTGACAACTTTAATCCAAGACACACCACTATAAATAGTATTTTGTATTAGTAAAAAAACAAATAAAAATACTATACAGACATGATTAACTACAGTATAGTATTTAAAGTAAGCAAAAATAACCTTGGTACACTGTTATGTTTCACAAGCTCCTGTTTGTGTGTATCCTGCCAGAATTGAAAGTATGGTTATGTAATTATTATTAGCATGATGATGATGATGATAATGATGATTGATGATTGATTGATTATTATTATTATTATTTCCAATGAGCATGCGCCAGTTTATTCAGGATTATAGTTCTTCCCAACCATAAGTGTCCAATAGTATTTAAAAAAAGTTGAATGTGGTTTAATACAAGAGCGTTTAGCCAGTGCCGTTTCTACTGGCTGGTGAGCCGTGCAATCGCACAGGGTGCCCATCGAGACACCTGCTGGCTGATATTACCAACTCCCCGTCAGCCCACCCATAGTTCTCCGCTCACTGGGTGGAGTTTCGCAAAATTACACAGTTGCATTGTGATGTCATGACGCAACCACATAATGTTGCGAGACCCCGCCCAGTGAGTGGAGTACTATGGGTGGGAGGAGGGGGAGCTGGTATTAGCATTGATTGAAGGAGCCACTGGCGCCAACAAGCATTACACCCCTGGAAATGACCATTACACACCCCTGGCAATGAGCATGACACCCAGATCATGAAACACCTAGCAACAAGCATGACACCCAGAGCATAAAAACCCCTGGCAACAAGCATGACACCCAGAGCATGAAACCCCTGACAATGAACATTACACCCCTTGCAAGGAGCATGTCACCCAGAGCATTACATCCCTGGCAACGAGCATGACACCCAGAGCATAAAATCCCTTGGCAACGAGCATGACACCCAGAGCATGAAACCCCTGGCAACAAGCATGGGACCTAGAGCATGAAAGCCCTGGCAACAAGCATGTAATCTAATTTCATTTAATTTACTGTGGGGCACAATGTATCACGGGCATTGCAGTGTGTGGCATAATATGGTGCAGGGGGCATAATGTGGTGCAAGGGACATTATTCTGTGGGGCCTAATATGGTGGAATTTTTTTTTTCTGTGGTGGCTGAGGTCCTTTGGTGCAGGGTCAAAAACTGGGGTTTAAGGTAGTCTTTTCCTGTGCATTTTAACCAGGCCATGCCACCTCGCCAGGGGGCGCATGCACCTTCGACGCTTGCATAATTGGTTTTTGTTATATCAGGGGGCGCATTAAGAATGTCTATGGGTGGCGCCTTTGTTTATTGTTTGCACTGGAAGCCATATTGTCTAAAAACAGCCCTGTGTGTAGCCAAGAAATCTCTGATAATTGATGAGAACCAACTTTTGTTTCACAATACACAATGGTGACTATTTATGAAGGGGACATAACCCAAATCTCGAGTGATAGTGCAGGAAAAAAGCAGTGCTCTGTGCTTCTCAGAATTTTGCGCACTTACTGCCTTCCACACAGATCTCTATTGGTATTGCAGCCTTATTTAACACCAAAAGCATGATAAATTCATAATACAGAAGATTATCATGATAGTTACTGCAACCACTGAATGACCAATAGTAAATAAACCTTATTCCCAAAGTCTTTATCACAAGGCTTTGAGGGACAACTTTACAATGTTTGACACAGGTTCTTCTTAGAAAAAAAAATTTCTATGAAGAGACAACATTACTTAATTATGTTCTAAAGAACAGTCAAGATCTTAAAAGAAATACTGTGAAAAAACAAGCCCTTAGACGTGTGAATTATTTAAATGATTATCTCTCTGTTAATGAATCTTTTATCAGCTATGCTGACTTCTGTTAACGTCAATGTCACCAAAAACTTGTCTAGCAAAAGATCTTAGTACTTAACAAAATCCAGAGAGAAGCAAAATGACACACAGAAATAAATATTGGTATTGCATATCATGCAGTGCAGTAATTTTATCATGAAATTAACCTTGAAAGTGCTCTCATATTTAATCAAAGCCATTTAAGCATTTGGAGATTTCCTATATAGCATACAATAAAAATTCTGACCAGTGCCTGTGTAGGATGTTTTTGTCAACGCCAGATTAGAGCTGTGCAAATCCTAAAGCATGCAACTTTCTAGAGTAACTTCATATGATGCTGCTATGACTTCTTACAACAGTGAAACCTCTGCAATCCCAAAAACAGCATATTGCTAGACTATGTTATGTGCTATAATAAAACTGTGAAAGTCTAAAATCAGCCATCTCCAGGAACGTGCAAGCTACAGAATACATTTGGAAACAATCGGACGCCTCCCTAATGGTACTGCATGTTGAATAAGTACAGTACCTGTCTGTATTTCTCAGCATTGAGGGACCATTAGTACTGACCAAGGGCTTAATTCAAACCTGTTCGCAGCAGCAAATTTGTTCTCTAATGGACAAAACCATGGGGGTAATTCCAAGTTGATCGCAGCAGGATTTTTGATAGCAATTGGGCAAAACCATGTGCACTGCAGGGGAGGCAGATATAACATGTGCAGAAAGAGTTAGATTTGGGTGGGTTATTTTATTTCTGTTCAGGGTAAATACTGGCTGCTTTATTTTTACACTGCCAAATCAGATTGCAGATTGAACACACCACACCCAAAGCTAACTCTCTCTGCACATGTTATATCTGCCTCCCCTGCAGTGCACATGGTTTTGCCCAATTGCTAACAAAAATCCTGCTGCGATCAACTTGGAATTACCCCCCATGTGCACTGCAGGGGGTACAGATATAACATGTGCAGAGAGAGTTAGATTTGGGTGGGGTGTGTTCAAACTGAAATATAAATTGCAGTGTAAAAATAAAGCAGCCATTATTTGCCCTGCACAGAAACAATATAACCCACCCAAATCTAACTCACTCTGCACATGTTATATCTGCCGCCCCCCCTTGCAGTGCACATGGTTTTGTCCATTAGAGAACAAATTTGCTGCTGCGATCAAGTCTGATTTAGGCCCCAAATCCCCAATTCCATTTCCTGAAATGCAGCCTCACATTTGCAAGGGAGCTACACCATGTCGCCTGCAGACATAAGCATCGGAATGGGGGGTGCAAGGGGGCAGCATGCCCCCCCAAAACATGTCAGAGGCACTGGGAAGGGGGAGCGCTTACCCCAGATCACTGCGGAGACTCTGACTTCAAAACTCTGGTACCGCAGCATGCTGCCCCGTGTCTTGTCCAGCTGGCTCTTCCCAGAGGCATTACTGGGAGGAAGCAGGGATGTCCCAGCAGGCTCAGCATGGCCACGCCTCCTCCCAGTAATGCCTCTGTGAAGAGTCGGCTGGACAGGACACAGAGTTTTGAAGTCAGAGTCTCCGCGGTGATCTGGGGTAAGCGCTCCCCCTCACCAGGCATGTTGCCCCCTTGCACCCCCCCGTCCTATGCTTTTTGAAGTCAGAGTCTCCGCGGTGATCTGGGGGTAAGCGCTTCCCGCATGGGGTGGGGTTGGGGGGGAAGTAATCGTTGGGGGGTGCGCCAAAATTTATTTTTATCTACGCCCCCCAACCAGAACACATTCTGGCGACCCTGCCTGCAGACACTCATTGTACCCCTCTCCAGTCCTTCGGCCAACAGCTGCCTTCTGTTTCAGCCAAATATTTCACATTTTGACTCATGTTATGGTTATCAGTTATGGTGACCATCATGCAGTACCATCAGGGAGGCATCTGATTGGCTTCAAATTTATTCTACAGCAAGGTAATGACCCCAAACATACAGCCTATGTCATTAAGAACTATCTTCAGCTTAAAGAAAAACAAGTAGTGTGCTTAATTTTCCAATATGTTTGGAATGGGATGCAGTTAAAATACCGGCTGTTACGATCCCGGCAGTTAGCATATCAACACCGTAATCCCGACACCTTTCAAAATGGCAATAACAGTACCTTGACAGGGTCAGGAGACCAGCACCGGAATCCCGACAGCCGGCATCCCGACCGTAGGTATAGTGGGCGGGTTAGGGTTAGAGTGGGGGGAGGGGTAGGTTTAGCCACCACCTGGGAGGGGGTTATGGTAAGGCTCTGGTTTAGGGGGAGGGCTAGGGTCAGGCTGCGGGGAGGGGGTGTTATGGTTAGGCACCACTGGGGAGAGGTTAGGTTTAGGCACTAAGGGGGAGGGCTAGGTTGCAGAGAAGGGGGGTTTGTGTTTAGGCACCTCTGGGGGGAGGTTAGGGTTAGGCATTAAGTGGGGAGGTTAGGGTTAGGCTGCGGGAAGGGAGGGTTAGGGGGCAGGGGAGAGGGTAGAACATACTTAGCTCGCCCCTTTTGGACTTTTCACATATCGGTATTCCTGCATTGGTATTGTGACTGCCAGCATCCCTTCTGGCGGTCAATCATACTGAACCCGTTTGGAATATGCTTCCTGCCAATTTCCTTCAAAAACTGTGTGCAAGTGTAACTAGAAGAATTGATGCTGTTTTGAAGGCAAAGATCACACCAAATATTGATTTGATTTAGATTTCTCTTCTGTTCATTCCCTTTGCATTTTGTTAATTGATATAAATAAACTATTAACACTTCTATTTTTGAAAGCATTCTTATTTTGCAGCATTTTTTTTCCACACCTGCCTAAAACTTTTGCACAATACTTTATATATAGAAATTGGCAAGTTACTGAATACTGTAGCTCTGTCCAGTAAATCCGGAGCTACAGCTGTGAGGTAAGCTCTGTGGAAAATTAAAACTGCCCTTTACACTTAGAATGTATTGATTTATCTTCTTATTCACGTCATATTTGTCATTTCGTATTCATGTCAGGGTTATACTCTGTAGTATTACTTATGTTATTCTGGAAAAACATCAACCGCAGATATGTCAATCAACTAAAATGCACACAGCCACGTCTAATTAATTAAACGTATGTTAGTTGCCCCTGAAAATAATGAGAATACTATTAATTCTATTTAAAAAATTATAATTATAATAAAATAAATCTAAAGATAAGTAAAAAATGTCTCAAAATGAAAAACCCCACTCATCATGGAGCAGTTCAATCAAAATAGTACGCTTATTTTAAGAAATGTATAATTTAAGTGTTAATTTTTAAATAGTCAACACTACAAACTCTAAATCATGTTCTAAAAAAATGAACTCTATTATAAGTATCAACAGCCTGTCTATGCTCCATGTGTATTTGTTAAAAATGTTATATTAACTTCTTGAACAGCGGATAACATGCTACAATGTCTTTGCTTAATATTCAGTGTCATACAAACATAAATTGTTTGACAAAACTGTAAAAATTTTATATATAAAGTTTACAATTACCACTGGAGCATTACACAATCTAAAAGGACAAAACTAAATATTATTAGTATTAGAAGATTTTTTCCAATCATTCCCTTCTATCAAATTAATTTTTGAATAAAATGTTGCCCAATTAATTTGATCAAACCATTAGGAAATAAATTCTGACATAAGAAGTATATTTTTGACAGACGTTGTGCTAAATGTAAGCTGGTAACAAAAGAATATTGATTTTTTTTTTTTTTACATCAATAGTTTTTATTAGAGAAAAAAAGAAAGAAGGGAATATTTTGTCAAAAGGGTACAGAAAAAAGAGAGGAGAAGAAGGGGGGGGGGGGGGTACATGCGATAAAATAAGTAAATATTATTCCAATAGCGCATACAGAGTTATCATATATTCACAATTGGCTGTACATACAACAATAGTAGAACATAAACAATGCATGGAAACAAATGAAAGGTTCATTAAGTTTAGGAAGAATCAGACACTCATTGAGGTTAAATGGCAGAGGATCAGATTGGGAAGCTTTAGGGTAATACTGGGCTCCAGCGCTTTCCATAACAAATTCATGCCAAGGTGATCAGAGCACTAACGGAGAATTGCCTGAGTACGAGTAGGGTAGATATGTCGTCTCCATAGTGAAATGGAATTGAATTTTATGGATAACCTTTAGTAAAGAAGGAGTTGATTGTTTCCACAATTGCGCTAAAGCGGCTCTCACCGCTATCAAAATTTGTCCAAGGACATAGCGTTTGTGGGATAAAATATCGTCAGGAAATAAATGTAGTAATGCTATGGAAGGGGAGGGAGAGAGTGTCAAATTAAACACATCACTACTCAATTTAAAAACGTCTGACCAGAATTGACCAATAACAACAAATGACCAAAATACATGGAATATGTGGCCTATCTCACCGCATTGGCACCAACAAAATTTAGAACAAGACAGCCAAATAGTAGCCTATCAGGTGTTAGATACATCCTATGGAGCAATTTCACATGCTTCCCAGAGTGATTTAAACATCTGGTGATTTTAAAGGAAGCCATAAAGATTTTACTCCATTGTGTCCCAGACAAGTAATTCCCAAATCCTCTTCCCACCTTTTTTGAGCTTTGTAGTCAGGAATAGGGGCTAAATCAATAAGGATCTTATACCAAAAAGAGATGTCCCCTTTGGATTTGTGTTGAGAAATACGCGTTAAATTTGAAGGTGTCAGAGAATAAGTAGAACCAAGTTGCTTGGGTAAATTTTTCCACCAATGGTGTATTTGGTAATAACATAATAATTCCGTGTCAGGAATTCGAAATTTACATTGTAACGTGGAAAATGATAACAATAATGAACCATTGAGCAAATCGCCAAGCGTTGCCACACCACAGGAGACCTACCTCACTAAGTTCAAATTAGGTATTAATTTAGAGAGTGACCTCCAAAGTGATTTTCAAAAGAGTGAGCAAGGGAATATGTAATTTTTCAGCTAATTTATCCCATATTTTCAACGAAGATTGTGTGGAGGGAAGCAAGGAAGAGGAGAGTGGACGCAGGAATTTAGGGATATATACAGCATCAAGTAACGGATGATTGGAACCAGCTGTTTGTTCCAAATTTACCCAGCCCATATTTGAATCAGTATCAAAATAAAATTTAAGTTGGGCCAGGATACAGGCTTCATGGTACAAGGTCAATTCTGGGAGGTTGAGACCTCCTTTAGCCTTGGGTAAAATCATCTTAGACTTCGCAAGTTTGGGGGGTCCCATTGGCCAAATATATTTAATTAAAATACGGTTACACTCATTTAAGTATTTAGTAGGGAAAGAGTAAGGGATAGTACGGAGTAAGTACATTAACTTCGGTAGTAGGGACATCTTGAATGCCGCCATGCGGCCTAACCAGGAAATCTCATAGGTTAATAAAAAATAAAATATCTATATTAATCTCATAGGTTACTCAGGATTTAGTCAGAGAAGATAGGGTCACGAGAAAAGGAGGGAGATTCACCTCAAAGGATTTGGAGGTGACCGCTGGGATATTAATACAAAGGTATTTTATCGATTCAGACTGGCAATTATATTGATAACCGGCCTGCAAGGGAGATGAGACACTGGAGAGATTTATAGGAAGGGCATCTGTCTTTGTCATATTTAGTTTGTAATAAGAAACCTTACTATAGTCATCTAATATTAAGTGAAGATGCGGAAGAGTAGAAGAGGGGTCAGAGATGAATAAAAGAACATCATCCACGAATAAGCAAAGTTTGTGATGCAAATCACCTACAACCATCCCGGAAACCTTATCACTGTTTCGGATCCTAACAGCTAGGGGCTCAATAGCCAGAACAAATATCAGGGGGGATAATTGGCAGCCCTGTCTAGTTCCATTAGATATAGGAAAGACGTCAGACAAGAAGCCATTGCTGAACACACGGGCCGAGGGGGCAGTATACAATAAACAAATAGAAGTTAAAATTTGACCTCGAAATCCAAACCTTAGAAGGACCTCTCTCATGTATGACCAGTTTAGGCGGTCGAAAGTCTTCTCTGCGTCGAGGGACAACAGAAAAAGGCCTTGTTCCCGGGTTAAGGAATCTATCAAATACACTCATCGGGTGTTATATGATGTTTGTCTGCCAGGGACAAATCCAGCTTGGTCCATGCGGATCAGCAGGGGCAAAAAGGGATTAATACGGGTGGCTATGAACTTTGCATAAAGTTTGATATCACCATTTAATAAGGCTATTGGTCAGTAGTTTTGGCAGTAGGCTGGATATTTTCCTGGTTTGGGGAGAGTCACTACTTGTGACTCTAGCATTTCCTTAAGGAGAGAACCTATCATAGAGATCGTATTGAAAAGCTCAGTCAAGACAGGGGTCAAAGTGTCACGAAATGAATAGTGGAAATCATTGATGAAGCCATCAGGGCCAGGGGCTTTACCTTTGGGCAAGTATTTTATAGATTTTATAGCGTCATTAACTTCCAAATCAGTCCGGGGGCATTCAATGCGTCTAGTTGATCAGCGGTAAGAGCCAGTAAATGTATTTTGTACAAAAAGGAAGATATAGAGACAGAAGAAGGTTGTAAAGTAGAAGAATCTTGAGAGAGGTTATAAAGCTGAGAATAATACTTAGTGAAATGGTTAGAGATGTCTTTAGGGTTTAAAATCTTAGCCTTAGTGGGGGAGAAAATATGCCTGATTCTATTTCTCGCTTGTTGCAGTCGTAATTTACGAGCTAACATCTTACCTGACCTATTGCCAAAAAGATAACATTTCTGACCGAGTCTATTTAAAGCTGATTGTGTTTGTGCCGTGAGTAGCTTTTGCAGCCGACTACAAATATCAGAGAGTTCTTTACATAAGAGTTTAGAAGGTGAGGCTTTGTTCCTATCTTCTAGATCAAAATGACATTGGGTATTTTGTTTTTTAAGGGTGGCGCCCGCCTGTATAGCGGAACCTCGAATAACGGCTTTAAGCGCACACCAATGATTTAGTGTAGATGTATCTCGAGGAACATTTGTGGCCATATAAGACTGTATGCTATCTGAGATAAAAATTGTTGTCATAACATCTGCGAGAAGATGGGGGAATAGACGCCAGGGCTGTGGAGGGCAGTGATAGGGGGTAAGATCCCAACACCACAGTAATGGGGCATGAACCGACCATGTGATAGGGAGGAAAGAATATTGATTTTAGAAGATAATAGCAGTAGACTATGATGAGCTTTCTAGGCCCATCTAGGCCCTGTTATTTCCCAGCTTCTTAGAGAATGAATAGGTAGTGACCCTGCTCTATGCTGTATAGAGGCAAACTCACAGCTTATTCCTCTGTTTCTCCATACATGACAACCTAGAGGCTTCATCTGCATTGGCTCTACTTATTGATAACTAAACAAAGAAGTTCTAATGGAAGGAAAATGTCACACTTCATACTCCTGTGCCTGGTTCTTGTATAGGTACTCATTGCATGAAAGGTTTGAATTGGATTAGATCCCACCTGACTTCCTACAACTTCTGCCTGTTGTTCCCCTGTGGAGTATGAAGTCTCTTTACTTGTGCTAGTCATTTGGTTCTGCTTATACTGTTTAAGCTCCATCTCTAGTCATCCTCTGTAAATCCGTGTATGATCTCTGCTGCCTCAGACTTATCTCCTGTATTGTCTCCTGATGTTTCCTGATTCAGTCCATCTCCAGAGTCCAGCCCGGGTACTTCTGGTGTTTACTGACTTGGCTAGTTTCCTTACTCTGCTTGTTTTCCTCTGGTGTTTGCTGATCTGGCCCAGTATTCACAGTCAGATGTGCGCAGTCCTGCTTCTACCTGCTTTCCTGTGGTATAGTTATACAATATCTCATCTGTCATCTGACTCTGTTCAAAGTATTACTCTAACCAGAGATTCCAATGGCTACTGGATTTTTCAGCACTCTTATGACTATAGCTTATTGTTTGTATTTGACATTCATTATTGTTTATTCATTTGTTCTTAGCAATTGTAGTAGCATTCTGTGATTTAGGGGTCTATTTAATAAGCCTTGGATGGAGATAAAGTTGATTAGGCTAAAGTACCAGCCAACCAGCTCCTAACTGTCATTTTTTAAACCCAGCCTGTGAACTGTCAGTTAGGAGCGGATTGGCTGGTTTATCTCCGTTGACTTCATCTCCATTCAATGCTTAGTAAATAGACCCCTTAGTATTTTTTCATCAGTCAGCAATGTTTTTTCTTGTTATTACTCATCAGATGTCTCACACCTACAGTGCCTCTTCCATCATTAGGGGTTTAGTCATTTGCTTAATTTAGTTTAGCTAAGATAGATAGATCTTAAATCAGTTTAGCTCAGGTAGATGTCTTAGGTCAGCTTAGCTTATTTTTGGCAGTTTAAAGTTATTTAATAAGTGTTCACTGTGTACACTTCTGTTTTTCATATTGCATTTAACATCTTGCATTGTTTTCTTTACTCCTCACCAATGACCTACCATAAGAGCAGTGACGTGGTCAAGCCTATTCTGCCTTGCGGCAGACTCTGAATACCTTTACTGGCTTAGACTCTGCGTCCTATAGTAGGTAGAGACAATATTGGCTGGGGATTGCTCATTGGTACAAATAAACATATTGTTTTATTCCAAAACATCTCTAGTCGTGACAGAACACATGCAAAGTACTCTTGCTTCTGACTTCTTCCCTAATTTCACTGGCTTTATTTTGATGGCTAATTTAACTACATTTTCTAGGCTGTTTGGAAAAAGATAACTTATAAAAAAATCTGTTAGCTTTTCTGTCTGCATTGACTGTACAATGCTGGATCATAGCAGTAGCAATCTGTAACCAACAACGAAATTCAGGACAACATTCTACCATAGGGAAATAACCCCATCAAAGATAACAAAAATTGGATCACGGATTTGTGCGTTAACAGGGCACCTGCTAACCCACTAATTATTGGGGATTATTTTTCGACCCACTGAGACAGGAGAAAAAAAATCCCTGATAGCTCCTGTCTTCGGGGCTAATTGGATAGGCCCGGGGGATCAGTTAGCCGCGGCACACCTACCATGGCTAAATGAATTCCGCCCAAAGAAAGAATGCACAAATATAGGCATAGGATTTTGCAGTTGAAGAATAACAACCCAGGATTGTGGATCACTTTTAATACTGAAAAATAATATACCACCTCTCTGTTGTTCTGACCCAGATGATCAAGGTCTAAACTTAAAGTGTTCCTTACAACCATCATAATAGCAGCATGAGCGCCAGTTCTGTTTAGCAGCAGCAACTTGAAGAACTCTGTATTTCATTTGCTAGCCTTTGCGCAGGGTCTGTTCCCATGTAAATGGACTGCTATAATGTACACCAGACAACAAATTTGCAGAATAACCCACCTCGACCAGCTTAATCATTGTTTACACTTTAGCAGACCCTTTTCCTTAAATACTGAACATGTTCACTTCTTTAATATGTTACTCTGTTATAACCAGGTTTTGAAGACTAAGTTTTACAGACACAGGTCAGGGTAAAGGCAAAACAAGGTGATATGCCCAAGCAGATGTCAAGTCATGTGGCAATCAAAAGAGTAGTCGGTGTCCAGGTACAGGTGAGTCCTGGTGGAGGAAATCATAATAATGATCAAGGCAATAATCAAAGCAATTATCAATCACAATAGACCCCTCCAGTATCAGGCAGATGTCAAGTCCACCAGAAAGCTGTACAGTCATAGCATGTAACATACAGCAGCAACCCCTGTATGCTAGTTACACTATACCCTTAATGGGAAATGAAGATAATAGCTCTTTGCACTATAAGGATGAAAGCAGTCAATCACAATGCTCCAAGATTCTGTGGCCGGCAGAAGAGGACGGATACCACAGAGGGGCATGTCTACAACAAGTGTTTGTGGCAGACCCACAGATGTACTAATAAGGGGTTAAGGTTTGGCATTTGTATCATGGATACCCACTCCCCCTGAATGTTCTGCAGACTCATAAATGTGGGTGGAGTCTTGATGTACTGTAATTCACAGTGTTTCACTTCATTTGTTGGACAGCCCCCCCCTGTACAGTGGCATGAATGGTGACATTAAGCAACAAGGAGCAAGGATCCGATAAGGTGAAAAACATTACCATGACCCACTACACTTTCCACTTGGATTTGGTACAAAAGCCTTTCATTCTTAATAAATTGGAAATATGTCCTTTCTTTCACCATATTTCTTATTTATGCTGATAAATGCCAATTTATATTTTCTACAATATAACATAAACGTAGACTTCTATACTTTTAGCTTCTCCCCATTAAGGTTTTGTAACATCTGTGTAACAGGAAGAAACTCCTGACCCACACATTACTGCATGTGCTTGCTCATTTGTATTCCCTTATTGTAATCTTTTATGTCAGCAGTGTCCCAGAATGTGTGACGTCTAGCCCCTTGGAACAGACTGTAACAGACTGTATGCAGCATACGAATGAACGGGTCATGGAAAGCAGGATAAAATGTCTCTGCATCCACTGGTTAAATTATAAACTGTTACACTGCCATCTGAATTTATGTTTGAAAAAGTAGTACGAAATGGTAGGAGATGGATATTTTATTTAAATATTGTTTGCTGTGAATTTTGATCAAGAAATGTATATTTAAGGGAATGACTGAATTCCTTTTTCTATTTTCTAATCAATCTGTTAAATGCACTGCTGCCCAAGAGTAGAAGGATGGCTATTCTGTAAGCATAACAAATCTGCATCTAAATAGAACTAATTATAGCTGTACTCCTGCCCGCTTGGCTACGTATTTGATTTGAAGTTAAATCACAACTACGCTGAATCATTCCAGTCATTTTAACTGAAGAGATACACTGTATATTTAATAAACGCCAGAATTGTTGGGGGTTAATCGCAGAGGATAGATTAAAATTTAGTTAGGTCAACAATTAAAACATTTATCAAAGAGATTTACTAATAGGTGGTTTGTGCGCAGTTTGCGAACGGTCACATATCATATGTGGCACCCAGAGCCAAAACACAGGACTTACTGTACTGTGATCTGGAGGTTGAAGACTGAATCGGGATACGGTGTGTGATGGTTTGCAAGTCCCTAAACCAAGTGCAATTTAATCCAAGGCCTTAATTATGTCTATATTATTGGGGTAATTATTCTGATCTATAATATGGGGGGACAGCACTTATTTATTAGGAAACCAACATAGTCATAGCCAATGGCGTAAGTTTGGGGATCCGGTCTGAAGATCGACAGTATCTAGGTTGACAATGTTTAGGTCGACCACTATAGGTCGACAGTCACTAGGTCGACATGGATGGAAGGTCGACAGGGTTTCTAGGTCGACATGTGCTAGGTCGACAGGTCTAAAGGTCGACATGAGTTTTTCACATTTTTTTTCTTTTTTTGAATTTTTTCATACTTAACGATCCACGTGGACTACGATTGGAACGGTAAAGTGTGCCGAGCGAAGCGGTAGCGGAGCGAAGGCACCATGCCCGAAGCATGGCGAGCGAAGCCAGCCATGCGAGGGGACGCGGTGCACTAATTTGGGATCCTGGTCACTCTACGAAGAAAACGACACAAAAATATATATCCTCATGTCGACCTTTAGACTGTCGACCTAGCACATGTCGACCTAGAAACCCTGTCGACCTTCCATCCATGTCGGACCTAGTGACTGTCGACCTATAGTGGTCGACCTAAACATTGTCGACCTAGATACTGTCGATTTGATGAACCACACCCGTAAGTTTGACCCAGTCGCCCGGAGGCAAGATAAAAGTTGGTGCCCCCCATATATATATATATATATATATATATATATAATTATTTATATACAATTCATTGTCTTTTATTTTAAATCACACAATTCTTAATAGTCATACCCAGGATAGAAGCCATGACCTGTTACACTGACAGCAGACACTTTACTAATAAAGCTATTTGCTCCTGCATAGGATACATGAGAATTCTAAGTTACGTGTAATTGTCAGAGAAGTAACTTCATATAGTTAGAATTCTCATGTTTCCTATACAGGAGCAGATAGCTTCATCAGTAAGGTTTCTGCTTCCAGTGTACTAGGTCGTGGGTTCTAATCCTGGGTATGACATTTGTAAAAAGTGTATCTATAATAAAGAGGGTGTGACTTGTAAGGTGCAGGGACCAGTGAGGAAGTCGGCAACTAAAGAGATAGCGGCAGCTATTAATTAACTTAATTGAATGGTGTCACGGAATCGGAGAAGAGGCGCCCCCCTTCAGAGCAGGAGCCCGGCGGCAGTTGCCTCCCAGAGTTTTGCCTCTGGTCATAGCATACTGCTGTATGTGAGAATCCAGAGAACTAATGGAAGAGTTTGTGTCTGCTAGTGGAAAGCCGTGGTGCAACCATAATCATATGGCACTTGCATCAGCCCCATGCAAGGTGAAGATATCCATTAGAAACAGTCTTTCTTCCCCTGTACGCATGACTCAGAACCGCTCCCAGCTTCAGATGCGCTCCCATGACACTAACACTAGACAGAATGATTCCATGGTATACGGTCTTTAGGTGGACAGCACTTAGGTCGACACCCATTAGGTCGACCACTATTGGTCGACATGCATTAGGTTGACATGGTCTATAGGTCAACATGGAAAAATGTCGACATGGTTTTTTAAAAAATTTTTTATCATTTATTTTAATTTTTTCATACTTTACAATCCAAGTGGACTTCGATTGGGAACGGTAACCTTGTCCGAAGCATGGCGAGCGAAGCGAGCCATGCGAGGGGACACGGTGCACTAATTGGGGTTCCCAGTCACTTTAGGAAGAAAATTACACCAAAAAAACATAAAAAAATCCATGTCGACCTTTTTCCATGTCGTGAATACAAGAAAGAAGAAGGAAAGAACTGTATTGTCAGCGCACATAAGGGAGACTAGATCTGGTTATCACATCTACCAATGTTTTAATAAAATTTAACTTTTATTGATATCTATTTAAAACTGGTGTATATTACTTACACATAACCATGAGTATAAGCGAAACATAGAGGTTAAAATATTGACATAAACAAGACATACAAGGTGCAAAATGAAAATAAACACATGAATGAATACTGATTCAATTATGCAATAATAGACTATACTTACCTGGACACTAGAATAAAACACGTGGACACACATTTTAATCTTAAAATCACAGCACCTCCCAATTTTTTTTTCTTTTTCCATGTCGTCCTTGTCCATGTCGACCTAATGACAGTGTCGACCTAGTCACTGTCGACCAATAGTGGTCAACCTGGTAACTAGGTTGACCTAGTTACTGTCAACCTTATGATCCACACCTGATTCCACTTGGTAGATTTTTTTATGCCTCGAAATGCTCAATTTCATGAAAAGACAGACCCGGCTGAGTTACGCAAAAATGAGTAAATTCACATCTGCACATGCATTGTATACAAATACTTTCTGTTTGCGTCTGTTCAAAAATATCTGTCTAACTCAGAATCAGGCCCTTATAGTGCAAACTCTTGTGGCACTACAAGTGCAAGTATTTACTGATGGGCATTTCCACACTGATGTAGTAACACACACACCAATATGCAAATACATTGCTGGCACTTGTAGTATTTATTTCACATTATTAACATGATATCCACCAGCCAGGGATACCAGGGGGTTCTCAGTGCTACTCAGCAATTAGCCAACAAGCTTACCGGTGGCATATCTATAATGGGTGCACCCATGTTCTTCAATATATACCTCTCTGAAGTGCAGCGATGGCAGCGGCAGCTCTGCAGAAACACTGCAGCAATTTTCCCGGAGACCTGCCATGCGCAGTAGACTCTAGTGATGTGCACCTGAAATTTTTCGGGTTTTGTGTTTTGGTTTTGGGTTCGGTTCTGTGGCCGTGTTTTGGGTTCGAACGCGTTTTCGCAAAACCTCACCGAATTTTTTTTGTCGGATTCGGGTGTGTTTTGGATTCGGGTGTTTTTTACAAAAAACCCTAAAAAACAGCTTAAATCATAGAATTTGGGGGTCATTTTGATCCCATAGTATTATTAATAGAGATGAGCGCCTGAAATTTTTCGGGTTTTGTGTTTTGGTTTTGGGTTCGGTTCCGCGGCCGTGTTTTGGGTTCGAACGCGTTTTGGCAAAACCTCACCGAATTATTTTTGTCGGATTCGGGTGTGTTTTGGATTCGGGTGTTTTTTTCCAAAAACACTAAAAAACAGCTTAAATCATAGAATTTGGGGGTCATTTTGATCCCAAAGTATTATTAACCTCAAAAACCATAATTTACACTCATTTTCAGTCTATTCTGAATACCTCACACCTCACAATATTATTTTTAGTCCTAAAATTTGCACGAGGTCGCTGTGTGAGTAAGATAAGCGACCCTAGTGGCCGACACAAACACCGGGCCCATCTAGGAGTGGCACTGCAGTGTCACGCAGGATGTCCCTTCCAAAAAACCCTCCCCAAACAGCACATGACGCAAAGAAAAAAAGAGGCGCAATGAGGTAGCTGTGTGAGTAAGATTAGCGACCCTAGTGGCCGACACAAACACCGGGCCCATCTAGGAGTGGCACTGCAGTGTCACGCAGGATGGCCCTTCCAAAAAACCCTCCCCAAACAGCACATGACGCAAAGAAAAAAAGAGGCGCAATGAGGTAGCTGACTGTGTGAGTAAGATTAGCGACCCTAGTGGCCGACACAAACACCGGGCCCATCTAGGAGTGGCACTGCAGTGTCACGCAGGATGGCCCTTCCAAAAAACCCTCCCCAAACAGCACATGACGCAAAGAAAAAAAGAGGCGCAATGAGGTAGCTGACTGTGTGAGTAAGATTAGCGACCCTAGTGGCCGACACAAACACCGGGCCCATCTAGGAGTGGCACTGCAGTGTCACGCAGGATGTCCCTTCCAAAAAACCCTCCCCAAACAGCACATGACGCAAAGAAAAAAAGAGGCGCAATGAGGTAGCTGTGTGAGTAAGATTAGCGACCCTAGTGGCCGACACAAACACCGGGCCCATCTAGGAGTGGCACTGCAGTGTCACGCAGGATGTCCCTTCCAAAAAACCCTCCCCAAACAGCACATGACGCAAAGAAAAAAAGAGGCGCAATGAGGTAGCTGTGTGAGTAAGATTAGCGACCCTAGTGGCCGACACAAACACCGGGCCCATCTAGGAGTGGCACTGCAGTGTCACGCAGGATGTCCCTTCCAAAAAACCCTCCCCAAACAGCACATGACGCAAAGAAAAAAAGAGGCGCAATGAGGTAGCTGACTGTGTGAGTAAGATTAGCGACCCTAGTGGCCGACACAAACACCGGGCCCATTTAGGAGTGGCACTGCAGTGTCACGCAGGATGTCCCTTCCAAAAAACCCTCCCCAATCAGCACATGATGCAAAGAAAAAGAAAAGAAAAAAGAGGTGCAAGATGGAATTATCCTTGGGCCCTCCCACCCACCCTTATGTTGTATAAACAAAACAGGACATGCACACTTTAACCAACCCATCATTTCAGTGACAGGGTCTGCCACACGACTGTGACTGATATGACGGGTTGGTTTGGACCCCCCCCAAAAAAGAAGCAATTAATCTCTCCTTGCACAAACTGGCTCTACAGAGGCAAGATGTCCACCTCATCTTCACCCTCCGATATATCACCGTGTACATCCCCCTCCTCACAGATTATCAATTCGTCCCCACTGGAATCCACCATCTCAGCTCCCTGTGTACTTTGTGGAGGCAATTGCTGCTGGTCAATGTCTCCGCGGAGGAATTGATTATAATTCATTTTAATGAACATCATCTTCTCCACATTTTCTGGATGTAACCTCGTACGCCGATTGCTGACAAGGTGAGCGGCGGCACTAAACACTCTTTCGGAGTACACACTTGTGGGAGGGCAACTTAGGTAGAATAAAGCCAGTTTGTGCAAGGGCCTCCAAATTGCCTCTTTTTCCTGCCAGTATAAGTACGGACTGTGTGACGTGCCTACTTGGATGCGGTCACTCATATAATCCTCCACCATTCTATCAATGTTGAGAGAATCATATGCAGTGACAGTAGACGACATGTCCGTAATCGTTGTCAGGTCCTTCAGTCCGGACCAGATGTCAGCATCAGCAGTCGCTCCAGACTGCCCTGCATCACCGCCAGCGGGTGGGCTCGGAATTCTGAGCCTTTTCCTCGCACCCCCAGTTGCGGGAGAATGTGAAGGAGGAGATGTTGACAGGTCGCGTTCCGCTTGACTTGACAATTTTGTCACCAGCAGGTCTTTCAACCCCAGCAGACCTGTGTCTGCCGGAAAGAGAGATCCAAGGTAGGCTTTAAATCTAGGATCGAGCACGGTGGCCAAAATGTAGTGCTCTGATTTCAACAGATTGACCACCCGTGAATCCTTGTTAAGCGAATTAAGGGCTGCATCCACAAGTCCCACATGCCTAGCGGAATCGCTCCCTTTTAGCTCCTTCTTCAATGCCTCCAGCTTCTTCTGCAAAAGCCTGATGAGGGGAATGACCTGACTCAGGCTGGCAGTGTCTGAACTGACTTCACGTGTGGCAAGTTCAAAGGGCATCAGAACCTTGCACAACGTTGAAATCATTCTCCACTGCACTTGAGACAGGTGCATTCCATCTCCTATATCGTGCTCAATTGTATAGGCTTGAATGGCCTTTTGCTGCTCCTCCAACCTCTGAAGCATATAGAGGGTTGAATTCCACCTCGTTACCACTTCTTGCTTCAGATGATGGCAGGGCAGGTTCAGTAGTTTTTGGTGGTGCTCCAGTCTTCTGTACGTGGTGCCTGTACGCCGAAAGTGTCCCGCAATTTTTCTGGCCACCGACAGCATCTCTTGCACGCCCCTGTCGTTTTTAAAAAAATTCTGCACCACCAAATTCAAGGTATGTGCAAAACATGGGACGTGCTGGAATTTGCCCATATTTAATGCACACACAATATTGCTGGCGTTGTCCGATGCCACAAATCCACAGGAGAGTCCAATTGGGGTAAGCCATTCCGCGATGATCTTCCTCAGTTGCCGTAAGAGGTTTTCAGCTGTGTGCGTATTCTGGAAAGCGGTGATACAAAGCGTAGCCTGCCTAGGAAAGAGTTGGCGTTTGCGAGATGCTGCTACTGGTGCCGCCGCTGCTGTTCTTGCGGCGGGAGTCCATACATCTACCCAGTGGGCTGTCACAGTCATATAGTCCTGACCCTGCCCTGCTCCACTTGTCCACATGTCCGTGGTTAAGTGGACATTGAGTACAACTGCATTTTTTAGGAGACTGGTGAGTCTTTTTCTGACGTCCGTGTACATTCTCGGTATCGCCTGCCTAGAGAAGTGGAACCTAGATGGTATTTGGTAACGGGGGCACACTGCCTCAATAAATTGTCTAGTTCCCTGTGAACTAACGGCGGATACCGGACGCACGTCTAACACCAACATAGTTGTCAAGGACTCAGTTATCCGCTTTGCAGTAGGATGACTGCTGTGATATTTCATCTTCCTCGCAAAGGACTGTTGAACAGTCAATTGCTTACTGGAAGTAGTACAAGTGGGCTTACGACTTCCCCTCTGGGATGACCATCGACTCCCAGCGGCAACAACAGCAGCGCCAGCAGCAGTAGGCGTTACACGCAAGGATGCATCGGAGGAATCCCAGGCAGGAGAGGACTCGTCAGACTTGCCAGTGACATGGCCTGCAGGACTATTGGCATTCCTGGGGAAGGAGGAAATTGACACTGAGGGAGTTGGTGGGGTGGTTTGCGTGAGCTTGGTTACAAGAGGAAGGGATTTACTGGTCAGTGGACTGCTTCCGCTGTCACCCAAAGTTTTTGAACTTGTCACTGACTTATTATGAATGCGCTGCAGGTGACGTATAAGGGAGGATGTTCCGAGGTGGTTAACGTCCTTACCCCTACTTATTACAGCTTGACAAAGGGAACACACGGCTTGACACCTGTTGTCCGCATTTCTGGTGAAATACCTCCACACCGAAGAGCTGATTTTTTTGGTATTTTCACCTGGCATGTCAACGGCCATATTCCTCCCACGGACAACAGGTGTCTCCCCGGGTGCCTGACTTAAACAAACCACCTCACCATCAGAATCCTCCTGGTCAATTTCCTCCCCAGCGCCAGCAACACCCATATCCTCCTCATCCTGGTGTACTTCAACACTGACATCTTCAATCTGACTATCAGGAACTGGACTGCGGGTGCTCCTTCCAGCACTTGCAGGGGGCGTGCAAATGGTGGAAGGCGCATGCTCTTCACGTCCAGTGTTGGGAAGGTCAGGCATCGCAACCGACACAATTGGACTCTCCTTGTGGATTTGGGATTTCAAAGAACGCACAGTTCTTTGCGGTGCTTTTGCCAGCTTGAGTCTTTTCAGTTTTCTAGCGAGAGGCTGAGTGCTTCCATCCTCATGTGAAGCTGAACCACTAGCCATGAACATAGGCCAGGGCCTCAGCCGTTCCTTGCCACTCCGTGTGGTAAATGGCATATTGGCAAGTTTACGCTTCTCCTCCGACAATTTTATTTTAGGTTTTGGAGTCCTTTTTTTACTGATATTTGGTGTTTTGGTTTTGACATGCTCTGTACTATGCCATTGGGCATCGGCCTTGGCAGACGACGTTGCTGGCATTTCATCGTCTCGGCCATGACTAGTGGCAGCAGCTTCAGCACGAGGTGGAAGTGGATCTTGATCTTTCCCTAATTTTGGAACCTCAACATTTTTGTTCTCCATATTTTAATAGGCACAACTAAAAGGCACCTCAGGTAAACAATGCAGATGGATGGATTGGATACTAGTATACAATTATGGACGGGCTGCCGAGTGCCGACACAGAGGTAGCCACAGCCGTGAACTACCGCACTGTACTGTGTCTGCTGCTAATATATAGACTGGTTGATAAAGAGATAGTATACTCGTAACTAGTATGTATGTATAAAGAAAGAAAAAAAAACCACGGTTAGGTCACTGGTATATACAATTATGGACGGGCTGCCGAGTGCCGACACAGAGGTAGCCACAGCCGTGAACTACCGCACTGTACTGTGTCTGCTGCTAATATATAGACTGGTTGATAAAGAGATAGTATACTCGTAACTAGTATGTATGTATAAAGAAAGAAAAAAAAACCACGGTTAGGTGGTATATACAATTATGGACGGGCTGCCGAGTGCCGACACAGAGGTAGCCACAGCCGTGAACTACCGCACTGTACTGTGTCTGCTGCTAATATATAGACTGGTTGATAAAGAGATAGTATACTCGTAACTAGTATGTATGTATAAAGAAAGAAAAAAAAACCACGGTTAGGTCACTGGTATATACAATTATGGACGGGCTGCCGAGTGCCGACACAGAGGTAGCCACAGCCGTGAACTACCGCACTGTACTGTGTCTGCTGCTAATATATAGACTGGTTGATAAAGAGATAGTATACTCGTAACTAGTATGTATGTATAAAGAAAGAAAAAAAAACCACGGTTAGGTCACTGGTATATACAATTATGGACGGGCTGCCGAGTGCCGACACAGAGGTAGCCACAGCCGTGAACTACCGCACTGTACTGTGTCTGCTGCTAATATATAGACTGGTTGATAAAGAGATAGTATACTCGTAACTAGTATGTATGTATAAAGAAAGAAAAAAAAACCACGGTTAGGTCACTGGTATATACAATTATGGACGGGCTGCGGAGTGCCGACACAGAGGTAGCCACAGCCGTGAACTACCGCACTGTACTGTGTCTGCTGCTAATATATAGACTGGTTGATAAAGAGATAGTATACTCGTAACTAGTATGTATGTATAAAGAAAGAAAAAAAAACCACGGTTAGGTGGTATATACAATTATGGACGGGCTGCCGAGTGCCGACACAGAGGTAGCCACAGCCGTGAACTACCGCACTGTACTGTGTCTGCTGCTAATATATAGACTGGTTGATAAAGAGATAGTATACTCGTAACTAGTATGTATGTATAAAGAAAGAAAAAAAAACCACGGTTAGGTCACTGGTATATACAATTATGGACGGGCTGCCGAGTGCCGACACAGAGGTAGCCACAGCCGTGAACTACCGCACTGTACACTGGTTGATAAAGAGATAGTAGTATACTCGTAACAACTAGTATGACGACGGTATAAAGAATGAAAAAAAAACCACGGTTAGGTGGTATATAATACAATTATGGTTGGACGGACTGCCTGCCGAGTGCCGACACAGAGGTAGCCACAGCCGTGAACTACCGCACTGTACACTGGTTGATAAAGAGATAGTAGTATACTCGTAACAACTAGTATGACGACGGTATAAAGAATGAAAAAAAAACCACGGTTAGGTGGTATATAATACAATTATGGTTGGACGGACTGCCTGCCGAGTGCCGACACAGAGGTAGCCACAGCCGTGAACTACCGCACTGTACACTGGTTGATAAAGAGATAGTAGTATACTCGTAACAACTAGTATGACGACGGTATAAAGAACGAAAAAAAAACCACGGTTAGGTGGTATATATTATAATACAATTATGGATGGACGGACTGCCTGCCGAGTTCCGACACAGAGGTAGCCACAGCCGTGAACTACCGCACTGTACACTGGTTGATAAAGAGATAGTAGTATACTCGTAACAACTAGTATGACGACGGTATAAAGAACGAAAAAAAAACCACGGTTAGGTGGTATATATTATAATACAATTATGGATGGACGGACTGCCTGCCGAGTGCCGACACAGAGGTAGCCACAGCCGTGAACTACCGCACTGTACTGTGTCTGCTGCTAATATAGACTGGTTGATAAAGAGATAGTATACAATACTACTAATATACTGGTGGTCAGGCACTGGTCACCACTAGTCACACTGGCAGTGGCACTCCTGCAGCAAAAGTGTGCACTGTTTAATTTTAATATAATATTATTTATCATGTACTCCTGGCTCCTGCTATAACAACCTGCAGTGCTCCCCAGTCTCCCCCACAATTATAAGCTTTATATACAATACATTGATGTGCAGCACACTGGGCTGAGCAGTGCACACAGACTGAGTCACTGTGTGACTGTGTATCGTTTTTTTCAGGCAGAGAACGGATATATTAAATAAAACAAACAACTGCACTGTCTCTGGTGGTCACTGGTCACTGTGGTCGTCAGTCACTAAACTCTGTCTGCACTCTGCACTCTCTTCTAATCTACAGTATCACAGCAATCTCTCTCTCTCTCTCTCTTCTAAATCTAATCTAAATGGAGAGGACGCCAGCCACGTCCTCTCCCTATCAATCTCAATGCACGTGTGAAAATGGCGGCGACGCGCGGCTCCTTATATAGAATCCGAGTCTCGCGAGAATCCGACAGCGTCATGATGACGTTCGGGCGCGCTCGGGTTAACCGAGCAAGGCGGGAAGATCCGAGTCGCTCGGACCCGTGAAAAAAAAAGTGAAGTTCGTGCGGGTTCGGATTCAAAGAAACCGAACCCGCTCATCTCTAATTATTAACCTCAATAACCATAATTTCCACTCATTTTCAGTGTATTCTGAACACCTCACACCTCACAATATTATTTTTAGTCCTAAAATTTGCACCGAGGTCGCTGGATGGCTAAGCTAAGCGACACAAGTGGCCGACACAAACACCTGGCCCATCTAGGAGTGGCACTGCAGTGTCAGGCAGGATGGCACTTCAAAAAAATAGTCCCCAAACAGCACATGATGCAAAGAAAAAAAGAGGCGCACCAAGGTCGCTGTGTGACTAAGCTAAGCGACACAAGTGGCCGACACAAACACCTGGCCCATCTAGGAGTGGCACTGCAGTGTCAGACAGGATGGCACTTAAAAAAATAGTCCCCAAACAGCACATGATGCAAAGAAAAAAAGAGCTGCACCAAAGTCGTTGTGTGACTAAGCTAAGCGACCCAAGTGGCCGACACAAACACCTGGCCTATCTAGGAGTGGCACTGCAATGTCACGCAGGATGGCCCTTCCAAAAAATACTCCCCAAACAGCACATGACGCAAAGCAAAAAAAGGGGCGCAATGAGGTAGCTGTGTGACGACTAAGCTAAGCGACCCTAGTGGCCGACACAAACACCTGGCCCATCTAGGAGTGGCACTGCAGTGTCACGCAGGATGGCCCTTCCAAAAAATACTCCCCAAACAGCACATGACGCAAAGAAAAAAAGAGGCGCAATGAGGTAGCTGTGTGACGACTAAGATAAGCGACCCTAGTGGCCGACACAAACACCTGGCCCATCTAGGAGTGGCACTGCAGTGTCAGACAGGATGGCACTTAAAAAAATAGTCCCCAAACAGCACATGATGCAAAGAAAAAAAGAGCCGCACCAAAGTCGTTCTGTGACTAAGCTAAGCGACCCAAGTGGCCGACACAAACACCTGGCCCATCTAGGAGTGGCACTGCAGTGTCACACAGGATGGCCCTTCCAAAAAATACTCCCCAAACAGCACATGACGCAAAGAAAAAAAGAGGCGCAATGAGGTAGCTGTGTGACGACTAAGCTAAGCGACCCTAGTGGCCGACACAAACACCTGGCCCATCTAGGAGTGGCACTGCAGTGTCACGCAGGATGGCCCTTCCAAAAAATACTCCCCAAACAGCACATGACGCAAAGAAAAATGAAAGAAAAAAGAGGTGCAAGATGGAATTGTCCTTGGGACCTCCCACCCACCCTTTTGTTGTAAAAACAGGACATGCACACTTTAACGAACCCATCATTTCAGCGACAGGGTCTGCCACACGACTGTGACTGAAATGACTGGTTGGTTTGGGCCCCCACCAAAAAAGAAGCAATCAATCTCTCCTTGCACAAACTGGCTCTACAGAGGCAAGATGTCCACCTCATCATCATCGTCCGATTCATCACCCCTTTCACTGTGTACATCCCCCTCCTCACATATTATTAATTCGTCCCCACTGGAATCCACCATCTCAGGTCCCCGTGTACTTTCTGGAGGCAATTGCTGCTGGTGAATGTCTCCATGGAGGAATTGATTATAATTCATTTTAATGAACATCATCTTATCCACATTTTCTGGAAGTAACCTCGTACGCCGATTGCTGACAAGGTGAGCGGCGGCACTAAACACTCTTTCGGAGTACACACTGGAGGGAGGGCAACTTAGGTAGAATAAAGCCAGTTTGTGCAAGGGCCTCCAAATTGCCTCTTTTTCCTGCCAGTATACGTACGGACTGTCTGACGTGCCTACTTGGATGCGGTCACTCATATAATCCTCCACCATTCTTTCAATGGTGAGAGAATCATATGCAGTGACAGTAGACGACATGTCAGTAATCGTTGGCAGGTCCTTCAGTCAGGACCAGATGTCAGCATCAGCAGTCGCTCCAGACTGCCCTGCATCACCGCCAGCGGGTGGGCTCGGAATTCGTAGCCTTTTCCTCGCACCCCCAGTTGCGGGAGAATGTGAAGGAGGAGCTGTTGACGGGTCAAGTTCCGCTTGACTTGACAATTTTCTCACGAGCAGTTCTTTGAACCTCTGCAGACTTGTGTCTGCCGGAAAGAGAGATCCAACGTAGGTTTTAAATCTAGGATCGAGCACGGTGGCCAATATGTAGTGCTCTGATTTCAACAGATTGACCACCCGTGAATCCTGGTTAAGCGAATGAAGGGCTCCATCCACAAGTCCCACATGCCTAGCGGAATCGCTCTGTTTTAGCTCCTCCTTCAATGCCTCCAGCTTCTTCTGCAAAAGCCTGATGAGGGGAATGACCTGACTCAGGCTGGCAGTGTCTGAACTGACTTCACGTGTGGCAAGTTCAAAAGGTTGCAGAACCTTGCACAACGTTGAAATCATTCTCCACTGCGCTTGAGACAGGTGCATTCCACCTCCTTTGCCTATATTGTGGCCAGATGTATAGGCTTGAATGGCCTTTTGCTGCTCCTACATCCTCTGAAGCATATAGAGGGTTGAATTCCACCTCGTTACCACCTCTGCTTCAGATGATGGCAGGGCAGGTTCAGGTGTTTTTGGTGGTGCTCCAGTCTTCTGTACGCGGTGCCTGTACGCCGAAAGTGGCCCGCAATTCTTCTGGCCACCGACAGCATCTCTTGCACGCCCCTGTCGTTTTTTAAATAATTCTGCACCACCAAATTCAAGGTATGTCCAAAACATGGGACGTGCTGGAATTTGCCCAGATGTAATGCACGCACAATATTGCTGGCGTTGTCCTATGCCACAAATCCCCAGGAGAGTCCAATTGGGGTAAGCCATTCTGCGATGATCTTACTCAGTTGCCGTAAGAGGTTTTCAGCTGTGTGCGTATTCTGGAAAGCGGTGATACAAAGCGTAGCCTGCCTAGGAACGAGTTGGCGTTTGCGAGATGCTGCTACTGGTGCCGCCGCTGCTGTTCTTGCAGCGGGAGGCAATACATCTACCCAGTGGGCTGTCACAGTCATGTAGTCCTGAGTCTGCCCTGCTCCACTTGTCCACATGTCCGTGGTTAAGTGGACATTAGGTACAACTGCATTTTTTAGGACACTGGTGAGTCTTTTTCTGACGTCCCTGTACATTCTCGGTATCGCCTGCCTAGAGAAGTGGAACCTAGATGGTATTTGGTAACGGGGGCACACTACCTCAAGCAATTGTCTAGTTCCCCGTGAACTAACGGTGGATACTGGACGCACGTCTAACACCAAAATAGTTGTCAAGGTCTCAGTTATCCGCTTTGCAACAGGATGACTGCTGTTATATTTCATCTTCCTCGCAAAGGACTGTTGGACAGTCAATTGCTTACTGGAAGTAGTACAAGTGGTCTTTCGACTTCCCCTCTGGGATGACAATTGACTCCCAGCAGCAACAACAGCAGCGCCAGCAGCAGTAGGCGTTACACTCAAGGATGCATCGGAGGAATCCCAGGCAGGAGAGGACTCGTCAGACTTGCCAGTGACATGGCCTGCAGGACTATTGGCTTTCCTGGGTAAGGAGGAAATTGACACTGAGGGAGTTGGTGGTGTGGTTTGCGCGAGCTTGGTTACAAGAGGAAGGGATTTACTGGTCAGTGGACTGCTTCCGCTGTCGCCCAAAGTTTTTGAACTTGTCACTGACTTATTATGAATGCGCTGCAGGTGACGTATAAGGGAGGATGTTCCGAGGTGGTTAATGTCCTTACCCCTACTTATTACAGCTTGACAAAGGCAACACACGGCTTGACACCAGTTGTCCGCATTTCTGTTGAAATAATTCCACACTGAAGAGCTGATTTTTTTTGTATTTTGACCAGGCATGTCAATGGCCATATTCCTCCCACGGACAACAGGTGTCTCCCCAGGTGCCTGACTTAAACAAACCACCTCACCATCAGAATCCTCCTTGTCAATTTCCTCCCCAGCGCCAGCAACACCCATATCCTCATCCTGGTGTACTTCAACACTGACATCTTCAATTTCACTATCAGGAACTGGACTGCGGGTGCTCCTTTCAACACTTGCAGGGGGCGTGCAAATGGTGGAAGGCGCAAGCTCTGCCCGTCCAGTGTTGGGAAGGTCAGGCATCGCAACCGACACAATTGGACTCTTCTTTGGGATTTGGGATTTCGAAGAACGCAGTTCTTTGCTGTGCTTTTGCCGCAAGTCTTTTCTTTTTTCTAGCGAGAGGATGAGTACTTCCATCCTCATGTGAAGCTGAACCACTAGCCATGAACATAGGCCAGGGCCTCAGCCATTCCTTGCCACTCCGTGTCGTAAATGGCATATTGGCAAGTTTACGCTTCTCCTCAGACGCTTTTAATTTTGATTTTTGGGTCATTTTTTTACTGATCTTTTGTGTTTTGGATTTTACATGCTCTGTACTATGACATTGGGCATCGGCCTTGGCAGACGATGTTGATGGCATTTCATCGTCTCGGCCATGACTAGTGGCAGCAGCTTCAGCACGAGGTGGAAGTGGATCTTGATCTTTCCCTATTTTTTTAACCTCCACATTTTTGTTCTCCATATTTTGCGCACAACTAAAAGCCACCACAGGTATACAATGTAGATGGGTGGATAGTATACTATTATTACTTATACTTATGGACGACGAGTGACGACACAGAGGTAGGTAGAGCCGTGGCCTACTGTACTGCTGCTTATATATATAATATACTGTATAACGGACCTGGTGGACACTGTCAGCAGACTGCTAAACTAGTATGAAGAAAAAAAAAAACACCACAGGTATACAATGTAGATGGATGGATAGTATAGTATTATATTACTTATGGACGACGAGTGCACTGACGACACAGAGGTAGGTACAGCCGTGGCCTACCGTACTGCTGCTTATATATATAATATACTGTATAACGGACCTGGTGGACACTGTCAGCAGACTGCTAAACTAGTATGAAGGGAAAAAAAAACACCACAGGTATACAATGTAGATGGATGGATAGTATAGTATTATATTACTTATGGACGACGAGTGCACTGACGACACAGAGGTAGGTACAGCCGTGGCCTACCGTACTGCTGCTTATATATATAATATACTGTATAACGGACCTGGTGGACACTGTCAGCAGACTGCTAAACTAGTATGAAGAAAAAAAAAAAACACCACAGGTATACAATGTAGATGGATGGATAGTATAGTATTATATTACTTATGGACGACGAGTGCACTGACGACACAGAGGTAGGTACAGCCGTGGCCTACCATACTGCTGCTTATATATATATAATATACTGTATAACGGACTTGGTGGACACTGTCAGCAGACTGCTAAACTAGTATGAAGAAAAAAAAAACACCACAGGTATACAATGTAGATGGATGGATAGTATAGTATTATATTACTTATGGACGACGAGTGCACTGACGACACAGAGGTAGGTACAGCCGTGGCCTACCGTACTGCTGCTTATATATATATACTATACTGTATAACGGACCTGGTGGACACTGTCAGCAGACTGCTAAACTAGTATGAAGAAAAAAAACAGGAGTGTTTTTCAGGCAGACAAACGTATACTGGACTGGTGGTCACTGTCAGCAAAACTGTGCACTGTACTCCTGCTATAACTGCTCCCCAGTCCCCACAATTAGGCAGTGTGAGCAGAGCAGTGCACTCAGCACAGATATATCATGCAGCAGTGCAGCACACTGAGTGAGCACAGATATGGTGGAGTGTTTTTTTCAGGCAGAGAAACAAAGGATTAAACTCACTGGTGTGGTATAATCAAAACCCTGCACTGTACTCCCTAACAGCTGCTCCCCGTCCCCAATCCTCCCCACAATTATAACTAACTAAGTCACTCTGTGTTATACTATAACGGAGAGGACGCCAGCCACGTCCTCTCCCTATCAATCTCAATGCACGTGTGAAAATGGCGGCGACGCGCGGCTCCTTATATAGAATCCGAGTCTTGCGAGAATCCGACAGCGGGATGATGACGTTCGGGCGCGCTCGGGTTAACCGAGTAAGGCGGGAGGATCCGAGTCGCTCGGACCCGTGTAAAAAAAAGGTGAAGTTCGGGCGGGTCGGATCCCGAGGATCCGAACCCGCTCATCACTAGTAGACTCTAGCACAAAGTCTACTGTTACTAGTATCAGTCACAGTGCTGCCGGCTAGAGAGAAGGGGGCCTGGATGGAGGCTACACACAGGCCTCTTCCTCTTTAAAAAAAACCCTGATAAAGTGTGTGTATTGCACCCCCAGAGCACTGGGCCCACACAAAAAAAAAATTAATTTAATCTTTTATTTTTCTAGCATTAAACCAGTATCTATTAACAGGGGCGTTTCTACAGAGGAGGAGGCCCGTGTGCACCTCTGGGTGGGCCCCCTCCTCTGAACAGCGCTGTAGACTCCGGCAATGTGCGGAAACATGGCGCCCACCATGATCCGTAGACCAATTTGGCTACCGCGCATGCGCGGCGGCCATTTTGGCGACGATTTCCACTGCGGACGCTTCGCCCGCCGCTGGACTCCAGTTAGGTAAGTATTTAAATGGGTGCAATGTGTGCGGTGTGGTCCCCCCCTGGACCCAGGGGCCCGTGTGCGTCGCACACATTGCACCCATTATTGAAATGCCAATGCCTCTTAACTGTCCTGATTCCAGTGGGGCAGCATAGGCAAACATATGGGGGGTTTCTGGTTGCCTGGAAACACCCTACTTCTTGGCTAGTGGCTTAAATTATCACAACAACAGCAATTCTTATATAATATGATTACTAGAGATGCCGCCACATAATGCAGTGTAGGGTTCACAACGCAGCGGGATCGGTGGCTCACTGCGCTCGCCACAGGTTCTATTCCCACTCTTTGGGTGTCATGGACACCCAAGAGTGGGAATAGACCCTGTGGGTCAGCAGTCCAAATGCTGGCATTTTTAGTGCTCGGGATCCCGGCGTCGGCATGCAGACCGCCGGGAACCCGAGCGCCGGTAACATAACGGTTAAACATAGAAACATAGAAACATAGAATTTGACGGCAGATAAGAACCACTTGGCCCATCTAGTCTGCCCCTTTTTTATTTTATCCTTTAGGCAATCTCAACCCTTTTTTAACCTTGATTCTTTGTAAGGATATTCATATGCCTGTCCCAAGCATGTTTAAATTGCCCTACAGTCTTAGCCTCTACCACCTCTGATGGGAGGCTATTCCACTTATCCACTACCCTTTCTGTGAAGTAATTTTTCCTTCAATTTCCCCTGAACCTCCCCCCCTCCAGTCTCAATGTATGCCCTCGAGTTCTAATACTTCTTTTCCTTTGAAGAATGTTTCCCTCCTGAACTTTGTTAAGACCATTTATATATTTGAAAGTTTCTATCATGTCTCCCCTTTCCCTTCTCTCCTCCAAACTATACATGTTAAGATCTTTTAGCCTTTCCGGGTAAGTTTTGTGATGTAGGCCATGCACCATTTTAGTTGCCCTTCTTTGTACACTCTCTAATGTATTTATATCCTTCTGGAGATAGGGTCTCCAGAACTGGACACAGTATTCCAGATGGGGCCGTACCAATGACCTATACAGTGGCATTATCACTTCTTTTTTCCTGCTACTGATTCCTCTCCCTATGCAACCAAGCATCTGACTTGCCTTTTTCATTGCTTTGTTGCATTGCTTTCCTGCCTTCAAGTCACTTGAAATAGTGACTCCTAAATCTCTTTCCTCCTCAGTAGTTTCCATTATAGTACCCTTGATACTATACTTAGCCTTTGGGTTTTTGAGACCCAAGTGCATGATTTTGCATTTTTTAGCATTAAACTGTAGTTGCCACGTTCTTGACCATTTCTCAAGCCTACCTAGGTCATTAGTCATTTGTTTGACCCCTCCCGGTGTGTCTACCCTGTTGCATATCTTTGTATCATCTGCAACTAGGCATATCTTCCCTTCAATACCATCTGCAATGTCACCAACAAAGATATTAAAGAGAACTGGACCAAGTACAGATCCCTGGGGTACTCCACTGGTAACATTTCCCTCTATAGATTGCATTCCATTAACTACGACTGTCTGTTTCCTATCCTGCAACCAGGTTCTTATCCATTTAACTGATTTATAATCCACCCCCAGGCTTTCAAGTTTATTTAGCAGTCTGCGATGTGGGACAGTGTCAAATGCCTTACTAAAGTCTAGATATGCTACATCTACAGCTCCCCCTTGATCTATTATTTTCATCACAGAGTCAAAAAAGTCAATAAGATTTGTTTGGCATGATCTCCCACCAGTAAATCCATGCTGTTTTGGATCCTGTAAGTTGTTTGATTTAAGATATTCCACTACTCTTTCTTTTAATAGTTTTTCCATTACTTTCCCTACTACTGATGTAAGGCTTACTGGTCTGTAGTTACTTGCTTCTTCCTTGCTTCCACTTTTGTGCAGTGGAACTACATTTGCTCTTTTCCAGTCCTCTGGAATAGCACCTGTATTTAGTGAATGGTTAAATAAATTTGTTAAAGGTGTAACCAGCACATCTTTTAGCTCTTTGAGTATCCTTGGGTGTATCCCATCTGGTCCCATTGATTTATCCACTTTTAGTTTTGAAAGTTCTGTTAGGACCTTCTCCTCTGTAAATGTATTTTCATCTACCTTATTTTTATGAATGTCCTTGCAATTTAACTGTGGCCCCATCCCTTCTTCTGTAGTAAATACTGAGCAAAAATAATTATTTAGGTGATCTGCTATTTCCTTGTCTCCCTCCACCAAATGCCCACTCTCTGTCTTAAGTCTTATTATTCCTCCATTTGATTTTCTCCTTTCACTTATATACTTAAAAAAAGTTTTGCCCCCTTTATCTACTGACTGGGCCATTTTCTCCTCAGCTTCTGCCTTTGCACGTCTGATCACTTTCTTAGCATCCTTCCGTCTGTCCAGATACACCTCTTTGTCGTTATTATTTTGAGTCTGTTTGTATTTCCTAAAAGCCATCTTTTTTGCTTTCACACTAGTTGATACTACTTTTGTGAACCAAACTGGCTTCCTTTTCCTGGTGCTTTTCCTAACCATTTTGATACAAAGGTCTGTTGCACTTAGTAATGCACTTTTCATTTTTTTCCACCTCTCCTGCACTCCTTCCAAGTTCCTCCAGTCTGCCAATGAATCACTTAAACATCTCCCAATTTTTGCAAAGTCTGCATTTCTAAAATCCAACACCTTTGTTTTTGTGTGAGAGGAGTTGGATCCTGTCTTTATACTAAACCATACTGCTTGATGATCACTGGATCCCAGGTGCTCACCCACATATATATCAGATATCCTATCACCATTTGTAAGAATTAGATCTAATATTGAGTCTTTGCGAGTGGGCTCCCTCACCAATTGCTTGAGAGATGCTCCCTGTAAGGAATGTAGAAAGTTGCCACTTGTAGCTGAACTTGCAAAAGACCCCTCCCAATTTACATCAGGTAAATTAAAGTCTCCCATGATTATGACTTCTCCCTTAAAAGCCATTTTAGAGATGTCCAACAATAGGTTCCTGTCCAAATCCTGCCCCTGGCCTGGTGGTCTATAGATCACCCCAATGCGAATAATGTCCTTCTTCCCAGTTTCTATGGTGACCCAAAGGGCCTCAGTTTTGGCTTCAATATTTTGTATTAAAGTAGCATTTATGCTTTTTTTTCCACATACATTGCTACCCCTCCTCCTATTCTTCCTATTCTATCTTTCCTAAATAAATTGTATCCTGGTATAGCTAAGTCCCAGTCATGATTCTCATTGCACCAAGACTCTGTAATTGCCACAAAATCCAGGTTATCCCTTGTCATTATCGCAATTAGCTCTGGAATTTTGTCTCCTAAGCTCCTAGCATTTGCAGACATAGCTTTAAGAATTTTTTCTGTGCATTTGTTAGTAGTAGCCATGTCCAGAGCGTACAAAATAAATGACAAGTTTAAAGTTGAAATTACCTGTTTGGGGATGTTGCTCAGTATTTGTTTTCTTTTACTAATCAGTAATCATACTCTGTCCTTTACACCATGACTATACCTTACTAAATATAAAGACATAGTACACCTAACCACAATGGGTAAATGTTCAAAGGAGGTAATCACCAGTCAGTATGCAATAATAAACTGTTTCACTGAGCTACTTCCCCACACATGCAATGACATTTACAAGAAATCATTACATAAAGAAACATACATAAGTTTGCATAAGAGAGAACTGTAGTGAGCAGATTGGTGATGCCTTTTCATAGGTTTTTAAAAAACAGATGATATGCATATGATGAATTACATACTTTTGAGGCATTTATGCAGTCCTTTTGTGGTAGTGTTGGTGTGTTGATGTTTTTCTTCTGGTTACCTTCGGTTTAACGCAGGTATAACGCTATTTTTATAATAACACTTTTATGTCAGCACTTCTATGGAAGCACATCCAGCCGATGGCTATCCAGCCGTATACTAGACTTCAAATAGGAACAATATCCATGTGAATGCAATGATTGCAAACTCCACCCAAAACCATCCCCCTTTAAACTAAGGCCATAAATTAGCTTAGAAAAACAGACATTACATATCAATAAAGCAGCCAACTATATCGCTACAAAGAGAAAAACATACAAAAAAAACCACCCTTTTTCAATATACCTAGGCTATTCAATCATGAAATTCATTTGACATAATCAGAAAATGCAGTACAACTTGCTGGGATGTGTAGTTCCACGAATCATACCTAGGCTATTCAATCATGAAATTCATTTGACATAATCAGCAAATGCAGTACAACTTGCTGCGGTTCTATTATGTGTGTAGTTATTTATTATATCTAACCTTTTCCAGACCACTTATTTATATTATTTAAATGTTTGATACAGCATATATTATAGACCATCTACAGTGTTAAATATTATTACTGCATTCCATACAGAATTCAGTGTATAAAAAGACCAATGTTTACATTAATGTCAAGGGTCATTACTAGGATCTTCTATAGTTCCCACAGACTCCTGCACTTGCTCTAATGTTACACTGAGTGGGAAACTGTGGACTGCATTTAGAAACCACCCTCTAGAAGTCCTCGTCTGCCACTGGACAGTCACATTTTCTCCGGCGGGCTCCACAGGTTATCCACAGGATAACATTGGGATATGATGAAGCGACAGCGGATTTGCACCAATCGGTCAAAGCTTTTCGGACTCCCAGCATGCAATGGGCACGTCCATATATCCCCGCCTCCTGGCTCAGGCAAATCAGTTTTTTGTTTGGTGCGGCAGGACCCGGACCATGGTCAGAGAGCTGCATGGTTTTTAGCAGCCCTAAGCTTTCTTATTTTATTTTTATAGTCTTACAATTTTTTCTTGAGTGATCTTTTTAAAAATCGTCTTATACGTACCTTAGAAAGAGTCGCTCCAACAACTCTCCACCGGGTCGTGACAATGCTTACCCACGAGTACAGTGCTGTTTCGGCGGGTGTCTGTGTCGGATATACTAGCAGGTCCAGCAGACGTTACCAGGCTGTGGCCGGAGCACAGGGAGAAGGTAAGGCATCGGTTCCGCTTAGAATGGGAATACGGACACAGCCGGACTGCAAATTGTTTTAGCTTTCACTAGGGTCCCTTGAAAAATACAAGGCAGATTCAGGTGCAGGTTGATCCACCTTGGGCTATGTTTGCACAGACATTATTCAGTATAGCTGAACGGATAATTCCTTCAAATCCTGTACCAGGAATAGGGTACATGATTAACCCTTACATGCAGCTTCCTACCTGCGGCTTATCACGTCCAGCAGCAGCCTCTCAAAAGAAACAGGCTGATAAGCCAGTGATAAGTAAATAGTCATCCTCACAGGCTACACATGTTTCAGATGAGGATTCATTGGAGGATGAAAGCTCAATAAACTCTGCACTGGGATACGAAGAGGAGGAGGAGGAGGAGGAGGAAGGTTTCAGCTCAGTGGATATAGCTGAGTTAATTAAAACAATGAAAGCCATTCTATTCTTAGAGGATTCAGCAGAGCTTGGGTTAAAAAAAAACAAGGCACCTGTGTTTAAACGTCCCAAAACAGTTAAGACTGAGTTTCCAGGGTCAGATCAGCTGACGGAAATCATGGAAGAGGTTTGGGCTACGCCCAATAAGAAGTCTAGAATTCCTATGAAATGGAATTCCAATTATCCTCTTCCAGCTGGGGATTGTTTAAAAAGGGAGGTGACTCCTAAAATAGATACGCATGTGATTCGATTAGTGCGAAAATCTACATTACCTTTGCCTTCAACATCATTAAATTATGTCACGGATAGGAGAGTGGATGGTTTTTTAAAAACCATTGTTTCCCTGACTGGGGCATAAGGCCAGCCATGGCTTCAACTTGGATGGCAAAGGCAGTGATTGCCTGGGCTGATGCATTGGAGGGGGATTTTTAAATAGCATCTAGAGAGCAAAAATCCCATATAGCACATATAAAACAGGCTGCAATGTTCTTGGAAGAAGCAGCATTGGATATGGGTACTATTGCCTCCAGGGCATCAGCTTCAAAAATCCTGCTCGCAGAGCAGTTTGGCTACGTACATGGAAAGCTGATTCAGAATCTAAGAAGGTTTTGGAATCTTTGCCTTTTTCTGGAGATATTCTTTTTGGTAAAGAATTGACAGATATTTTGCAGAAGCAGACTCCAAGAAGGTAAAGTTTCCTCACACATACAATTTCAAACCTAAAGTTCCAGCTTTTGGCCCTTTCGGTCTCAAGGAAAAGCTAAAGGAAAAAGTGTTGGCAGGCAGTCCCAATGCAACAAGTCTGGTAAGACTAAAAAGCATTGGGCTAACAGAGGACCGGTTGGTAAAGCGGATAATAAGCCATCAGCCTGATGGTGCTGGCCTCCACCTGGGGGATCCCTGGGTGGCGGGCTGACTTCTTCAGTTTGCACAGATCTGGCAGCAGTCTACAACAGATGCCTGGGTGCAGGAAGCGGTATCTCTAGGTTATGCTTTTGCCTTCAAGAAGTACCCTCCTCCAAGGTTTTTTTGTACCAGCCCGTCTCGGGTAGAGACGAAGGCCAGGGCTTTTTTTAGAGGCTGTTCAGAAATTGCTTCAGTCAGGAGTAGTCATTCCAGTTCCTTCTGCTCAACGAGGACAGGGTTTTTACTCCAATCTGTTTCTAGGTTCAGAAACCAAATGGGTCATTTCGGCCCATTCTCAATCTCAAAGTGCTGAACAAGTACATTTGGGTACCTCGGTTTCATATGGAGACTTTACATTCCATCATTTTGGCGATGGAGCCAGGGGATTATATGGTATCCCTAGATATACAGGATGCTTACCTACATGTTCCTATAGCACTGTCCCATCATCAGTGCTATCTCAGGTTCATTATCCTCCAACAGCATTTTCAGTTCCAGGCCCTAGCTTTTGGGTTAGCCACAGTGCCCAGAGTATTTACCAAGATTATGGTGGTAATGTCAGCTTATCTCCGCCAGTAGGGGATAAGAATTTTTCCATACCTCAACGATCTTTTAATCCTGGCACAGTCGCAGGAATTGCTCCTATGTCATCTGCAACAGACAATAACGTGTCTGCAAAGGCACGGGTGTCTCATAAATTGGGTAAAACTGTCTCTGGTTCCGTCACAGCGGGTGACTCACTTGGGGGCTGTGTGGATTCAAGTATTCAGAGAGTAATTTTGCCTCTGAACAAGATATCCAAGGTTCAGTCAAGTATTCGGGACTTGCTACACAGTCAAAAGGTATCCATTCACGCAGCAATGCATGTGATGGGATTGATGGTGTCAACATTTGATATGGAGGAGTATGCACAGTTCCACTCGAGGCCTCTGCAGCAGCTGATTCTTGCCAAATGGAATGGGTTGCATCAGACGATAAAAACGCAGACTATGGTTCTTACGATAGAAGTAAGAAGGTCATTAGCGTGGTGTATACAAACATCCCATCTGGACAAGGGGAGACCCTTTTGGATAGCAGATTGGGAAATTCTGACAATGGATGCCAGTCTCCAGGGCTGAGGAGCAGTGTCAGGAAGGTTGTGTTTCCAGGGGAAATGGACCAAGGAAGAAGGTTGCCTGCCAATAAATATATTGGAACTTCGGGCCATATAAATGGCACTGATTCAGGCAAAGGACATTTTTCGAGGAAAACCAGTTCAGAACCACTCAGACAATGCGACGGCAGTAGCGTACCTCAACCATCAGGGAGGAACTCGCAGCCGAAAATCGATGAAGGAGGCAAGTCACATTCTAAAGTGGGCAGAACTTCATCATCCAGCCTTTTCTGCAGTGTTCGTCCCAGGAGTCCTAAACCGGGAAGCGTATTTTCTCAGTCGACACGCCATTCAGGCAAGCGAATGGGCTCTACACCTGGAGGTCTTCCAGACCCTAGTAGACAAGTGGAGGTTGCCAGAGATAGATCTCATGGCGTCCCATCAGAACAACAAAGTTCTCGCATACGGGTCAAGAACAAAGGATCCCAGAGCGATCTTTGTGGATGCCCTGTCGGTGAGATGGGACTTTCATCTGGCTTATGTGTTTCCTCCAATCACCGTATTACCCAGGGTGGTGAGAAAGATAAAGTAAGGAAAGGGTGCCATGATACTAATAGCTCTGGCTTGGCTTAGAAGGCATTGGTACACAGATCTGCAGAGAATGTCGATGGATGCTCCACTCCTGCTCTCTCAATGTCCAGATCTACTGATGCAGGGTCCTTGTTATCACAGACATCTGGATCGACTGTCTTTGATGGCGTGGCTCTTGACACCTCTATCCTGAAGTCAAGAGGATTCTCACAACAGGTAATTCAAACAATGCTCAGAGCAAGGAAACCTTCCTCAGCTCGCATTTATCACCGAATATGGCAAACCTATATTCATTGGTGCAGTAAACGAAAAATGGACCCTAAGGCTTTCAGTGTTTCCAGGGTCTTAGCATTCCGTCAGGCAGGAATGGATAAAGGTTTGAAGGTGGCTTCCTTAAAAGTGCAAGTGTCAGCATTGACTGTATGGTTCCAAAAGAAAATTGCAAACTTACAGGATGTGCATACTTTTTTCCAGGGAATGCTGCGCATTCAACTTCCTTTTATTCCTCCTACAGTGCCTTGGGACTTAAATTTAGTACTAAAGGCCCTTCAAGTTGCCCCATTTTAACCACTTAATAAAGTGGATCTTAAATGGTTAACAGCTAAAGTTCTCTTTCTACTGGCCATGGCGTCAGCTAGAAGAGTATCAGATTTAGGGGCATTGTCATGTTGTACCCCATTTCTGATTTTTTTATCCAGATAAAGCAGTTCTTAGAACTAGATCTGGGTATCTTCCCAAGGTGGTGTCTAAATTCCACCTTAATGGAGAAATTGTAGTCCTGGCTTTCCAGGTACCAGGCCTTTCTGCAGGAGATGCATTGCTGGACGTGGTCTGTGCCTTAAGGCTCTACGTGGATCGTACCAGTGCCATCAGAAAGACAGATTCTCTCTTCATTCTCAACGGATTTCACAAGAGTGGATGGCCTACTGATAAGCAGACACTGGCAAGGTGGCTTTGGATGATGATTTCAGAAGCATATTCTCAAGCTGATCTCCCTGTTCTGGCTAATGTCTCTGCTCACTCTACTCGTAAGGTAGGTCCATCATGGGCAGCACAACGTGGTGCTTCAGCAGAGCAGATATGTAAGGCAGCCACATGGTCTTCCATTAACACATTCATTATATATTATGCCATGGATACATTTGCCTCTGATGACGCTGAATTTGTTAGAAGGATTCTCCTGTCCAATCAGGAGCATCCCCACCTCTAAATTGCTTTAGAAATCCCAATGTTATCCTGTGGATAACCTGTGGACCCTGCCAGAGAAATATATGTTATGGTAAGAACTTACCGTTGATAATGGTATTTCTCCTAACTCCACAGGTTCCACAGAGATCCCACCCGGATTCACCTGATTTGAGGATCGTTTTACTCACTAACCTCTTCCTTCTTGTACGGAAGGGTGTTAATGTGTGTTCTTCTCACCTGATTAGGGCTATCTATGATGCTCCTGCATTGAGCTTTGGAATACAACTGATTTGCCTGAGCCAGGAGGCGGGGATATATTGACGGGCCCATTTTGCTGGGAGGACAAAAAGCTTTGACCAATTGGTGCAAATCCGCTGTCGCTTAATCATATCTAGGGAAGCCAATCCCGGGCCATTTTTTCAATCCAGGGTATCGGGATTGAAAAATGGCCAATCCCAGGATTTCCCGGGATACCCGGGATTGGCTTTTAACTATGTGGCTGCCTCTTCACCCTGCCCCGCACACATAACTAACTGTATACTGCAGGCGGGCAGGTGGGAATCTCCATGCTGTCTCTCTCTCCCCCAGCGGCGGCAGCGCATCGTGACCTCGCGCTGCGCTGGGGAGCCAGAAAGAGGAAGCTGGGCAGCATCTGAGCGTCCTGTGGACGCTCAACGCTGATCCCTCAATCCCCGGAATTGGAACTTCCACTCCAGGGATTGAATTCCGGCCATTTCCCGCCGATCCCGGGATTGGCCTCCCTAAGCATATCCCAAATGTTATCCTGTGAAACCTGTGGACTTAGTAGAAATACCGTTATCAACTGTAAGTTCTTACCATAATGTATATATTCGGGTACTGTCGCGCAGTCCAACCCATGGGCTCCAGTGTCCCGTGGGTGAGGGGAAGATTGGGGAAGCCTTTGTTCACTGCTGCTCTGCAAAGCAGCAGGTGATCCCTAAATAGGGGATCTAAACAGAGCAGGAAGGTGAGCCGGGGGCTGCCCAGCTGCTCAAGGAGCACTGGGCACACCCCCAAAATGAGGAAAACGGGGGACGTGCTGTGAGGTCACATCCACCCAATACCAAAAGAGGCTATGCCCCAATTCTGGTGAGACCATGGCCCTTTTCAGAAGCGACGCAAGTGTGCCGAGTCGGACCCATCAAAAGTTGGGAGGTAATAGTTTGTGTTGTGTATCCTGTGTGACTGCACTTTGTGCATGTTCCAAAAGTGAATGCATGTAAATGTGTAAATACAACTCTTGTGGATTAATGTAAGTACAGTAAGAGAGTGTTGAAGTAATGTGGCTCACTCACAAATGCATAGCAAACTGATTGCAATACGTAGCAATACACTGACACCACGTTTCACTAGGCTTGGAGATGGGATGGATGTGTACAGTATACTCACTATGCAGCTTCTGGTACTTAGAAATGTACTTTGGAAACACATTGGTTTGTACTGGAATATCGCGGGCAAATACTGAGCAGCTTTATTTTTATAGTGCAATTAAGTTCAGCTAGAAAACACCCCTCCCAACTCCCAATGTACAGTAACATGTTCTCTCCAAGGTGTACATTTGCTCCCAACTCTTTATCAGATGGCAAGTGTCAAAGAAGCGGATGTACAGTGGATGCAAAATGTGTTTGTAACTGTAGTCAGATATCAGTTTGCTTTATACTGTAGTAAGTGAACTCTGTATCCAACAAATGTGCCCCAAACAAAGCTAAAAAAAATTAATTGATTATGGATGAGTACAAGGTGAATTATATCCTATTTTGCCAGCTACCAACATGTTTAATAATAACACCTGTATAAAACGACAGTATCTAAACAGAAAACTCTGAAGCAGAAATAGAAATAAAATCTTGAACTTAACAAAGGGTATTCTATGGCAGAAAAAATTACTACTATACAGACTGGCCTGTTATACAGGAATTTCATAAAGTTGCTCTGCAGTGAGCGCTGTCTCTGGCTGCAGATCTCCTCTGCAGCTGGGGGAGGCCAGATAGGGATAAAGCCAGTTGTGACTGATACCCTTTCAGACATCATCCAATATCATGGGATTTTGCATATGAACGCGGCTGAACCCGGGATTTTTGGCATGTCTGAAAGGCCCCAACCCATGGACACGTTCCTGGGTTTCACTTTCCGACCCTGCAATTAACCAGGGTTTTTCCCAGGACTTAAGTCCCAGATAGACAACCTGGCTTAGGTCTGAATCATAGTTGCCGACTTCTGGGCTGCTCTCTCCGGAAGAGAGCAGCCCGTCGGCTCAGCGGGGGGGCGGGCAGTGAGGTGATGTGACAGGGGGCGGGCCAGAGGAGGAACGGAGGCGGGCCAGAGGTGGAACGGGGCATGGCTTCTGAACCGCATCATTTAAACCACGCCCCCACTGTGTAATGCCGCGATTACCGGCATTATACAGCAGGGGGCGTGGTTACGATGACGCGATTCAACAAGAATCGCGTCATCGCCTGCCCGGACCGCCCACTTTACTTGTTAAGTGGGCGGCGGGCAGGGGGTGACCCGCGGATATCGGGAGACTTGCCTGCTCTTCCGGGGGGCCGGGAGGGTCACCCGTTTTTCGGGAGCTTCCCGGCCATTCCGGGAGGGTAGGCAAGTATGGTCTGAATGGTGCGACTCGGGAATATACTCCCAGGTCACACCTAGATGCCTCCTGATTGGCGTTGGACTGCCTGAAAGGGGCGGGGCTGCATGGAGGGGGCAAGAGTGCATGGAGGGGTGCGTGCGCAGTCCGTGCTGCAGTGAGTTGTAGAAGCAGCCGGCGCAGCCAAGCAACAAAGAGGGAGCCTGTGATGGTGAGGTATGGTGGCTGGTGTGTGACGTGTGTGTGTGTGTGTGTGTGTGTGGTATGAGTTTCACATGTGTGTATGTGTGTATTATTTTGGCACGTGTGTATATGACATAATATACTGTATGTGTGTGTTTGAGTGTGACGTGAATGTGTAAGACGTGTATAAGACGCGTGACATGAGAGTAGCGGCTTAAGGGGGTAATTCAGAGTTGATCGCAGCAGCAAATTTGTTAGCAGTTTGGCTAAACCATGTGCACTGCAGGGGGGGCAGATATAACATTTGCAGAGAGAGTTAAGGGCCACATACACTAGAACGATTTTGCTCAATTTCAGCTCAATTTGGTCACTCTGGACTATATACTAGGTGAAATCGTGCATTTTTAGCTGTGTATCCGATCCGATGTGCGGCCCCGTGAGCATCGGATCGACTCCTCCAGGTTGTTGGTGCTACACTCTTTATTTGTCGTGATCAAGTGGAATTGTATGGAATCGAACGGAAAAAAGTGTGGTTTTTGTGCTTGCAACATATCGCATGTGATCTATAGGAAGTTTGACTGGCATTCTCAGGATGTATCTGATGATACCTGTGAATGCATGCTATACATCCCATGCGATATGTAGGCGCTTGACATAGCCTATGTGATGTATAGCATACTCTGAAAAGTCACATTGTACCAAATCGTTTGGAATCGTATGTAAACACTCCCGGGAGAGTTCAAGGGAAATCGTCCCGACTTCAGCCACCTCTAGACGTATCGTTCTAGTGTATGGGGCCCTTTAGATTTGGTAGGGTTATATTGTTTCTGTGCAGGGTAAATACTGGCTGCTTTATTTTTACACTGCAATTTAGATTTCAGTTTGAACACACCCCACCCAAATCTAACTCTTTCTGCACATGTTATATCTGCCCCACCTGCAGTGCACATCTTGTCATATTACTCAGCACACATTCTCTGCAGGGAGACTTTCATAGCACACTGTCACCGCAGAGGGACTTTATGTACTCCCTGTATATCACAATTGGCCTGATTCAGTGGTGGGTGAAAATGCAGATGTTTGCACAGATGCGCGTTTCAGTGTATCACTGTGCACATGCGTTGATTGATTATGGGATCACATATGGGATCACAGTAGCAATGGCTTTTGAGCCACCTCTGAATCAGGTCCAATAATTCACTATATTTAAATAATAAAAATTAAAAAGAATTAAATACAAAATAAACAAATTCAATGTAAAAACTCACCTGGTGTTACTGAACGGACAACAACTGGTTTTTCACTTCCAGCAACAAACCCAAAACCAAGAACTGGATCTCTCCTCATTTCTACGTTCCTAGGCGTGGGAGGGTTGATTTGGCAGCTTTCAATTCGATCTTCAAATGTCGCTGCTTGTGTCAAGTGACTGTTTAAAAAAAAAAAAAACATAAATAAAGCCACAGTTCAACTGTTTAGTGTGTGACTTAAAGCAGTTTAGTGAGAAACTGAATGAATATAAACATCCAGTACTCTCATTTTTAAGTGGTCAAACTATTTATTCCAAAAATTGACAGTTCCATATACCAGTGTGCCCATTAGGTTACATATGTTCTATAATTATTCATTCATTAATGGGGATATGACAAAACATGTTAATTACTTGAATATATATAGTCCAGAAGAAACAAAAAACTTGAGAAAACAAATAGTTAATTTAATTATAAATATATGATGGCTTAAAAAGTTCCATAATAAACAATGATGATTAGACACATTTACTGTGTGATTGGAGCCAGCGCCCTCACTACACCCTCTGTATCATTGTCTTCTAAATCCATCTCACCTCATTGCTACAGCAACCCTGATAATCTTATTCACACTGCTCCCTCAGACTCTCTCCCTCTCTCATGTGCCCTCTGAAATGCCAGATCTGTCTGTAATAAACTGGTCCCCACCCATGACCTTTTCATTTTAAATTCCTTGCATCTCTTAGCTATCACTGTAACTTTAATTACCCCCTCTGACACAGTTTCTCCCGCGGTTTTCTCTGCTGGGGGTCTCACATTCTAACCCCCCCCCCCTTCCCGACCTGGGGGTCGCCACAGTGGTGGTGTTGGGCTCCTACTACTCTCTAGCTACTCATACCACCAGAACCATCCCTTACATTCTCTACATTTGAGGTCCATGCTATATGCCTCTTCCAACCTGTTCTCTTTGAGTAGCTGTCATTTACTGCCCCCCTGGCATGCCCTCCAAATTCCTTGACAACTTTGCTTCCTGGCTTCCTCCCTTCTGACATTCCCTCCATTATCCTAGGTGATTTCAACATCCCTATCGATAACCCCACAAAATCACCTGCTCTAAACTTCTTAACCTCACCTCTTCTCTTGGTCTCTCCCAGTGGACCTCCTTTCCCTCCCATGTGAGTGGAAGCTCACTGGATCTGGTCTTCACTCACCGCTGTGATCTTTATGATTTCTCCAACTCCCTGTTCCCCCTCTCTGATCATCACCTGCTCACTTTTAACTTATCTCTATCTGCTACTCCATCTCTACCACCTAAGACTACCATCACAAAGCGTAACATTGAGACTATTGACACCACTTCCCTATCCTCCCTGTCTGACTCACTCCTCTCTACTATTCTCTCTCTTTCTTGCCCAAAACAAGCTACTTCCCTATACAATGCATCCCTTACCTCTGCTCTTGACTCTGTCACCCCACCAACCACTATTCACCATCGCAGATTGACACCTCGACCCTGGCACACAAAATGCATCAGATACATACAAAAATGCTCACGTACCACTGAGTGACACTGGAGGAAATCGAGCTCTAAGGCCGACTTCCTCCACTACAAATTTATGCTCTCATCCTACTTTGCTGCCCTTACCCTCTCTAAACAATCTTACTTCAAAAACATCATCTCCTCACAATCCTCAAACCCCCGGTACCTCTTTGCCACTGTCAACTCGCTCCTCTGCCCACCCCAGCCTCAACTCCCCTCTTCACTTTCTGCTCTTGACTTTGCCACTTACTTCACATCCAAAATTGACTCCATTCATCAGGGCATAACATCCCACCAGAACCTGAGCAACGCCCCTCCTCCATATCCCAACCGCACCTCTCCTTCCCTCCTACAAACTCTGACATCTTTCTTTCCTGTATCTGGAGAGGAGGTCATGGTCCTCATCCCGTCCTCACCCCGCTCCACCTTCCCACTTGACCCTATTCCCTCCCTCCTTTTCCACTTCCTCTCTTTTTCTGCCTGTTCCCATCTTGCCCAGCTACTAAATTTCTCACTCTCATCAAGCACTGTCCCTTCTGCCTTCAAGCATTCACTTGTCTTCCTTATTCTTAAAAAACCTACCCTTGATCCAACCAATCTCTCCAACTACTGACCCATCTCTGTCCTCCCTTTTGCATCCAAGCTCCTTGAGCATATTGTCTACAACCGCCTCACTGTCTTTCTTTCTTCCCACTCACTGCTTGACCCTTTCCAGTCTGATTTCCATCCTCTGCACTCCACTGAAACTGCCCTCACGAAAGTCTGCAATTACCTCTTTGCTGCTAAATCCACTGGCCACTACTCTCTGCTTATTCTCCTTGACCTCTCTGCTGCTTTTGACACTGTAGACCACCCTCTCCTCCTGCAAATCCTTTACTCCATTGGTCTGCATGATACTGCTCTCTCCTGGCTGTCCTCCTATCTTTCTGACCGTTCCTTCTCTGTCTCCTCTCATGACTCCACCTCCCCCCCCCATCCTCTACCAGCAGGTGTCCCCCAAGGTTCTGTTTTTTTGGACCTCTCCTTTTCTCTCTCTACACATCCTCATTAGGTGAGCTCATTAGCTCTTTTGACTTACAATATCATCTCTACACTGATGATACTCAAATCTACCTTTCCTCCCCTTACCTCTCCCCTGCTCTCCTCACTCGTATCTCCAACTGTCTCACTGCTATCTCCTCCTGGATGTCCCAGCGCTTTCTTAAACTTAACATGTCTAAGACTGAGCTGATCATCTTCCCTCCCTCCTGAATAACGTCACCTCCCACAATTTCATTATCCATTGATGGCACAACTATCTCCTCTAACCCCCAAGTGCGATGTCTTGGAGTAATCCTTGACTCTCCTTCAAACCACACATTCAGTACCTCTCACAAATCTGGCGTTTCCATCTCAAAAACACCTCCAGGATCAAATCTTTCTCACCCAGGACACTACTAAGACCCTCATCCACTCACTGGTCATCTCCAGATTGGACTACTGCAATCTCCTCCTATCTGGCCTCCCTCAAAAATGCCTCTCTTCACTCCAATCTATCCTCAATGCTGCTGCCCATCTCATCTTCCTCACAAAACGTACTACATCCACATCCCCCCTCTTGCAGGACCTTCACTGGTTACCCTTCCCAATCAGAATCCAATTTAAGCTTCTCACACTCACCTACAAAGCCCTCACCCACTCTTCTCCCTCTTACATTTCTGACCTTATCTCTCTTTACATTCCCACCCGTCCTCTTCGCTCTGCTAATGCCCGCCGTCTCTCCTGCCAACTGATTACCTCTTCCCACTCCTACCTACAAGATTTTGCACGCGCTGCTCCCTATCTCTGGAATTCTCTACCTCTCCCCATCCAACTCTCCAGACTCCACCTCTCTACAAAACTTTAAACGGGCTCTCAAGACCCACTTCTTCACCAAACCCAGCCAACTCTCCTCCTAACCCTCTTGTCTATGCTCACTGTCTACCCCTTCTGTGTCACCACGGTCTGTTAGCCCTTTACCTTTTAGATTGTAAGCTCGCAAGAGCAGAGACTTCTTTCCTCTTGTGCCTTTCCTTTTCTTACTTACACTATCTTATACTCCATACACCCTTTTATGGCACCTAAACCCTGGTTTTCCATACCTGTCCTATACTGTCTTGAACTGTAAGTGCTGTTTTCTTGTTTGCTCATTTGATTATGTACTGTGTAATGGGCGCTGCGGATCCCATGTGGCGCCATATAAATATAGGATTATAATCATAAATAATAATAATAATAATAATAACAACAGATACAAAAAGTTGACACAGTAGAAAGATCAACATGAAAATGGTCAACCCAAAAAAGGTTGACAAGTTTTTTTATTATTTTGGTGTCATTTTGTATGTTTAACCACATATTAGCCAGATTTTTTAAAAGATGTACCCTTGCATGCTCACGTTGTTCGTATTCCCAATTGTAGCCCACATGGATGGGAAATGTTGAAATTTTTTTTTACAAAATGTAGACAAAACTTGTGTTAACCATTGTCAATTTGTCAAGTACAGTACATCCATTTGAACTTGCTCACCTAATACCCAGTATGCCACACAGTAGTTCACCACTTATACACAGTATGCCACACAGTAGTACACCCCTAACACACAGTATGCCACACAGTAGTATACCCCTTACATACAGTATGCCACATAGTAGTACACCCCTTACACACAGTATGCCACACAGTAGTACACTCCTTATACATAGTATGCCACACAGTGGTACAATGCTTATAATAGTACACCACTGATCATACACTCCCTATACACAGTATGCACACAGTAGTACACCACTTATATACAGTATGCCACACAGTAGTACACCCTTTATACACAGAATTTTTCTAGTTGGTGCCAGGACACGGAGCCTAGCTCCACCTCCTAACAAAGCCCTGCCCCCACCTCTACAGTACTGCAATTGAAGGAGGAGAAGATGTGGCAGTATGGCATTTCATCATATGCCGGCCCACTTCCACCTGTGCTGATAACTCAAATCCTTAACCCTGGTTTGCTCAGGTAATGCTTGGTAAATTGTGTAGATCCTCTTACAGCATTGTTTTAGCTCAGTCTGCCATAGTACACTCCTTATACATAGTATGCCACACAGTGGTAAAACGCTTATAGTAGTACACCACTGATAGTACACTCCCTATACACAGTATGCACACAGTAGTATACCACTTATACACAATATGCCACACAGTAGTACACCCTTTATTCACAGAATGCCACACAGTAGTACACTTCTTATACATAGCATGCTACACAGTAGTACATCCCTGTATACGGGTTCACTACGATATGCCGGCGGTCGGGCTCCCGGCGACCAGCATACCGATGCCGGGAGCCCGACTGCCGGCTTACCGACAGTGTGGCTAGCGCAAATGAGCCCCTTGCGGGCTCGCTGCGCTCGCCACGCTACTGGCACGATGGCGCGCTACGCGCGCCACACTATTTTATTCTCCCTCCAGGGGGGTCGTGGACCCCCACGAGGGAGAATAAGTGTCGGTATGCCGGCTGTCGGGATCCCGGCGCCGGTATACTGTGCGCCGGGATCCCGTCAGTCGGCATACTGAAGACCACCCCTGTATACAAAGCATACCACAGTAGTACACCCTTATACACTGCATGCCACACAGTAGTACACCCCTTACAAACAGCATGCCACTCTGTAGTACACTTTTTATACACAGCATGCTACACAGTAGTACACTTCTTATACACAGCATGCCACACAGTAGTACACTTCTTATACACAGCATGCCACACAGTAGTACACTTCTTATACACAGCATGCCACACAGTAGTATACCCCGTATATACAGCATGATGTTTCTACCAGTCCCATGTAGAGATGTGCACTTGAAATTTTTCGGGTTTTGTGTTTTGGTTTTGGGTTCGGATCCGCGGCCGTGTTTTGGGTTCGACCGCGTTTTGGAAAAACCTCACCGAATTTTTTTTGTCGGATTCGGGTGTGTTTTGGATTCGGGTGTTTTTTTCAAAAAACACTAAAAAACAGCTTAAATCATAGAATTTGGGGGTCATTTTGATCCCAAAGTATTATTAACCTCAAAAACCATAATTTCCACTCATTTTCAGTCTATTCTGAATACCTCACACCTCACAATATTATTTTTAGTCCTAAAATTTGCACCGAGGTCGCTGGATGACTAAGCTAAGCGACCCAAGTGGCCGACACAAACACCTGGCCCATCTAGGTGGCACTAGTCACGCAGGATGGCCCTTCCAAAAAACACTCCCCAAACAGCACATGACGCAAAGAAAAAAAGAGGCGCAATGAGGTAGCTGTGTGAGTAAGATAAGCGACCCTAGTGGCCGACACAAACACCTGGCCCATCTAGGAGTGGCACTGCAGTGTCACGCAGGATGGCCCTTCCAAAAAACACTCCCCAAACAGCACATGACGCAAAGAAAAAAAGAGGCGCAATGAGGTAGCTGTGTGAGTAAGATAAGCGACCCTAGTGGCCGACACAAACACCTGGCCCATCTAGGAGTGGCACTGCAGTGTCACGCAGGATGGCCCTTCCAAAAAACACTCCCCAAACAGCACATGACGCAAAGAAAAAAAGAGGCGCAATGAGGTAGCTGTGTGAGTAAGATAAGCGACCCTAGTGGCCGACACAAACACCTGGCCCATCTAGGAGTGGCACTGCAGTGTCACGCAGGATGGCCCTTCCAAAAAACACTCCCCAAACAGCACATGACGCAAAGAAAAAAAGAGGCGCAATGAGGTAGCTGTGTGAGTAAGATAAGCGACCCTAGTGGCCGACACAAACACCTGGCCCATCTAGGAGTGGCACTGCAGTGTCACGCAGGATGGCCCTTCCAAAAAACACTCCCCAAACAGCACATGACGCAAAGAAAAAAAGAGGCGCAATGAGGTAGCTGTGTGAGTAAGATAAGCGACCCTAGTGGCCGACACAAACACCTGGCCCATCTAGGAGTGGCACTGCAGTGTCACGCAGGATGGCCCTTCCAAAAAACACTCCCCAAACAGCACATGAGGCAAAGAAAAAAAGAGGCGCAATGAGGTAGCTGTGTGAGTAAGATAAGCAACCCTAGTGGCCGACACAAACACCTGGCCCATCTAGGAGTGGCACTGCAGTGTCACGCAGGATGGCCCTTCCAAAAAACACTCCCCAAACAGCACATGACGCAAAGAAAAAAAGAGGCGCAATGAGGTAGCTGTGTGAGTAAGATAAGCGACCCTAGTGGCCGACACAAACACCTGGCCCATCTAGGAGTGTCACTGCAGTGTCACGCAGGATGGCCCTTCCAAAAAACACTCCCCAAACAGCACATGACGCAAAGAAAAAAAGAGGCGCAATGAGGTAGCTGTGTGAGTAAGATAAGCGACCCTAGTGGCCGACACAAACACCTGGCCCATCTAGGAGTGTCACTGCAGTGTCACGCAGGATGGCCCTTCCAAAAAACACTCCCCAAACAGCACATGACGCAAAGAAAAATGAAAGAAAAAAGAGGTGCAAGATGGAATTGTCCTTGGGCCCTCCCACCCACCCTTATGTTGTATAAACAGGACATGCACACTTTAACCAACCCATCATTTCAGTGACAGGGTCTGCCACACGACTGTGACTGAAATGACGGGTTGGTTTGGACCCCCACCGAAAAAGAAGCAATTAATCTCTCCTTGCACAAACTGGCTCTACAGAGGCAAGATGTCCACCTCATCATCATCCTCCGATATATCACCGTGTACATCCCGCTCCTCACAGATTATCAATTCGTCCCCACTGGAATCCACCATCTCAGCTCTCTGTGTACTTTGTGGAGGCAATTGCTGCTGGTCAATGTCTCCACGGAGGAATTGATTATAATTCATTTTAATGAACATCATCTTCTCCACATTTTCTGGAAGTAACCTCGTACGCCGATTGCTGACAAGGTGAGCGGCGGCACTAAACACTCTTTCGGAGTACACACTTGTGGGAGGGCAACTTAGGTAGAATAAAGCCAGTTTGTGCAAGGGCCTCCAAATTGCCTCTTTTTCCTGCCAGTATAAGTACGGACTGTCTGACGTGCCTACTTGGATGCGGTCACTCATATAATCCTCCACCATTCTTTCAATGGGGAGAGAATCATATGCAGTGACAGTAGACGACATGTCCGTAATCGTTGTCAGGTCCTTCAGTCCGGACCAGATGTCAGCATCAGCAGTCGCTCCAGACTGCCCTGCATCACCGCCAGCGGGTGGGCTCGGAATTCTGAGCCTTTTCCTCGCACCCCCAGTTGTGGGAGAATGTGAAGGAGGAGATGTTGACAGGTCGCGTTCCGCTTGACTTGACAATTTTGTCACCAGCAGGTCTTTGAACCCCAGCAGACTTGTGTCTGCCGGAAAGAGAGATCCAAGGTAGGTTTTAAATCTAGGATCGAGCACGGTGGCCAAAATGTAGTGCTCTGATTTCAACAGATTGACCACCCGTGAATCCTTGTTAAGCAAATTAAGGGCTCCATCCACAAGTCACACATGCCTAGCGGAATCGCTCCCTTTTAGCTCCTCCTTCAATGCCTCCAGCTTCTTCTGCAAAAGCCTGATGAGGGGAATGACCTGACTCAGGCTGGCAGTGTCTGAACTGACTTCACGTGTGGCAAGTTCAAAAGGTTGCAGAACCTTGCACAACGTTGAAATCATTCTCCACTGCGCTTGAGACAGGTACATTCCACCTCCTATATCGTGCTCAATTGTATAGGCTTGAATGGCCTTTTGCTGCTCCTCCAACCTCTGAAGCATATATAGGGTTGAATTCCACCTCGTTACCACTTCTTGCTTCAGATGATGGCAGGGCAGGTTCAGGCGTTTTTGGTGGTGCTCCAGTCTTCTGTACGTGGTGCCTGTACGCCGAAAGTGTCCCGCAATTCTTCTGGCCACCGACAGCATCTCTTGCACGCCCCTGTCGTTTTTTAAAAAATTCTGCACCACCAAATTCAAGGTATGTGCAAAACATGGAACGTGCTGGAATTTGCCCATATTTAATGCACACACAATATTGCTGGCGTTGTCCGATGCCACAAATCCACAGGAGAGTCCAATTGGGGTAAGCCATTCCGCGATGATCTTCCTCAGTTGCCGTAAGAGGTTTTCAGCTGTGTGCGTATTCTGGAAACCGGTGATACAAAGCGTAGCCTGCCTAGGAAAGAGTTGGCGTTTGCGAGATGCTGCTACTGGTGCCGCCGCTGCTGTTCTTGCGGCGGGAGTCCATACATCTACCCAGTGGGCTGTCACAGTCATATAGTCCTGACCCTGCCCTGCTCCACTTGTCCACATGTCCGTGGTTAAGTGGACATTGGGTACAACTGCATTTTTTAGGACACTGGTGAGTCTTTTTCTGACGTCCGTGTACATTCTCGGTATCGCCTGCCTAGAGAAGTGGAACCTAGATGGTATTTGGTAACGGGGGCACACTACCTCAAGATATTGTCTAGTTCCCTGTGAACTAACGGTGGATACCGGACGCACGTCTAACACCAACATAGTTGTCAAGGCCTCAGTTATCCGCTTTGCAACAGGATGACTGCTGTGATATTTCATCTTCCTCGCAAAGAACTGTTGGACAGTCAATTGCTTGGTGGAAGTAGTAAAAGTGGGCTTACGACTTCCCCTCTGGGATGACCATCGACTCCCAGCAGCAACAACAGCAGCGCCAGCAGCAGTAGGCGTTACACGCAAGGATGCATCGGAGGAATCCCAGGCAGGAGAGGACTCGTCAGAATTGCCAGTGACATGGCCTGCAGGACTATTGGCATTCCTGGGGAAGGAGGAAATTGACACTGAGGGAGTTGGTGGGGTGGTTTGCGTGAGCTTGGTTACAAGAGGAAGGGATTTACTGGTCAGTGGACTGCTTCCGCTGTCGCCCAAAGTTTTTGAACTTGTCACTGACTTATTATGAATGCGCTGCAGGTGACGTATAAGGGAGGATGTTCCGAGGTGGTTAACGTCCTTACCCCTACTTATTACAGCTTGACAAAGGCAACACACGGCTTGACAAATGTTGTCCGCATTTCTGGTGAAATACTTCCACACCGAAGAGCTGATTTTTTTGGTATTTTCACCAGGCATGTCAACGGCACTATTCCTCCCACGGACAACAGGTGTCTCCCCGGGTGCCTGACTTAAACAAACCACCTCACCATCAGAATCCTCCTTGTCAATTTCCTCCCCAGCGCCAGCAACACCCATATCCTCCTCATCCTGGTGTACTTCAACACTGACATCTTCAATCTGACTATCAGGAACTGGACTGCGGGTGCTCCTTCCAGCACTTGCAGGGGGCGTGCAAATGGTGGAAGGCGCATGCTCTTCACGTCCAGTGTTGGGAAGGTCAGGCATCGCAACCGACACAATTGGACTCTCCTTGTGGATTTGGGATTTGGAAGAACGCACAGTTCTTTGCGGTGCTTTTGCCAGCTTGAGTCTTTTCATTTTTCTAGCAAGAGGCTGAGTGCTTCCATCCTCATGTGAAGCTGAACCACTAGCCATGAACATAGGCCAGGGCCTCAGCCGTTCCTTGCCACTCCGTGTGGTAAATGGCATATTGGCAAGTTTACGCTTCTCCTCCGACAATTTTATTTTAGATTTTGGAGTCCTTTTTTTACTGATATTTGGTGTTTTGGATTTTACATGCTCTGTACTATGACATAGGGCATCGGCCTTGGCAGACGATGTTGCTGGCATTTCATCGTCTCGGCCATGACTAGTGGCAGCAGCTTCAGCACGAGGTGGAAGTGGATCTTGATCTTTCCCTAATTTTGGAACCTCAACATTTTTGTTCTCCATATTTTAATAGGCACAACTAAAAGGCACCTCAGGTAAACAATGGAGATGGATGGATACTAGTATACTTATGGATGGACCAGCGACTGCCGACACAGAGGTAGCTACAGCCGTGGACTACCGTACTGTGTCTGCTGCTAATATAGACTGGATGATAATGAGATGAAATTAATATATATATAATGAGATGAAATTAATATATATATATATAATATCACTAGTACTGCAGCCGGACAGGTATATATATTTATTATGTAATGACTGATGACGGACCTGCTGGACACTGTCAGCTCAGCAGCACCGCAGACTGCTACAGTAAGCTACTATAGTAGTATGTATCAAGAAGAAAGAAAAAAAAAACACGGGTAGGTGGTATACAATTATGGATGGACCAGCGACTGCCGACACAGAGGTAGCTACAGCCGTGGACTACCGTACTGTGTCTGCTGCTAATATAGACTGGATGATAATGAGATGAAATTAATATATATATATATATATAATATCACTAGTACTGCAACCGGACAGGTATATATATTTTTTTTATGTAATGACTGATGACGGACCTGCTGGACACTGTCAGCTCAGCAGCACCGCAGACTGCTACAGTAAGCTACTATAGTAGTATGTATCAAGAAGAAAGAAAGAAAAAAAAACACGGGTAGGTGGTATACAATTATGGATGGACCAGCGACTGCCGACACAGAGGTAGCTACAGCCGTGGACTACCGTACTGTGTCTGCTGCTAATATAGACTGGATGATAATGAGATGCAATCAATATATATTATATCACACTAGTACTGCAGCCGGACAGGTAGATATATTTATTATGTAATGACTGATGACGGACCTGCTGGACACTGTCAGCTCAGCAGCACCGCAGACTGCTACAGTAAGCTACTATAGTAGTATGTATCAAGAAGAAAGAAAAAAAAAAACCACGGGTAGGTGGTATACAATTATGGATGGACCAGCGACTGCCGACACAGAGGTAGCTACAGCCGTGGACTACCGTACTGTGTCTGCTGCTAATATAGACTGGATGATAATGAGATGCAATCAATATATATTATATCACACTAGTACTGCAGCCGGACAGGTAGATATATTTATTATGTAATGACTGATGACGGACCTGCTGGACACTGTCAGCTCAGCAGCACCGCAGACTGCTACAGTAAGCTACTATAGTAGTATGTATAAAGAAGAAAGAAAAAAAAAACCACGGGTAGGTGGTATACAATTATGGATGGACGAGCGACTGCCGACACAGAGGTAGCTACAGCCGTGGACTACCGTACTGTGTCTGCTGCTAATATAGACTGGATGATAATGAGATGAAATCAATATATATTATATCACACTAGTACTGCAGCCGGACAGGTAGATATATTTATTATGTAATGACTGATGACGGACCTGCTGGACACTGTCAGCTCAGCAGCACCGCAGACTGCTACAGTAAGCTACTATAGTAGTATGTATAAAGAAGAAAGAAAGAAAAAAAAAACACGGGTAGGTGGTATACAATATTATATATATATATTATATACAATTATATATATATATATATATTAAACTGGTGGTGATTATTAAACTGGTGGTCAGGTCACTGGTCACACTATCAGCAACTTGCAAGTAGTACTCCTAAGCAGACAATCACAATATATATTATACTGGTGGTCAGTGTGGTCACAATGGCAGTGTGGCACTCTGGCAGCAAAAGTGTGCACTGTACGTTATATGTACTCCTGAGTCCTGCTCTCAGACTCTAACTGCTCCCCACTGTCAGTGTCTCCCCCACAAGTCAAATAATACAGTCACACTATCTATCACTTCAGCAAGTAACTAGTCTAGTACTCCTCCTAATGCTCCCCAAAATTACTACTGTGTCTCTCTCTACTGTCTCACTCTCTTCTCTATAAACGGAGAGGACGCCAGCCACGTCCTCTCCCTATGAATCTCAATGCACGTGTGAAAATGGCGGCGACGCGCGGCTCCTTATATAGAATCCGAGTCTCGCGATAGAATCCGAGCCTCGCGAGAATCCGACAGCGGGATGATGACGTTCGGGCGCGCTCGGGTTAACCGAGCAAGGCGGGAAGATCCGAGTCGCTCGGACCCGTGTAAAAAAAAATGAAGTTCGGGCGGGTTCGGATTCCGAGGAACCGAACCCGCTCATCTCTAGTCCCATGAGACCCTGCAGCAGAGACACGAAGGTGGCGGACCAAAAGAGGAAGGCAGCTGCAGCGCTGGCCAGTGCAATGTGTAATGGAATCGGGGTGCCCAGCATTGAAGGAGCCGGGTGCACCACTACTATTATACATTGCAGCAGACAGTACACAGCAGCTGGCGGCAGTGCACAAAAATAAAACCGGTCGCAGGTGGATGCGGCTGGTTCCGCCCACAGGCAAATGCGCTGTGTGCCAGCACCGTTTGTACCACCCTAGTTACGGCCCTGACTTCAGCATACCCCTCTATCTACATGCACTGATTGCCCCCTTCCATACCCCCTGCCAGCTTATACATTTTAGTTAGATGCCTTTCAGTTTGTAAATGTGTTTTCATTTGTTTTTATTTTATTTAGCCTCCATGCTGTTAATTTATAAGGGTTGAATACAACTTTCATAACACAGACAGCTTTGATGAATCATTCCAAGATGAAAAAAAGGTAATTGATCCTCAAACTTAAGATAAGTGTTTGATACTGTCAGTCTTTTAAAAGAAAATGTTAATACTGAAACTGATCTTATTACAGACTGACTTGAGAGGATAAATCACTGGATGAATTAGCTCATTTGATTTTAAGAAATCTTTGTTTGTTAAGTTGAATACTGAAGTTACTATCTGTCTGAAGATGACAAATAAATCAGCTTAACACTTTGATATATTTATTTTGTACCCTGAGCACTGGTTGAGTTCTTGAGCCGACTACAAAGTTGAAAATAGATATGACCTTGGTTATCATTGTGACAAGTAAAATGAAAGCATACCGCAGTTCATTCTTTTTTATTTGATAGTAGGTATTTGTGGTATAACGCACATAATAGGGAATGGACTTTTGGTAAAATAGGAAGGTAGTCCTGCGCTCTGGGGGTAGATCTATGAGGATGGGAGCTGCTTTAAATTGGAGATGTCCTGTCTCCATTTGGATGTATGGTTGTTAAAGTGATGCACCTGGTGTGTATAGGTGTCTGCCCATATAGTGGATTATAGCTAGTTCTAGAGGGAACAAGGTAACAGTATAAATTGGAATGGGTTTTATTGATGATTAAAATAAGAGACAGGAGTGTTCTCTGGGTTATAAGTGTAGTGAGCCCAGCAGGTGAGTGTCTTGGAGATAATGGATGGGTGATTGAAAAAGGCAGTATAGTATATAGTGGAGATATCAGTTAATTTACTTGAAAAAGACAGACCAGCCAAAACACAACGTGAGATATCATATCCTCTATCAACCAGCGCAACATCCAGCATCTCCCCACCCCTACCCAGACTGAACCCACTGCGACTCTCATCCAACCAGTCCAGCACGCAGCTTTAGGATTGGCCATAGAGCATTGATGGTTAAAAACCACTGATGCATAACAAACAGTGGCGGCTTCTGAGGTGGAGCTGCAGCACAATCCAAAATTCAAATAGGTGAGACACACCAACTGCCAGAGAGTCAGTTTGAATTGGCAGTTGATGTGAGTCCTCTATTTGAATTTTGGACTGTGCTGCAGCCCCACCTCTGGAGCCACCACTGGTAACAACCAATGGAAGATGGAAATACAATAGCAGAGATCCAATGGTTCTCCACCATTGATGGTATAGAGCCCCTCTGTTGGTATTTTTTTTCTAATTGGTGCCAGGACACGGTGCCTAGCTCTGCCTCCTAACAAAGCCCTGCCCCCACCTCTACAGTACTGCAATTGAAGGAGGAGAAGAAGTGGCAGTATGGCATTTCATCATATGCCGGCCCACTTCCACCTCTGCTGATCACTCAAATCCTTAACCCTTGTTTGCTCAGGTAATGCTTGGTAAATTGTGAAGCTCTTCTTACAGCATTGTTTTAGCTCAGTCTGCCTTACAGGACTGCCTAGGAACTAAATAATGTCAACCAAATCTCTAAACTAGCCACAGCTCAGACATAGTGCTTTTGCCAATGAGGATGTCATGCAGAATAATCAATTTAGTTTCTGTGATGACAAACTGTATGGCAGCCAATTAAACTGTTTGCATTCACACATACCATTGCATACTATTTTGATGGTTCTGTATTCTGAGTAGAGATCCGAGATCCAAACCCCCCCGAACTTCACCTATTTTACACGGGTCCGAGGCAGCCTCAGATCTTCCCGCCTTGCTCGGTTAACCCGAACATGCCCGAACGTCATCATCCCGCTGTCGGATTCTCGCGAGATTCATATTCTATATAAAGAGCCGCACGTCGCCGACATTTTCACTCGTGCACTGGAGATTGAACGGACAGGACGTGGCTGCGTTCTCTCCCTGAAAAACTGTGCTCAGTGTGCTGCAAATATCTGTGCTCAGTGTACTGCAAATATCTGTGCTCAGTGTGCTGAAAATATCTACGTTCTCTGCCTGAAAACGCTCCATATCTGTGCTCAGTGTGCTGCAAATATCTGTGCTCAGTGTGCTGCATTGTGGGGATTGGGGACCACCAGTACATAATTATTGTAGTACAGTACAGTAGGCCATTGCTGTTTCTTGCAGCTCTGTGTCAAGTATACTATCCATATCTGTGCTGCATTATTGTGAGCAGTATATAGTAGGACAGTGCAGCATTTTGGTCACCAGCAGTATACATATAGTACAGTACAGTAGGCCATTGCTGTATCTTGCAGCTCTGTGTCAAGTATCCATTCCATATCTGTGCTGCATTATTGTGAGCAGTATATAGTAGGACAGTGCAGCATTTTGGTGACCAGCAGTATACATATAATACAGTACAGTAGGCCATTGCTGTATCTTGCAGCTCTGTGTCAAGTATACTATCTCTGTGCTGCATTATTGTGAGCAGTATATAGTAGGACAGTGCAGTATTTTGGTGACCAGCAGTATACATATAGTACAGTACAGTAGGCCATTGCTGTATCTTGCAGCTCTGTGTCAAGTATACTATCTCTGTGCTGCATTATTGTGAGCAGTATATAGTAGGACAGTGCAGCATTTTGGTGACCAGCAGTATACATATAGTACAGTACAGTAGGCCATTGCTGTATCTTGCAGCTCTGTGTCAAGTATACTATCTCTGTGCTGCATTATTGTGAGCAGTATATAGTAGGACAGTGCAGCATTTTGGTGACCAGCAGTATACATATAGTATAGTACAGTAGGCCCTTGCTGTATCTTGCAGCTCTCTGTCACTTCTAGTATCCTGATCAGTGCTTAATATCTGTGCTCAGTGTCAGTGCTGCATTGTGGTGACCAGTATACTACAGTACAATAGTCCAGTGCTGTTCTCGCTGCTCAGTGTCAGTTCTCCGAAGTATACTGATCAGTATAATCAGTTCTCAGTATAATCAGTGCGCTGTTAGATGTGTGCCCATTTTCCGCCATTAGTGCAGTGGGATTTAGACAATTGATGAAGTTATTGTGTCCCCGGTACAAAATTCCATCTAGATTCCACTTCACTAGGCAGGCGATAGCGAGATTTTACCAATTAATATCAGTGATTTATAATGATTAATTACTAATTACAGTGATCTTGCCAAGTAATTCCAATGATTTTGTCATTTTCTTCCAGTGATTTGGACCAATAATACCATTGATTAGAGCGAATAATTCCAGTGATTTTGTCATTTTCTTCCAGTGATTTGGACCAATAATACCATTGATTAGAACGAATAATTCCAGTGATTTTGTCATTTTCTTCCAGTGATTTGGACCAATAATACCATTGATTAGAACGAATAATTCCTGTGATATTGAGGTGTTTGTGTCGCTTAGCTTAGCTGTCCAGCGACCACAGTGCACCTTTTTTTCTCTTTTCTTTGCATCATGTGCTGTTTAGGGCCAATTTTTTTAAGTGCCATCCTGTCTGACACTGCAGTGCCACTCCTAGATGGGCCAGGTGTTTGTGCCGCCCTCTTGGGTCGCTTAGCTTAGTCATCCAGCGACTTCAGTGCAAATTTTAGGACTAAAAATAGTATTGTGAGGTGTTCAGAATGGACTGGAAATGAGTGGAAATTGTGGTTATTGAGGTTAATAATACTATAGGATCAAAATTACCCCCAAATTCTATGATTAAAGCTGTTTTTGAGGGTTTTTTGAAAAAAAAAAACACCCTAATCCGACTAAAAATTTTCAGGGAGGTTTTGCCAAAATGCGTCCGAATCCAAAACACGGCCGTGGAACCGAATCCAAAACCAAAACACAAAACCCGAAAAATTTCCAGTGCACATCTTTTCTGAGTGAGTTGACGTAGGGAGTTAGTGGCCTACAACTCTGTCATGGAGCACTTCAGACACTTCTCGCAATGATGATCCCACTAAAGTGAGCCAGTTCCCATAGAACGTATCTTATGCCACAGGTCTTGCCTGTTTGGCTGATCTGACATTTATTAGCTTTCTCAAATTACAGTTATATAAATGTGCCCTGCCACTTCCCAAGGGAATACCTGCTTGTAAATCCCTGCCTATAGCAGCACCAATAAGGCAGTAGGGTTAGTCAAACAGACAAGCCAAACATGTTGTATTTGTAGAGTATCTATCTATCTATCTATCTATCTATCTATCTATCTATCTATCTATCTATCTATCTATCTAAACTCTAAAATTGCAACTTTCTATTGCCATAGTGGTTACAATGCTTCTCCAATACATTTTATTCTGTGGATTGAATAGCATTTTTTACATTCATGGCTTTTCTATCACAACTAATGATTCATACTCCTACTTTCGTATGACCCGCCATTGTTTCATTGGGCAAATACATTTTTTTCTTGCAGTATTTTTTGTTAGAATCTTGAAAATTAATTTAATCTACATACAGTTTAAGATTAATGTTATAAATACATTTATAAAAAGTGATAGTCTATCAAACTATATTATCAACAGAAGCAACTGTACACAAGAATATACATTGTGTTTTAATGTGTTGTATTGTTATTTCATACGAAACACAATTACATTCACTTTGACATTTAATAGAAGGTCATTTTGCAGCACCCTGGGAGATTTTGGTTAAAGCCATCTGGAAGAGCATAAGCTAGAAAAAAATACGTGATTGCTTGGAAAAATATATATCAGAATTTAAGGTAATATCAAGGCAGGTATTTTAGAAGTAATTTAGACTAGTACAAGAAACCAATATTTTGAAATGGCATTTTAAAATTGAACATATCTTACTGTGCTTTCATTTTACTAATGAGCATGCTGAGCGTAAACTAATTTACTTTTAAATTCATTTTTTAGGTGACTAATATGAAAAGTAAGCCACATGGAACCAAACTATGCAAATATACTTTTTGCAAAAAAAGTTGAAAAGAAAAACAAATGTATTATAAATGGCTGTTGTCATACTGTATAACCAATATTTTTTTATAAGACCTTAAGGCAGCAATCCAATGGGAAAAAAACTGCTTTTTTTTGTTTTTGGTTTAATCATCAATCACAGTGGTACTGTAGGTTATAATAAACAAAAATGGAATTTACCATCTGCTGGCATGCTGAGAGCTGTGAGGCGACACAGACTATATGGAGGTCGTGGACAAACAAATGCAAACATTTGTGTAAAGGAACACCAAGCATAATGATATAGTGGTGGCTCCAGATGTGCGGCTGCAGCGCAGTCCAAAACCCAAATAGGGGAGCAACACCAACTGCCACCCCAAACGCTGCCAAACATCTCCAGAACTCATGGGCAGTTGGTGTTGTTCCCCTATTTGAGTTTTGGACTGCGCTGCAGCCTCACCTCTGGAGCCATCACTAAGATGAAGTGCATATAATCATGTGTGGCTCATATGTTAAATAAGCTAAAAACAGTAATAATTAGTCAGACTAATGTATAATAATACTGTTCCTCCCTGTTTCCTAGAATTATGGTTAGAGAGTCTCACAAAACGGAGGCTTACAGCACTTCCTAGCCGCGCTCTGTCTTACCTCCGCCGCAAGTCCGGATGCTGCCCATCATCCACGCTGGCTCCTGGCGCCCTGCGCACTCAGACGCTGCACTAAAGTTCCCATGTCAGCGCTCACAGAACCGGCAGCCATAACTGACTTCCTTGGCCACACCATGCCAGCGATCTGCCAATATCGCCAATGCACAGCGCCATGACACTTCCTGGTCAGCTGACCTTCCAATCCACAATCCAGAATTACTTCCGCATCATGTTAATTCCTCGTCCAGTCAGCAGTTTGCAAGGAGTATAAGTTCCACATCCCAGCACTAGTAAGCCTGTGTAAGCTCCTGTATCTCCTGCTGGTATCCACCTCCCGCACTACCTGACTCCCTGGAAGATCTACTTATCCTATTGAGCTTACGCGAAACGTACGTCAGAGGAGAAGCGCCGATCACGTGGTGCGCACACGTGATCGGGTGAACTGGCTGTTTGCTGTAACCCGCTCGGCTGAGCGGCGAGAACGGAGGCAGACAAGTCATCACTCCAGCCAGATCTATACCAGACAGACCTATACATGGTGACAGTCAGGTGACAAGGGTATCATACCAGCATTATACATGCATCACATCTATTAAGTCACACACACCACCCGAAATCGGGAGGAGGTCATATACTGACGGGTGTCACAAATACTTCATAGCATACTCAATATACATACATACATACTGGGAGGGATAAACCCATATGTCTCCATTTTGTATGCTTATACAACTGACCATAGATATGTCTAGTTACTGAGTATCAATAGAGATCAGTGCACAGATCAATTGACCATAGATGTGTCTAGCTACTGAGTGTCAATAGAGATCAGTGCACAGACATAAGTTTGATACGTTTAATTTGTGTAGCTATAACATCATATTAGGCAACAATAGAATGGACCTGTGAGTTACCACTCCCAAGAACGGCCACTCTAATTGCCGTGATTTGCAATAGATGTATCTGACCAGGAATGGCCAGTTTGATTGTCGTGGTCGGTAACAAGGTATTTGACCAGATTATCTGATGGAGGTATCTACACTGTCTGCAATAGCGGTTTTTTCAGTGTGATACAATCAGAAATAGATGCAGGTGTTATTTGAATCTGTGCAGCATTTGGTGACAGAAAATTGGCTGTTTAAAATGTCAAATGAGAGTTATGTGTCATAGAATATGGATACACTATAGACTCACGGCCTTAACAAAAACTGTCAATCCTCAGCACATTTTCAAAGAGCGTGTCGTCTGTTGTGGACCTACCAAAGTATAGGCTCTGCAAGGCATTGCAACAGAGTCTTACAAGTAGGCACAGCACCCAGACTGCTCTGATCTTCTTTCTTCAGACCTTATGCTTGTGTCTCACTCTCTCATTCTCCACCCTATGCCTAATGGTATGATGGATTAAAAGCAGAGGTGAGAAACGGTGACTGCAAATTGGTCTTATCTGTTATAACACTACCTGCCTTAAACATACAGAAAGTACCACCAATTTTGGGCTAGCTCCAAATACAGAATTTTTGAGTCCTCCTCTATATATGAGGAATACCACTTACCAGCATCCTATTAAGATAAGCCCAATAGGCGGAGGGGTGTCATAAGGACTATCTTGCGGCCATACTCCTTTGGATAAGCCCAAATCCTTCCGAACTTGGAAGCCAAGCATTGGAAGGCCGGACCAGTACCAGGATAGGAGACTACCTGGGAACATCCTGGTGCTGCAAGATAACTTTGTCCATATAGACACATATCAATCCTCGAGGGCACTTAATTGTGATTACCCACAAAAAATTGGGAAAGCTTTTCGGAATCGGAATGAACCAATGATTTAATTCCCTGCGTCTACCCCTTTTTCTAATGTGATACATGCAGGCTGAATGAGGGTTCATATATAAAGTGTTCCCAGTCATTAAATATTGAGGGGGGGACTCTTCCTCAGTTTATAATTAATATACAGCAAACATCAGTTCACTACTATTATTTATCCAGTATTTAACAATAGGATAAGTTGATATTCTACACAAATTCGCATTGCAATCATTCGTTCTCAGAAGGAACTCCGTTAACTTTAGAAAGTACGGAATACAATTTAATTTATCCTATCCTTTCAGTGTACTGAGGTACAATATACTCATCTTCCTAAGTAAGAGTGCTTCCCAAACAGAGTCATTTGTTTCTTTTCTTGATATTAACGTGTAATATTCAGGCTCTAGGGGAGCACCGCCAACAGTAAACCCACAGCACATAAAATAGGCAACTTTGTTTTGCTAACATGTGTGGGGTACTTCAAATACAGGACTTTCCTGCATATTAATAAGTTGGCTTTTCTTGGGAGATAACCATCTTATTATTTCACTATCCATTTATTACAACCAGTGCGGTCTCCTTATTAAGGTCTACGTCCCTGGAAGATCTTAAAGGGCCACTACTGCAGTAACACCACAGCAAATCTTGATTCACTGGTGTGTCAACCCAGTTTTCCCGAGGACTGCCCTGTGTATTTTGCGGCATCAGTATCATGCTGGGCCCAACCAGCATTCCTGTAACCCTGCCTTGCTGGTTAAGTCCTAGCCAGCATTCTTGGAAAATCTGCTGTGCTGATCCCAACCAGCATTCCTGAAAACCTGCCTTGCTAGTTAAGTCCTATCCAGCATTCCTGGAAAACCTGCTGTGCTGATCCCATTCAGCATCTTGAACACCTGCCTTGCTGGTTCCGCCCAGCATCCTGGACATTTGCCTTGCTGGTTACGTCCAGCATTCTGAACACTTACCTTGCTGGTTCCGTCCAGCAATCTGAACACTTGCCTTGCTGGTCCCGTCCAGCATCCGGAAACCCTGCTGTGCTGGTTCCGTCCAGTACCTCAAAGACTCACCTTGCTGGTTCCATCCAGCATCCGGAAACTCTACGTTGCTGGATCCAACCAACATTCTGAATACCTGCTTGCTGGTTCCGTCCAGCATTCCATCATTTCCTCTACTACCTCTTGTCTTCCCGAAGACTTTCAGTTACCAGTCATTCCAGCTACCTAATGCGCTGGTGGCCCCTCCCACCGGTGTTCCAGTTCCCGTATAGATGGACGCCATCACACCTACCTCTCTAGCCAACTGCCACGCCTGTGTGAGAAGATCATTTATTAAGCATGCCCAATTATGTTTGCTACTCTCAAGACCAGACCCAGTGACTAGTCCTAGCCGGGATTCACAAATTACTACAGCCGTGACTGAGAGGATACAAGTGGAGACTTCTAGGACTTTAAATGAGACAGATTGTTGACAGGAGAATGATGTTAAAATTGAATTGCAGTGCATCACACCTGGAAATGCAACTACAGTTCAGTGAAGCAAAGCGCGCAACAGATCAGTGCAAGAAGGTGATTTGGTAAGATGTGCCATCCCTAATCAACATGTAACTACAACCCTAAAATCTCTACAGTACTAAGTGTTGCTTGCAACAATGAATGGTTCTGGTGGCTCTGTGATGTTACAGGGCACATTGTCCCAGCATAATTTTGTACAATCATTCTCTTAGAAGCCAAGGTCAATACTAACCCCTACTAAATTGTTCAAAGTTATAATTTTTCACTCAATGTTGCATAATTTCTTTCATGACAAGAAAGATGTCATCCGTGATGTCTACTTCCCTATACACAGAGCACATGTGGTCACTCGGGGGCTTGATGAGTGTAACACTAATATTATCCATATTTCATGGCCTTCATTAGCTCTGAACCTAATAAAGCATGTATTGAATATTCTGATGCCCAAGACAGCATTTCCCATCACCATACATCAGAACGATCCACATCCGATGCAAGTCATATAACGATTTCCCTTCAACCTCCCCGACATTTCCCTGGCAGTCCCGGCCCCAAGAGTGACACACGATATGCTAACGAGCCATTGTTAAATGACCAATCGTGTGCCTCACAAAAACACAAAAAAGTCCGGGGAAATCCCACTCAAAATCTCATGATGCATCGTATGTGGATAAAACAGGGTGCAGTGTGCATATGATTACGATGGCTAATGTAGGCTGCACGTATGATCTGAGGATGCAACGTTCGACCCGCAGAACCAAGCATCGTAATCATACCCAAAACATGCACAATATGCACATGATGCATCATATAAGCTGTAGAAATGTTGTATTCATACACAATATCGACCTAGTATATGGCCAGTATAACTCTGCATCAGTTCAGTTACTGTCTAGTGTGAGAATGTATCCGGCCTGCACAATTGTAGACATTGGTCCATATAGCCTTTACTGACCACAAATGTTGGTCCAATGTCCGATTAAGTGACTTTGTTTTAGTGTTTTCACATTTTGTTCACTACCTTTATCATGCATTAATCTACATTTTGCCATAATACATACAACTTAGCATTCATGACTTTAGTCTATTTTTAAAAGCCCGTATCATGCGAAGCTTGAAAAAAGGCCAAAGTACACTGATTTAAGACATGATTAGGAATCAGGCACCAGATCTACTCTCGTAATAATGTGTACATTAGATCCCGAGCTGGGTTATTTAAATATTTAATTTCGATTTTTCTAGCCTGCACCCCTTTTTTTAAAAACAAAAGTACTGCCGAGGAATGCTCATTTGTACCGAGTGTCAACCTAAAGTCTACACAGGCTTAACTTTTAAAATACTAAGCCTAACATACATGAGGGGGATTGCACTAGGGTGTGAGAATCAGAAGTGAGAGATTTTATGAGTTATCCTGTTTTTTAAAGTGGCAGTCATTTATATTGCAAAACCAGTTTGATTTTGCCATGTAAATGATTGCAACTTTAAAAAAACAGAACTCTCACAAAATTTCTCACTTTCTGATTCTTACACCCTATTCCATTCCCCCCAAAGAATGAAAGCAATCATATAGATATATTGTAACCCTCAGAATGTATATTATAACAATAGTTGTAAAATTAAATTTCCATGGAGATGTTCTTGTATAGTTGTTAAAAGACTGCACAACTGAATGTCACTATTTCTTTGTTTTCTGGTTATGGAGGCAAGGGCGTATGTAGAGAGGAGGAGGTCCATGTGCAGACTCCATCTGTGCCCCCTCCTCTCTAGCCAGCAGCGCTGTAGCTTTGGCCATTAGGGGCACCCTAGCGCTGTCCCAGAGTCTAGAGCACATGTGTAGGTCTTGGGGAAAATGGTGCAGCGCCCATTTTCCCAGTGATTTTCCTGCTGCGCATGTACGAAGCACTGAAAAAATGGCCACCGCGCCAGTTTCCAAGTGATTTCTGCACTGCGGGACTCCAGAGGGTAAGTATTGAAAATAATGGGTGCAGGGTGTGCTATGTTGGTCCCCTTGGATCCCGGTGGCTGTGTGCACTGCACACACACCGCACAGATTCTAAATTAGTGATGAGCGGGTTCGGTTCTCCGAGATCCGAACCCCACCGAACTTCACCCATTTTACACGGTTCCGCCTCGGATCTTCCCGCCTTGCTCGGTTAACCCGGTTAACCCGAACGCGCCCGGACGTCATCATCCCGCTGTCGGATTCTCGCGAAATTCGTATTCTACATAAAGAGCCGCGCGTCGCCGCCATTTTCACTCGTGCATTGGAGATTGAACTGAGAGGATGTGGCTGCGTTCTCTCCCTGAAAAGCTCCGTAATCTGTGCTCAGTGTGCTGCAAATATCTGTGTTCAGAGTGCTGAAAATATCTACGTTCTCTGCCTGAAAACGCTCCATATCTGTGCTCAGTGTGCTGCAAATATCTGTGCTCAGTGTGCTTTATTGTGGGGACTGGGGACCACCAGTATATAATTATACTTATAGTAGTACAGTACAGTAGGCCATTGCTGTATTTTGCAGCTCTGTGTCACTGCAAGTATCCATTCCATATCTGTGCTGCATTTTTGTGAGCAGTATATATAGTATTACAGTGCAGCATTTTGGTGACCCAACAGTATATAGTTGTGTACAGTAGGCCATAGCTGTATCTTGCAGCTCTGTGTCACTGCAAGTATCCATTCCATATCTGTGCTGCATTTTTGTGAGCAGTATATATAGTATTACAGTGCAGCATTTTGGTGACCCAACAGTATATTGTTGTGTACAGTAGGCCATTGCTGTATCTTGCAGCTCTGTGTCACTGCAAGTATCCATTCCATATCTGTGCTGCATTTTTGTGAGCAGTATATATAGTATTACAGTGCAGCATTTTGGTGACCCAACAGTATATAGTTGTGTACAGTAGGCCATTGCTGTATCTTGCAGCTCTGTGTCACTGCAAGTATCCATTCCATATCTGTGCTGCATTTTTGTGAGCAGTATATATAGTATTACAGTGCAGCATTTTGGTGACCCAACAGTATATAGTTGTGTACAGTAGGCCATTGCTGTATCTTGCAGCTCTGTGTCACTGCAAGTATCCATTCCATATCTGTGCTGCATTTTTGTGAGCAGTATATATAGTATTACAGTGCAGCATTTTGGTGACCCAACAGTATATAGTTGTGTACAGTAGGCCATTGCTGTATCTTGCAGCTCTGTGTCACTGCAAGTATCCATTCCATATATGTGCTGCATTTTTGTGAGCAGTATATATAGTATTACAGTGCAGCATTTTGGTGACCCAACAGTATATAGTTGTGTACAGTAGGCCATTGCTGTATCTTGCAGCTCTGTGTCACTGCAAGTGTCCATTCCATATCTGTGCTGCATTTTTGTGAGCAGTATAAATAGTATTACAGTGCAGCATTTTGGTGACCAACAGTATACATATATAGTACAGTACAGTAGGCCATTTCTATTGATATATTACTGGCATATAATTCCACACATTAAAAAATGGAGAACAAAAATGTGGAGGGTAAAATAGGGAGAGATCAAGATCCACTTCCACCTCGTGCTGAAGCTGCTGCCACTAGTCATGGCCGAGATGATCAAATGCCATCAACGTCGTCTGCCAAGGCCGATGCCCAATGTCATAGTAGAGAGCATGTAAAATCCAAAAAACTAAAGTTCAGTAAAATGACCCAAAAATCTAAATTAAAAGCGTCTGAGGAGAAGCGTAAACTTGCCAATATGCCATTTACGACACGGAGTGGCAAGGAACAGCTGAGGCCCTGGCCTATGTTCATGGCCAGTGGTTCAGCTTCACAGGAGGATGGAAGCACTCATCCTACCGCTAGAAAAATGAAAAGACTGAAGATGGCAAAAGCACAGCAAAGAACTGTGCGTTCTTCTAAATCACAAATCCCCAAGGAGAGTCCAATTGTGTCGGTTGCGATGCCTGACCATCCCAACACTGGACGGGAAGAGGTGGCGCCTTCCACCATTTGCACGCCCCCTGCAAGTGCTGGAAGGAGCACCCACAGTCCAATTCCTGATAGTCAAATTGAAGATGTCTCTCTCTAACCTCCTCTCTTGGCCTCTCCCAATGGACTGACTCCTCTACTCATCAGGCGGGCCACTGCCTTAATCTAGTATTCACCAGACTATGCTCCATCTCTGAACTCACTAACACTCCTTTCCCCCTCTCAGATCACAACCTTATCACCTGCATGCTCTCCTCTGTTAATTCAAACCCTGTGTTGCTGAAGTCCTCCAATCTTCCTCAAACCCGCAGAAAAATTAACACAATTAATCTTCAAGAACTTTCCACTTCACTCCAACAAGTGCTTTCACCTATTTCTGCATTCACTTCTCCTGAGATGGCTGTATCACACCTTAATGAGACTCTAGAACTAGCCCTTGATGAAGTGGCTCCAGCTACCCATCACACTCCACGTAGGCCTAGATGTCAACCATGGCACTCCAAATTAACAAGACAACTACAAAAACTCACACGAAAACTTGAACGTTAGTGGCGTAAATCTCATATTTCAAGTGACTTCTTCACATATAAGACTGTCTACCATTCTTATAAAAATGCCCTGGACACTGCAAAACAAACATATTGTCAGGAATCGGCGGTCAGCTGCGTCTCACCTACCAGCGCGCTGGTGTGCTGGCCTCCGGAGGTCATGGCCCCAATCGCGGCTGTATGGATGCGCTGACCGCGAGCGTCATTTCCCGTGTCGCTGAGTACCCCTGAGTCTGGTCCTGCGTTTGTGTTCCGCTGTGTGCAGGCATCCGGTCCGTGTGGATGGTGCTATGACTCCTGCACTCAGCTAATTCCGGCATCTAATCCAGCCCTGTGTTTCCAGCCAGAACACTGCGACCAATCACTGCAGAGCAAGGGGTATAAGTTCCTGTCCGGGGCTTACTCTCATCGCCTCGGACAACGAGTCACATACCCTGTGTCTAGTTCTCCCAGTTCCTGCGTTCCTGTTTCCAGCGTTCCCCTGTGGATACTTCATTTGTTCCAGCTTCCATTTCTACAGCTCTTCTGTTACTCCGGACTTCAGCTACATCCAGCTTCAACCCCATCAGCAGTAAGAGACTCTCCTCAGATGTTCTTTCTCATTACTTACATGTGCACTAATTGTCAGCATACCATCTGTGCAACTCAGCCGTATAACATCTACTGGCTTAGAGACTGTCTCCTGCTTTAGCCTAAGTGTGGCTATATGGACTTGTGCTTTACAGAGACTGTGAGTTACTCATATATTCCGGAGTTCTGCTTTCCTAACCATTATCAGTTTACCCTGTGTTATTCAGAGACTGTGTATTTCCAAATACTACTGGAGTTCTGTTATTTCACCTGCATTCATTATCAAGTTATTTTACGTTCTGCTGCAAGAGACTTTTATGTTGTTTGGATTCAGTTACCTGTCACAGTTTTCCACATTACCGGTTTCCATTGTATTCAGTATTATACCATCTGCTTTGCATTAATAAATATCAGCGCTTATGCGCAGGACCTTTATACTGCCTCCCCGCTTTGTACATCGCACCAACACTGACCCACTAGCTCCCCCGCCGGGGACAGACAAAACCAGAGACCTGACACATATTTCCAAACTCTTATCTCTGCTCAAGCCTCTAACCCCAAACGACTCTTTAATACATTTAAATCACTTCTGAATCCTCCCGCACCTACCCCACCCACCACTATCAAGGCACAGGATCTTTCTTCCTACTTCAAGGAGAAGATTGATAAGATCTGATATGAAATGGTATGCTCTTCAGCAGCCAGTTACCTGCTCCGTTCTTTACCTGAACCCTCTGGCACTCTTTCTTCATTTGATCCCACAAATGAAGATGAAGTATCATCACTCTTCTCATCCTGCTTCTCTACTACCTCTCCTCTTGATCCTTTACCCTCACAAATAAGTAAAGCTCTGTCTCTGGTGCTCATCCCTACCTTAACTAACATCTGTAATCTCTCTCTCTCTCTACTGGTATTTTTCCTTCACTCTTCAAGCATGCAGTGATTACTCCCATTTAAAAAAAACAAAATTCTGACCCTAATGCTCTCTCAAACTACCGCCCTATCTCTCAGCTCCCTTGTCTCTCTAAGCTACTTGAGAGACTTGCCTACACTGGACTCACACACTTTCTTAACTCATACACTTTGTTGGACCCACTTCAGTCAGGCTTCCGTTCCCAACATTCCACAGAGACAGCACTGACTAAAGTGGTTAATGATTTGGTCACTATGAAGTCTAAAGGCCACTACTCACTACTTATTCTACTAGATCTATCTGCTGCATTTGAAACTGTAGACCACTCTCTTCTTATACAGACACTACAATCCCTAGGTCTTAAAGACACAGCCCTTTCTTGGTTCCTATCATACCTATCTAATCGCTCCTTCAGTGTTCGCTTCTCTGAATCTACCTCCTCTTCGCTACCGCTTTCAGTTGGAGAACCGCAAGGCTCAGTCTTGGGTCCTCTGTTTTTCTCTATCTATACCTCATCTCTTGGTAAACTAATCAGCTCTTTTGGTTTTCAGTATCATCTGTACGCATATGATACTCAAATCTACCTATCCTCCCCTGACTTGTCACTATCTGTACTGGACCGTGTCACTGAATGCCTTTCTGCCATCTCATCCTGGATGACATCTCGCCACCTCAAACTGAATATTTCAAAGACAGAGTTAATTATATTTCCACCAGCCAATAGTAGGTACCAACCTGATATCTCTATCACTGTTGAAAACTCGACTATCTACCCTACCCCACAAGCTTGCTGCCTAGGTGTCATCCTTGACTCTGATCTGTCCTTTGTTCCCCACATTCAATTTGTCTCAAGATCATGTTACATGCATCTAAAAAACATATCCAAAATACGACCATACCTTACACAAGACACTGCTAAAACTCTAATCCACGCTCTCATTATCTCCCGCATTGATTATTGCAATAGTCTCCTAACTGGTCTTCCCAAAACGAGACTCTCACCCCTACAATCCATTCTGAATGCAGCGGCGAGGCTTATCTTCCTCGCTAGACGTTCATTGTCTGCAGATCCACTCTGTCAGTCCCTCCATTGGTTACCTGTACTCTACCGCATTCAATATAAAATACTTTTACTCACACACAAGGCCATTAACCAAACTACACCAACGTACATCACTTCGCTTATCAAAAAATATCTCCCAACCCGACCTCTTCGCTCTTCACAAGACCTGCGTCTCTCATCCACACTCATTACTCGCTCCCACTCACGGCTGCAGGACTTTCATCGGGCTGCACCCACTCTGTGGAATGCCCTACCACGCACAATAAGACTCTCCTCTAGTCTCCAAACCTTCAAGCGGTCCCTGAAAACTCACCTCTTTAGGCAAGCGTATCAAATTCCAGAACCGCCCACATAACTTTCATAAACCTTCCTATCAAATTGCATCCACTCTGCACAGTCCACACATATCCTCACATGTCTTCTCATTCTATGCAATAGATAGGCATATGTACACAAGGAAAGGTGCTATTTCCCTATAGATTGTAAGCTTGTGAGCAGGGCCTTCCTACCTCTATGACTGTTATCACCCAGTTTGTTATTGTTATTTCAAATTGTAAAGCGCAACGGAATTTGCTGCGCTATATAAGAAACTGTTAATAAATAAATAAATAAGTACAACAGGATGAGGATATGGGTGTTGCTGGCACTGAGGAGGAAATTGACAAGGAGGATTCTGATGGTGAGGTGGTTTGTTTAAGTCTGGCACCCGGGGAGACACCTGTTGTCCGTGGGATGAATATGGCCATTGACATCCTGGTCAAATTACAAAAAAAATCACCTCTTCAGTGTGGAATTATTTTAACAGAAATGCGGACAACAGGTGTCAAGCCGTGTGTTGCCCTTGTCAAGCTGTAATAAGTAGGGGTAAGGACGTTAACCACCTAGGAACATCCTCCCTTATACGTTACCTGGAGCGCATTCATCAGAAGTCATTGACAAGTTGAAAACTTTGGGTGACAGCGGAAGCAGTCCACTGACAACTAAATCCCTTCCTCTTGTACCCAAGCTCCTGCAAACCACACCACCAACTCCCTCAGTGTCAATTTCCTCCTTAGACAGGAATGCCAATAGTCCTGCAGGCCATGTCACTGGCAAGTCTGACGAGTCCTCTCCTAACTGGGATTCCTCCGATGGATCCTTGAGTGTAACGTCTACTGCTGCTGGCGCTGCTGTTGTTGCTGCTGGGAGTCGATCGTCATCCCAGAGGGGAAGTCGGAAGGCCACTTGTACTACTTCCAGTAAGCAATTGACTGTCCAACAGTCCTTTGCGAGGAAGATGAAATATCACAGTAGTCATCCTGCTGCAAAGCGGATAACGCAGGTCTTGGCAGCTGTGTTGGTGTTAAACGTGTGTCCGGTATCCACCGTTAATTCACAGGGAATTAGAGAATTGCTTGAGGTACTGTGTCCCCGGTACCAAATACCATCTAGGTTACACTTCTCTAGGCAGGCGATACCGAGAATGTACACAGACGTCAGAAAAAGAGTCACCAGTGTCCTAAAAAATGCAGTTGTACCCAATGTCCACTTAACCACGGACATGTAGACAAGTGGAGCAGGGCATACTCAGGTCTATATGACTGTGACAGCCCACTGGGTAGATGTATTGCCTCCTGCAGCAAGAACAGCTGCGGCGGTACCAGTAGCAGCATCTCGCAAATGCCAACTCGTTCCTAGGCAGGCTACGCTTTGTATCACCGCTTTCCATAAGAGGCACACAGCTGACAAACTCTTACGGAAACTGAAGAACATCATCGCAGAATGGCTTACCCCAATTGGACTCTCCTTGGGATTTGTGACATCGGACAACGCCACCAATATTGTGCGTGCATTACATGTGGACAAATTCCAGCATGTCCCATGTTTTGCACATACATTGAATTTGGTGGTGCAGAATTTAAAAAAAACGACAGGGGCGCGCAAGAGATGCTGTCGGTGGCCCGAAGAATTGAGGGCCACTTTCGGCATTCAGCCACCGCATGCAGAAGACTGGAGCACCAGCAAACACTCCTGAACCTGCCCCGCCATCAGCTGAAGCAAGAGGTGGTAACGAGGTGGAATTCAACCCTCTATATGCTTCAGAGGATGAAGGAGCAGCAAAAGGCCATTCAAGCCTATACATCTGTCTACGATATAGGCAGAGGAGGGGGAATGCACCTGACTCAAGCGCAGTGGAGAATGATTTCAACGTTGTGCAAGGTTCTGCAACCCTTTGAACTTGCCACACATGAAGTCAGTTCAGACACTACCAGCCTGAGTCAGGTCATTCCCCTCATCAGGCTTTTGCAGAAGCAGCTGCAGAGATTGAAGGAGGAGCTAAAACGGAGCGATTCCGCTAGGCATGTGGGACTTGTGGATGGAGCCCTTCATTCGCTTAACCAGGATTCACGGGTGGTCAATCTGTTGAAATCAGAGCCACCGTGCTCAATCCTAGGTTTAAAGCCTACGTTGTATCTCTCTTTCCGGCAGACACAAGTGTGCACTTTTTCAAAGACCTGCTGGTGTGACACTTGTCAAGTCAAGCGGAACGTGACCCGTCAACAGCTCCTCCTTCACATTCTCCCGCAACTGGGGCTGCAAGGAAAAGGCTAAGAATTCCAAGCCCACCCGCTGGCGGTGATGCAGGGCAGTCTGGAGCGAGTGCTGACATCTGGTCCGGACTGAAGGACCTGCCAACGATTACTGACATGTCGTCTACTGTCACTGCATATAATTCTGTCACCATTGAAAGAATGGTGGAGGATTATATGAGTGACCGCATCCAAGTAGGCACGTCAGACAGTCCGTACGTATACTGGCAGGAAAAAGAGGCAATTTGGAGACCCTTGCGCAAACTTGCTTTATTTTACCTAAGTTGCCCCCCCTCCAGTGTGTACTCCGAAAGAATGTTTAGTGCAGCCGGTCACCTTGTCAGCAATCGGCGTACGAGGTTACTTCCAGAAAATGTGGAGAAGATGATGTTCATCAAAATGAATTATAATCAATTCCTCCGTGGAGACATTCACCAGCAGCAATTGCCTCCAGAAAGTACACAGGGACCTGAGATGGTGGATTCCAGTGGGGACGAATTAATAATACTCTGTGAGGAGGGGGATGTACACAGTGAAAAGGGTGATGAATCGGACGAGGAGGAGGAGGTGGACATCTTGCCTCTGTAGAGCCACTTTGTGCAAGGAGAGATTGATTGCTTCTTTTTTGGTGGGGGCCCAAACCAACCAGTCATTTCAGCCACAGTCGTGTGGCAGACCCTGTGGCTGAAATGATGAGTTTGTTAAAGTGTGCATGTCCTGTTTATACAACATAAGGGTGGGTGGGTGGGAGGGCCCAAGGACAATTCTATCTTGCACCTCTTTTTTTTAATTATTTTATTTATCTCTGCATCATGTGATGTTTGGGGCTAAATTTTTGAAGTGCCATCCTGTCTGACACTGCAGTGCCACTCCTGGATGGGCCAGGTGTTTGTGCCGCCCACTTGGGTCGCTTACCTTAGTCATCCAGTGACCTCGGTGCAAATTTAAGGACTAAAAATAATATTGTGTGGTGTTCAGAATAGACTGGAAATGAGTGGAAATTATGGTTATTGAGGTTAATAATACTATGGGATCAAAATGACTTCCAAATTCTATGATTTAAGCTGTTTTTGAGGGTTCGAATCTAAAACACACCCAAATCCGACAAAAAAATTTCAGGGAGGTTTTGCCAAAACGCGTCCGAATCCAAAACACGGACGTGGAACCGAATCCAAAACCAAAACACGAAACCCGAAAAATTTCTGATGCACATCTCTTTTCTAAATACGACAGTGTTTTGGAGCCCAGGGCAAAATGTAAAATGGCGCCCCCCCCCCCCCCCAAAGAAAATAAAAACAGAGCAAAAGAAGCCTGTGCGGCGAAAAAATGGACGTGGCCACACACCAGAAGGGGTGTAGCCACGCTCCAGAAGGGGTGTGGCCACTGAAAATGGCCCACAGTGCCAGTTACATTGCCCCCCAGTGCCAGATACAATGCCCCAAAGTGCCGGATACATGTCCCACAGTGCCAGTTACATTGCCCCACAGTGCCGGATACATGCCCCACAGTGCCAATTGCATTGCCCCCCAGTGCCAGATACAATGCCCCACAGTGCCAGATACAATGCCCCACAGTGCCAGTTACATTGCCCCACAGTGCCAGATACATGCCCCACAGTGCCAGTTACATTGTCCCACAGTGCCAGATACAATGCCCCACAGTGCCGGATACATGCCCCACAGTGCCAGTTACATTGCCCCACAGTGCCAGATACATGCCCCACAGTGCCAGTTACATTGTCCCACAGTGCCAGATACAATGCCCCACAGTGCCGGATACATGCCCCACAGTGCCAGTTACATTGCCCCACAGTGCCAGTTACATTGCCACACAGTGCCGGATACATGCCCCACAGTGCCAATTGCATTGCCCCCCAGTGCCAGATACAATGCCCCACAGTGCCGGATACATGCCCCACAGTGCCAGTTACATTGCCCCACAGTGCCGGATACATGCCCCACAGTGCCAGTTACATTGCCCCACAGTGTCAGATACAATGCCCCACAGTGCCAGATACATGCCCCACAGTGCCAGTTACATTGCCCCACAGTGCCAGATACAATGCCCCACAGTGCCAGATACATGCCCCACTGTGCCGGTTACATTGTCCCACAGTGCCAGATACAATGCCCCACAGTGCCAGTTACATTGCCCCACAGTGCCAGATACAATGCCCCACAGTGCCGGATACATGCCCCACAGTGCCAGTTACATTGTCCCACAGTGCCAGATACAATGCCCCACAGTGCCAGTTACATTGCCCCACAGTGCCGGATACATGCCCCACAGTGCCAGTTACATTGCCCCACAGTGCCAGATACAATGCCCCACAGTGCCAGATACATGCCCCACAGTGCCAGTTACATTGTCCCACAGTGCCAGATACAATGCCCCACTGTGCCAGTTACATACCTCACTGTGCCAGATACATGCCCCACACTGTGCCTGATACATGCCCCACTGTGCCAGTTACATGCCCCACTGTGCCAGTTACATGCCCCACTGTGCTCTCCCCCCCCCCCCCCTCCTCTCCCCCGGTCACTTACCGAGTCACCGGCATGGCGGCGCCGCTTGTTCTATGTGAGGGGAGGAGAGCGCCTCTCCTTCCCCTCACCGCTCCAGGACAGGTCACCGGCGGCTGTGTGGCGCCGGTTCGCTAGCCAATCAGAGCTCGCGGACCGGCAGCCAATCAGGAGCCGGTCCGCAAGCTCTGATTGGCTAACGCCGCCGGAGGCCGGACACAGCAGTGCTGCTGGCAGCGCTGCTAGGGCTTTCAGCGGCGGTGAGGGGAGGGAGAGACGGTGCGCTCTCCTCCCCTCACATTTCGGCTTTCTGCGTGACGGGGGCGAGTGGGGCATGATGCCCTGGCCGCCGGCGGCGCCCCCCTCTCCTGGGCCTGCCAAGGCGCCCATGGCACGTGCCCCACTCGCCCTACCCTAGATACGCCTCTGTGTATGACACACATGACAGACCTTGAGAACCATATTACATCTCCTACTAATGCTTGGTACTGCCATATAATATAGGAGGAGGCCTATTGCAATAGGTAATATACTGTACAAAGGTGTTATATGCACATACTGTAGAGCCTGTTTCAGGGGTTGATACGTTCTGCCTTCTGTTTATAAATGTAAATCCAAAGATATGTTCATCTCTAAATGTATCAGTATTTATGTGTCATACCTATAAATGTATATATTATAGTCATGTGCTGCAGACTGACAGTGTCAGCTTTAAAAGTGAAATTTGTATTACCCTATTCTTTCTCAAAACAATGTATGGAAGTCAGATCCACAAGACAAAAGCGTGTGTTTCCAATGTTAATTATACACAGGAAAAGGTGCATCTTCCATATAAAATGTAATCATTTACAAATCACCCCCCCATCTGTTGTTTACCACAGCTGGTAGACAGTGTTGGTGTCATCTCTAATCTCAAGCCACTTAAATGACAATTCTAGGCTATTTGATAGGCATTTTAGCAATACGGAGACTGTTAATCTTAGTTTTGAGATTTGAACAATTACTAAATCCCATTTTCGGAATACATACAGTATGGAGGTGGACTTGGGCTTTTAAGAAAAATCAGCAATAAAATTCAAGTAAGGAACATATGCTGTAACTTCAAATAGTTTTGGTTATTGGTGGCTTTCTGCTAATGTAGCCAAACTGATACAAATGTATTTTGTCACACACTATTTGCTTTGTGGACATGGCCTTTCGTGTATTGGGCCTAATTCAACCTGGTCGCTCGCTAGCGTTTTTTGCAGCGATGCGATCAGGTCAGGACTGCGCATGCGTATGCACTACAATGCACGTCACACGGGTACAAAGCTGATCTCCGCTCAGCGATGGGTTTGTGTGAAGAATCCATTTGCACAGGTGATCACAAGGAGATTGACAGGAAGAAGGCATTTGTGGGTATCAACTGACTGTTTTCAGGGAGTGTCTGGAAAAATGCAGGCGTGTCCATGCATTTGCAGGGAGGGTTGCTGACGTCAATTCCGGCCCAGAACAGGCTGATGTGATCACAGCGGCTGAGTAAGTTCTGAGCTGTGCAGAGACTGCACAAGATCTTTTGGTACAGCTCTGCTACACATGCGATCGCACACTTGCAAAGCGAAAATACACTCCCCTATGGGCGGCAACTATCTGTTTGCAGCACTACAAAAAAAAACTAGTGAGCGATCAGGTCTGAAATAGGCCCAATGCCCACAATAGTGCCCAAAACACACATAATGCCCACAGTAGAGACCAAAATACACATAATGTCCACAGTAGTGCACCTTGTATGTGTGTGTAAATCTGGCTCTGATACTAGCCAGTGCCTCCCCAGCCTTTGCCCTCACCGCACCTTACTGGTCTCTAGTGCTGGTGCAGTCTTTCTGACAACATCACCAGACAAATTGCGCAGCTGGCAGCAGATATTGGGCTGATGAGGGAGTCTGCTGCCTTGAAAGTCAATTCTGAGGACATTATAGATTTGCTACTGCAGGTAGCTGTGGCATAGTAGCAGTAGCAACTACAACCAGGAACCAACCTGCATGCATGAAGTGGGCAGAGGGGAGACAAGAGGGGCAAACAAGAGGGGTCAGTGTAATGGAATATGTGTACGTGGAGGGTGTTATTAACAGTTGGGATAAACAAGGTGGCCTCATGATACACCCAAAACAGGGCATTACTAGAGCAGCACTGGCATAGTAAAACAGGGCTGGGGGCACCTACCCTGCTGCAGCTGCACTGATTCATGCAGCGTGCCTGGGTGTTGTGCCAGGGAACACAGAATTGGATGGCTGACCCAGCACAAACTAGTAGAGCACCGCGCGCCAGGACTGTTACCATGCACCAGAGGCAGTAAGGTCAGTGGCAATGAGCCAGAAAATATATAATACACAGGAGGAGGATAGGGCACAGTCTCTCCTGAGGTGCCTGAGGGAGGATGGACATACGTCTCTGTGGCCGACGGTGATCACAACTCGCCTCCCGCGCAGATGACAGAGATCTGGGTCTGGGCATTTCCACTAGTCCCACTCCCGAGTCCCCACCCAGCTGAGCCAAGACAGCTACATCAGCTTCTTCCTCGGAGCAGGAGAAAGGTTCATAAAGGCGGGCCCTGCCTGTTCCCTGGGGGAGATTGACAGCAGTGCCGTAACTAGACATTTTAGCGCTGTGTGCAAGAAACGGCATCAGAGCCCCCCTCTATGTAAAACGGGCGTTGCGCGATGTAGTCGCGTGCAAAAAATATAGGGGCATGGCTTCATGGGGAAGGGGTGTGGCCACAAAATAATACAAATTCATTTAAAGGTGCACAGTAGTCTCCATTATTCAAATTACGCCGCACAGATTGCCCTTTTTACACATTATGGCAGATAGCGTCCCCTTTTTTACGCATTACGGCAGACAGCATCCCATTTTTTACGTATTATGGCAGACAGCGTCCCCTTTTTTACGCATTATGGCAGACAGCGTCCCCTTTTTTACGCATTATGGCAGACAGCGTCCCCTTTTTTACGCATTATGGCAGACCGCGTCCCCTTTTTTACGCATTATGGCAGACAGCGTCCCCTTTTTTACACATTATGGCAGACAGCGCCCCATTTTTTACACATTATGGCACACACTATACACACAAACATATACACTGTACATACATATACATTGTACATACATAGATCTACACTATACACACATACATATACACTGTACATACACTTTACATACATACATATACACTGTACACACACTTTACATACATATACACTGTACACACATTCATAGAAAATGTACATACACAGACAATGTGCTTACATACACATACATACAGTAGCACCATAGAGCTGCAGGCACTCAAATCATTTAACTACCTACTTTAGAGCACATATTTTCCTCAGGGCATGAACTCACGGTAGATGCTAGAATCAAGTGGGCTAAGGGACCTTTTCCGTCTGGGGGAGGAGTTACGATACAAGGGGGGGGAGCTAGGCCAGCGGGATAGTTCCTCTACTATCCACGCCACCAACTATTACCTTTAGTAATCAGGTGGCGAGCGAAGCAGAGCGGAGCGAGCCACCGAGCCCGAAGCGTGGCGAGCGAAGCGAGCCCGCGAGGGTACTTTTCGGGTACCCTGTTTGCCCGTAGCTCCTCCCCCTGGTGACGTGTCTCCTCCCCTAGATACGTCAGAAGGTCCCTTCTCCCACTCCGAAATAGAATCAACCATGAACTCACTGTCTCCTCTCTGCCTCTTCCCCCGGAGCCCCGAGCAGCACATCAGCCCGACAGCTAGCCCAGCAGGACAACAATAACCTTACCCTGGGCACCAATCAGAGGGGACTTCGGGACCTGCAGGCCAGTACAGGGACAACAATAACTATCCCTGAGAACACATGGGACCCACAGCACAGCACAGCACTCTCCCCAGCCACCTGATGCTGCCGGCTTGCAGACAACAGAACGACAGCTGACTGAAGCCGGGAGCAGTGCGCACCGCTTGGAACATTCATCTCAGCGGCGGGTGCTTGCAAAGTGATGGCAGCGGCTGCGCTCCCAGCGCATTTGCGCTGTGTGCGGCGCACACATTGCCCATAGGTAGTTACGGCCCTGATTGACAGTCACATGAAGGGACTACGCCAGGCAAATGGCCTGAGTGTCTGACTGATGCTACTACAGCTGGGCAAGATGGGAGGGCATTCCACCACCAATTACACCTGACGGAATATAGTTCCGCCCCTTTATGGCTCACTTTAACCCCTGCTATTAATCCTGTATTGACTTGTAACTTTTTTTCTGAGTACTGGCATCTTTTTCATAAAAAAGCACTGCAGTATTCACCTTTGTCTATCAGAATATTAAACTATTGACATAACCTGTATATTATATGAAGCTTTAATTGGTAAATAATGGTTATACCCTAGTTTATTATTTACCAATTAAGCTTAATTCCTAAACACAGTAAGTAAACTATCTATTCACGTGAAAGGGCATTAGCTGTACAAGAGGATAACAAGTGGTTTCTAATGAGAACAACATCTGGATGAGACAGCAGGAGAATATAGTGATATCCAATCTAATGTTCTGATGCCTGCAGCCTATGATGGCTAAGAATGCTTTATTATAACATAAAGTTCTAAAAAACAAAACAAATAGTAGAGATTTACACTTAATGCACAGCATACTGATTTCACACTCAATTGCACTTGTTATTAATCATTTTACAAGCAGATTCAGTAGCACTAATTAGAGATGAAGCCATGTTCAATATGACATGCAGCTGCTTTTATGACATTTGTGCTGGGTTTTATACTGCTACAAATTGGCTTTGCACAGAAGTACAGTATGTCATCCTATGCCAAATGCATGCTATGGATAATGGGGGTCATTCCGAGTTGATCGCTAGCTGCATTCGTTCGCTGTGCAGCGATGAGGCAAAAAAACCAGCACTTCTGTGCATGCGTATGCGTAGCAATGCGCATGCGCGACGTACTATTACAACGAACAATGTAGTTTCACACAGGGTCTAGCGAAGCTTTTCAATCACACTGCTGGCCGCAGAGTGATTGACATGAAGTGGGCGTTTCTGGGTGTCAACTGACCGTTTTCATGGAGTGTTTGGATAAACGCAGGCATGCCAGTAAAAACGCAGGCGTGGCTGGGCGAACGCAGGGCATGTTTGTGACGTCAAAACAGGAACTGAACAGTCTGAAGTGATCGCAAGCGCTGAGTAGGTTTTGAGCTACTCTGAAACTGCACAAAAAAACTTTGTAGCCGCTCTGCGATCCTTTCGGTCGCACTTCTGCTAAGCTAAAATACACTCCCAGTGGGAGGCGGCTTAGCGTTTGCATGGCTGCTAAAAACTGCTAGCGAGCGAACAACTCGGAATGACCACCAATGTGTGCAACATGCTGTCAATCAGTACTTTCCATAATTATACATAGGTTCATTTATGAAAGGGAGAATAGCCCTTTCCCTGGTGAAACATGTGTGATTGCCAGAGATAGGCCTTCTCCCTATACAGTAAATCAAGGACTGCTGCCATGCTGTCATCGATGGTAAGAGATGTATTTGGTACATGTACTGATGTATCAGTTAGATGCATCAGATATTTTTTCTGTTTTAGCAGCTTTCACTACGTGTTCTGTTTGCTTCTTAAGCTATATTACTGCTTGTCTGAATACTGCAATGTGGGGCCCTCGTCAGAAAAAGGGCCGGTATACGTAAAATATAGACAGTCTATCAATGAATACTCTAGTTTTCCCTTACTCCCAACCAGTCTGGCATTAAATCAATTGGGACTGTACAGTATTACATTTATGGACAGTTATTTTATTGTATTCTATTCTGGTCATTATGTTGAATGGAGTGTTGATAGGAGGTAGTAATTATCCACATAACAGTTCAGCCATTTTCTTGTCAGTTTGTTTTGTGAGCTTGTTATTTATGTTACTCATATTATCCCCCTCATTATTTCACATACCCACATCTCATTGACATATCCTTGCTTAAAATGTAGAGTGTGGTTGCAGCATTTTATATTTTTACCAGGGAAGGCAGTTTGGATAGAAGTCATACATAATTTCCTAATAATATTAAGGCATCTGTGTGAAGGAATACTTTGCTTACACACATTTTAATAAACAGAAAGGCTTAAATGAACATAGCACTGTGACGTCCCCTCATATACACATTGTATAGAGAAGATCAATGGTATGATAATTCAAATAAAAGGTGTTAAACAGGGATGTGATACCATATACCGTTGGTTGGGATGCCGGTGGTCACGTGACCAACACTGGCATCCCAACAATGAGAATGCTGACAGGGGATGGGGTAATTCTTTTACCCCTCCCGTCCCCTACCCTAACTCACCTGGGGTGGCAGCTAGGGCAAAGATTAGGGGAGTGGTGACTAGGGCTAAGACTCGTGGGATGGTGGCTAGTGCTAACCTCCCTCTTGTGCCTAACCCTATTCCCTACACCGTGGCCTAACCCCGATACTTACCTTCAGAATTTTTCTTTTACAATAACTTATACTTTGAAGGTTATATTCTTACTGAACCGGGTTTTGCTCTTCAACATTTTCTTTACAAATGTCAGGTTTCTCTTTAATATAGCGTCATTATTCCTCTCTCATTGTCAGGGACAGTGATTGCTTTTTTACATTATTTCCTGTATTTGAGTCTGACAATGTGTACATTTTTAATAGTGACTTAAGGCTGCAAACGTCTCTTGCCGTTTATAATCCGTTTTGATTATCAGCATCATATTCCAAAATGTGTATTATTATTATTATTATTATTATTATTATTATTGTTTTAATTGTAATTTAATGTTTGAAATATAATAGAATTATATTATAAACACATAAAGCAGACATTGCATGTGGGGGCATTCTCTCCTTTGACCAACTAAAGTACATTAAGAGTGACAATAAGAGCTGCATATGCCCAGTAGATAACATGCCCCTGGAAATGTAATTTAAATATTGATTCCCGTACAAGTAGGCCAAAGTATAGACTGCAACTCTGCAAGTCTCCTGGAGCATGCTGTTGAAATCCTAACATCTTAACTCTGCGGTGATTTTCGACATGCATACTGTACATCATTAGGCACAGCCGGCACTGCTATATTTAACTACCTGACAACACTGTTGAGCAATGTAGATGCAGTTTGCAGGAGCCAACACGATTCCTGCGAGATAGGGCCGGATCCAGAGTAGCACGCAGACCTGATGGATTGTATGCTACTCCAATGGTAGGTAGACTGCACATTCACAAGATTCATTCTACACATGTGCAATGGGTCCTATATTGTCACTCACAGTGACCTCATGCCACATCATGATTGACATGCTGGAGCTGTTTGGATGCAAGAGCAGGGATAGCAATGATAATTGTTCTAGAAAATAGGGGCGGTATGTCAGCCCCATTTCGTAGGCCTGCCTTGGCCAGGGTGTGCGTCTTCTGACACAGATTTCCTGGCCCTGGCAGAGTGAAAACACCACCCATCAAGAGTAACTTGAGGATTACACAGATGTCTGATGCATCCTCGGGCAGAGCAACAGATCACAGGAGCTCAAAAAAGACATCTATTAACACAAGATACCTGCTGCAGCATTACCATATTTATACACAGCAGTTGCGTCCAAAGTTGTAGCTGCTGTGTGTACTACATCTCTGAATTAAGCCCATAGTCTTTACATTTCACGTGGCAATTAGTTTATTATCAAAACCAGGTTAGTTTTGCCTTTAAACTTTTTGGCACTTTAAATCTAGTGACTGTCTCGCCAGAATCGCACTGACTCCATCAAATTGCGGGTTTTTATATTTGGCCCTGTGTTTTCATGCTGATAGAGAAAATGATTATATAAAACAGGTTACAATTTGTGTATTATTACATATGATTTCAAATGTCAATGAATAATATCTTTATGGTAGATGAATGGAAGCTTTCTAAATAAACAGAAAACAATCATAAGATACTTTCTCATAACATAAGGGTGTTAATTCCTATCTAAGTAAGCTGAGTCTTGGCCAGTCTTCTACAATCTTGTGATCTACACAATAGTGTCTTGCCCTAATGTTATCCTTTATCATAGAGTGGTTTTGTTAAAATTTGCAATTCTAATTTTGTCAAGGAAATAAATTCTGAGACAATTAGCTCCTGCTGTCAACAATGAAGCCTGCGTTCTGTAATGGAGACAATTAGGGCCCCTTCCCCTACTTGTGCTGCACCTGGAAACTGGTTCCTTCAGGTTCTTGGTACACTGAATATTTAACATTCACTGTAAGTTCTGTGTCAACCTATGCAGCACATTGAGGTTGGCACAGAAACCTGGTAACATTATTTTGACATCAAAATACCATATAATGTTAAAGGTAAAATAGGAACTGTAATGTACTGTCTACAGGGCCGTCCTTCCCATTGGGCTTAATGGGCAATTTCTCAAGGGCCAAGGGGTCTACAGGCCCTAGGGTGACAGCTGAGGGTCCTCTCAGAGTTTTGAAAATTGGCCCTGGGGAACCAGAGATGTCCGACTTCAAAGCAGCAGTCCCCATACAAGCCTGTTAATTGCTCTTCCCAGACGGATATCTCCTGTTTTGTCTGACTTAGACATTTTCTGAGGGTAGCTTGTCTCTACCATGCCCAGAACTGGAGATATCAGCCTTCCAACAGCCGGTTCCTGCTCCACGTGGCTTGTATACAATTTTAACCCTGATTTCAAAGACACCAGTACCTGCTGAAAGGTGGGACTCTCTAATCTATTATCCCATTGAAAGCTAAGAAATCCCACTCCCAGGAACCCAACTGCCATCCCACTGGAAAATTGTGAATATTAAGCCCATTCCACTATTTACCCCTCTCCCATGTTTTAAAACCTCCCTGGAAGTTGTGAGTGGAAGACAGAGCACCCCCTATGGCTAGTGGCTAGTACTAGAGCCAGATTTACACACAGTATATGAGCCAAAGGGTTCATGTGGGCATTATGCAAAGGTTCAGCAGTATAAACACCTGGAAATTTAGTGAGTTTTGATAAGTGATGTGAGTAGGTGAGGGGGGGCACTAGCTTACATGCTATAGACTTTTTACGTTTTATGTTAGAGTTTTGACAATAAAAATGATTAGAATGATAAAAACAAGTTATTTCCAACATATTCTATGTATTTTTCATATACGTCAAAACAACAGGAAAGTCCCTGCCTCACCCCACTGCATGTCACTGTCACGGCCACCACCAACAGCATCAACTAACCCTAGCACTAGAGGATGGGTGGGGGCCCCAGGGCACTGCTTTGCCCATGGGCCACTGCTGTTAAGACGTCTCTGACTATCATATCTATCGTATGTATCTATCTATCTATCTATCTATCTATCTATCTATCTATCTATCTATCTATCTATCTATCTATCTATCTATCTATCTCTAAGTGACGTAAAACCTCACAAGAGAGCAAAAGGGGCTATAGCAAGGGATTCCAATTTTCACTTTTATCTGAAAACCCAGACTCATTGCCAACTAGGATTTGGCAATTTTTATGAGATGTTTTACTATAGGCGTGACTGTATATCAGGGAGAGAGATAGAGAGAGCATGTCAGGGAGAAAAGATGGAAAAAGACAGAGAGGGGAGCAAGAGCGAGAGGGAGAGAGAAAGAGAGTGTCAAGAAGAGACATAAGGAAGATACAGAGAGAAAGAGAAGAGCAAGAAAGAGAATGTGTCAGGTATGGGAGAGGATAGAGAGGGAGGGAGGGGGAGCAAGTGGGAGAGATACTACCAGTTACAGCCTGGCATTAGGCCTCACACCCTTCCACATACACCCACGTATCACGGCACTGCACTGCTGCCGGGAACTGGCAAGGCAGGATGTAGAGTGGGCCAGGCAATGTTTGCCACAGTGTGGGGACCCCAATGTGTTGGGGCTCCATCCACCTCACCTATAATCTGGCCCTGGAAAACATGCTAACAATATAATATCCCAAATAATGGAGCATTAATGTATCTTCATACAAATATGAGAGTTCCTACTGAATTTACCTGCTGCTAACACCTTTGTTTTTTCAATAAGTCATTATACGGATTCTTCACATGATAAATATTGCTACTCAACACATAATGTAAGGCCCAGTCCCCTGATTAGAAATATGCATGTGGCTAATGTAAAAACTGTCAGACCTGTGATTTTTTTTTAATCTGTAGTTTATACTTAATGTTAAAGCATGTGTTTACAAGTACATCTGATTGTTTCAAAATCCTTTGTTCAAGTAAGCTCCCCTAGTGTGCCAGTCCCAATGTCAAAAGTGTCAAAAAAGGCTTTTTATGACAGTACATGACATAAAACCTTCTTTTGATCAAATGAGATTTTCACTTTTCATATTTCTATTACTGTACCTTCTTTATCTCATCATTCTAATTCAAAAGTGCTTACAGATCACACAATAAACACAGTAATACCACAATTATAAATATCCAGATGTTTCATGGCAACTGTAGTTTGGGCTTCAACCACCATTTACCCACATTAATGTACATATATACTTGACCCGTGTGTGTGTGTGTGTATATATATATATATATATATATATATATAATCTATCTATCTCCTATATAATAGCCCAGATTTGTGACTTTGTGCCTCATTTGCTAACGCTGGGTGGAGTCACAACACTGGGCGGAGTTAGTCAAATGAGTCACAGATCTGGGCAAATCTAGGAGCAGAAGCAGATGGTATGGGCATGGCACAGGGAGGGGTGCATACCTCCCAGCTTTCTTCAGGCAGACAGGGGTGCATACCTCCCAGCTTTCTTCAGGCAGAAGGAGGGACACACGTGCGACAAAAGGACGGAGGACCCGCGATCACGAGCAACGCCCCATTTTCGTCAGTGAGGGGGCATGCCCAGCGCTCTGTGAGCTGCTGGCATGCCCCCAGGGGCGGATTATGAGTCTGGGGGGCCCAGGGCACTTGAGACAGGGGGCCCTATCTCATTGCTGTGCCTGCTGTGGGTTTGGTGGCGTGGCCTAATCGCGGGACGTGTGGCCACGCCCCTTTATTTAATTCCAGGAATTTTTTTTTTTTATGGGATTTTGGCCCCTCAGCTAGGGATAAATCCAGAGGGGTGGTCGCTCCCCCCTACGCACCCGCACAGGCAGAAGAAAGCAGGGAGGCTTCTGCCTCCCTGCAACACCACAGACCTGCCAACACATAGCAGCGGGTGCTGACTGTAGCACAATGCTGCTGCTGTTGCTGGCAGGACGGGGGAGCTTCAGAGCTGGGACAGAGCTACTCCAGCCGGGGGGGCCCTAAAACTGTGGGGCCCGCGGTACGTACCCCCTGCCCCCCCCTTAATCCGGCTCTGCTGCCGGACCCCCCCTTAATCTGTACCCCCTGATGCCCCCTCTCCCTCTGTCTCCACTAAATAGACGCTGTGCGCATGCGCACAGCATCTATTCACCACTAGAGCTTCCCAACTGCCCCTTCCCCCACCGCGGGACACTGTGGCCCGCGGGTGGGACAGCGGGACAGACCAAAAAAAATGGGACTGTCCCGCGAAAATCGGGACAGTTGGGAGGTATGGAAGTGTGTGAGGGGGTATGCCGTACAGACAGACGGGCACCGGCTCACTGTGTGCTTGACCCCCCACATCAGCAAACTCAGCAGGGTCTCTCTGGCGCAGAAGAGCGTCACTTTCTGGCACACTCCACGCTTCTTAGCTGCAGTTTTGTGTGGCACCTGTCGCTGTGCAGCTTCCGTACTGCCTCTGTTATCTCCAGCCCCGGCAACCCCACCACTAGCTGCAGTGCTGCCACCCCCAGTGAGGTGCGCCCAGCTCCTTCACACGCTTTAGCCAGCGGGCAGCACTGCAGAAGTCTGCGCTGCTTGCAGGCTCCGACCCCCTCCTCCCTCCAGCCGCAGCGTCTCCTGGGGGCTAACCAGTCACTCCCAGTCTCCCCTTACCACAGAACCCGGCAGCTGCGCGAGGTCTGCCTTGTGTGACTGAGGAGTGGGGGGGGGGGGGATGCGGAGGGGCCTGAGAGAGTCAGCCATGCCAAGTCTCCACCAGCAGCAGATCCCAACAGGTTGGAGTGGAACAGCAGCAGCCAGCAGCAGTGACTCCGGTAAGACACATCTGTCTGTCACCACTGTTTTGTACCCTAATACCAATCTCTCCCGTTCCCTGTGTTCTGTCATGTCCCTGTCACCCCTGCCCTGTCACCCTTATCGTTGCCCTGTCACCCTTATCCTGGCCCTGTCACCCTTATCCTGGCCCTGTTACCCCTATCCTGGCCCTGTCACCCCTGTGCTTGCCCTGTCAACCCTATCCTGGCCCTGTCACCCTTGTCCTGGTCCTGCTGCCCCTACCCTGGCCCTGTCACCCCTATCCTGTCCCTGTCATTCCTGGCCCCATTGCCCCTGTCCTGGCCCCGTCACCCCTGTCCTTGCCCCATCACCCCTGTTCTGACCCTGTCACCCCTGTCCTGGCCCCGTCACCCCTGTTCTGACCCTGTCACCCCTGTCCTGGCCCTGTTACTGCATACCCTCCAACCTCCTTTTTGGCAGATACAGTACCCGCAGCGCCTCCAGACCCCTCCCCAATGCACCACACCTCTGCACCTTCCCCTCCACCACATGCGGCACTCCACCCCTCCCCCACACGCTGTGCCTCCAGACCCCCTACACCACCCGCAGCTCCCACTCCCCTGCCCCTCCACCACCCACAGCACCTCCAGACCCCCTCCACCATCCACCCCCCATATATGTCTTCCCCCCACACCTGCCCCCCCTCCACCCGCAGCATCTGCAGACACCCTCCTCCATCCACGTCCCCTCCCTCACCCACCCCTCCCCCACCCACGGTACCCCCCGCACCTGCCCCTCTACCACCTGCAGCGCATCCGGACCCCCTTCCCCATCTGCCGCACAACCCGCACCTGCCCCTCCCCCCACCCGCGGCGCCTTCCGGACCCCCTGCCCCACCCCCACCTCTTCCCATCCCACAGCACCTCCAGAACCCTTCACCCATCCGCAATATCCCCGCACTTGCCCCTCCCCCACCCATGGCACCCCTGCTCCTCCCCCACCTGCAGTGCCTCCGGACCCCTCCCCCATTTGCAGCCCCCACTCCTCTGCCCCTCCCCCACCCGCAGCACCTCCCGACCCTTCCCCATCCGGGCCCCCCCTCCCCCCCCGCATCCGCCCCCCCTTCACCCGCAGCATCTACAGACAACCTCCCCCATCCGCAGTCCCCCCCGCACCCGCTATATTCTGTACATCGTGCCCTGCAGGTGCTGTTCACGCCGTCACAATGGGCTGCGCCTCCTTCACCATCGCACGCCCTTTCATTGTGCAATATTTAACCACTAACAAAGGAATGCAGGTAATATTCCATATAATACAAATATTGAACCCCAGATAGGCATGCAAGGGTTAAGGTGGCGTAGCCCCTTGCGACGGTGTGAAGAGCGCCCGTAGGGCGCGATGATGCACCTAGTATATATATATATATATATTTATATTGCTATATCTGCAAATGACGTGGGTGTCTATGCAATTGATGATATTGGAGTGATGTTCTTTTCTGTTGCTACATTATAATAACTTGGTTTCTTCACTCCTACAGTATATGGACTTTCTCTTATATGCTGAAGTGCCCACTTTTTCTCTACAACGGTCTCCTGATGAAGTCCTAGTTGCCACAGATGGACGAAACATATTGAGACTTTACTTCTGAATTTGGGACCTCTATTCTTCCTGATGTTCCTTTCTTTCAGATTAGATTTATTTGCACTGAAAATTGGTTAATTGTTTTAATGTATGCTTAATACAGTATATGATGTTTTTCTTGTAATTAATTCACTTTTTTTAAATATACTACACTATGGGGTATATTCAATTTTCTAGTTTTAGGTCAAATTTGCATTCGACCTATTCAATGAAAATGCAGTTTTTTCGGCTGTCGGAAAACACGTGGATCAGCTAATTACTTTCCGATCCACATGTTTCTGTCGAAAACGTGGCTGTTTTTGACAGTTTGCCGCTGATGCAGATTCGACTTGTAATAAAGTCGAATCTGCATTTGTCGTTATGCTGACCGTTTCCAGCCAGCATTGAATAGTGACGTGTTGGAGAGGATCCGACATCAATTGAATATACCCATACAGTATATAAAAAATGTTATCACTTTTTTACACTCATGTCTGGTTTTGGAGATCTATAAGAAGCTGTTGGAGCTGAGAAGCTACTCCTGCTATGTGCACTTTGCTAGCGATATGTGCCAAGGAGGTTCTTTGGGTTACCTTTATGTTATGTGTGTTTTTAATATCACTTTGGAATTGAAATAGTCTATTAATGTAATGCACAAGGAGACACCCTTTTCTTTTGTTACATACAGCTCTGTAGGAAGATCTGCAGACTGCTGCCACTGAACATCCCAAACCACCAGCCGCCCCCCAGTCAGTGGCCTGAAACATTGCCAGAACTTTGCACGGCTCGCCACCACCCATTCTCACCCTATGCTCCACCCGCTCTGTCATCTAAACTCTGTTCTGTCCCACCTCTCCCCCTTTCCTTCCATTCCTCAGTCCCAACCCCATAACACAGCGGTTCCTGCTCTTCTGCACTAGGTCTGTCCTATCTACCTATCAGTGGGAGCTGTATTACTATATAGGCTATATAAATTATTATATAACTAGTAAAGAGACCAAGCATATGCTGTGTTACCCCAGCTCGCCCCCCCCCCCAGCTCAGACCCCACTTTGTCCCAATCCCTGCTCTTAAAATATATTACTGTGCTAACATGCACATAAAAGTAAAAATAATAGGCCATTGTATAAAATCCTCTTTTATTATATTTAATTCACATAAAAGGTACATAATATATTGAAAACACAATAGCCTTTTAATGGATAATAAAAAAAGGTCTTACATATGAAATACTAAGAAAGCAAAGTCAGTATCTCGACTCACTATAATTGGAACCAGAAATTGTATCAAATTGATCCCAGGTGATAAGTTGTAACAACATAAATAGATATTTTGGTTAAAATATTGCTTTTTAGATCAAGCAGCTCCAAATGTTCCTAAAATGATTACCAAGAAGAGATGTCTCCACAGATCTTTTGTTAAAAAAATGTACAGTATAAGAGTGTCAGAAAAGGGACTAATGAGCTCACTAGATAATCACCCCTTTGCAAACCCTCTGGGACAATCCTAAATTCAAATAATGAAAGACAAATCAGAGATATTAAAAGTCTGTGTATATGGTACTGTATTTAATATAAAATATCCTCTCTGTAGCTGTCAGATCCTACAGGTCCGGAAAGGGTCACATACACTCCAGATAAGATTCTCTGGGGGTCATTCCGAGTTGTTCGCTCTGTAAAAATCTTCGCATCGCAGCGATTTTCCGCTTAATGCGCATGCGCAATGTCCGCACTGCGACTGCGCCAAGTAAATTTGCTATGCAGTTAGGATTTTTACTCACGGCTTTTTCATCGTTCTGGCGATCGTAATGTGATTGACAGGAAATGGGTGTTACTGGGCGGAAACAGGCCGTTTTATGGGCGTGTGGGAAAAAACGCTACCGTTTTCGGAAAAAACGCAGGAGTGGCTGGAGAAACGGGGGAGTGTCTGGGCGAACGCTGGGTGTGTTTGTGACATCAAACCAGGAACGACAAGCAGTGAAATTATCGCAGATGCCGAGTAATTCTGAAGCTACTCAGAAACTGCTACGAGGTATGTAATCGCAATATTGCGAATACGTCGTTCGCAATTTTAAGATGCTAAGATTCACTCCCAGTAGGCGGCGGCTTAGCATGAGCAAATCTGCTAAAATCCGCTTGCGAGCTAACAACTCGGAATGACCCCCTCTGTGCAGTCCTGTGGGGCAGGTCTAATAAGCTCGGCAGCAGCACTCTACCTTAGGGTTAATTCAAAGCAGAAGCGGGTGATTCCACAAGAGGTACTGTATGTCCAGGGCTGGATCAAGGGCCTAATTCAGAGCTGATCGTAGATGCGCTAAAATTACGATCTACGATCAGACTCTCTGACATGCAGGTGGACGCGCAAAACATGACTAGTCCGCCCCTTGGCAAGCGCTATATTTCCCTTCCCCTGCAGAGGTGCGAAAGCATTACACGGCGATGATTCTTTCACACCTGGTGAGTAGCTCCCTGCCTATGCAGCCTAGCTGCGGTGGCAGGTGGCTATCCGCCATGTTTTGGGTTTGCAGCTACTGCGTGTGACATCACGCAGACACCGCAGCCCGCCCCAGCAATGGTCCAGACATGCCTGCACTGTCCAGACCGCGCCCCCCCCCCCCCCAGTGGCATTCAAATGCCTCTGGCACGCCCCCTTCTGCCCCGCGACCATCTCTGCCTGTCAATCAGGAAGAGGCGATCGCAGCAGTGAGATTCTTTGTCACTGTGCGCACACATGCAGTACGGCCTCTGCGCGTGCGCATTACACAAACGGCATCAAGCTGCGCTCACTGAATTAGGCCCTAAAACCTTTAGTGGCCCTAAGCACTTAAAACAATTTGGTGCCACATACATTATATATCTAATTAAACAAATAAACAATAATATACTGTAAAATACAATTTTATTTTTTGAAATGAAACAAAACTTACAGTAAGATGGAAAATAATGTTTATTTTTGTATACTTCTACTTTATTTATACAGGTTGAGTCTCCCTTATCCAAAATGCTTGGGACCAGAAGTATTTTGGATATCGGATTTTTCCGTATTTTGGAATAATTGCATACCATAATGAGATATCATGGCAATGGGACCCAAGTCTAAGCACAGAATGAATCTATGTATCATATACACCTTATACACACAGCCTGAAGGTAATTTTAGCCAATATTATTAATAACTTTGTGTATTAAACAAAGTGTGTGTACATTCACACAATTCATTTATGTTTCATATACACCTTATACACAAAGCCTGAAGGTAATTTAATACAATATTTTAATAACTTCGTGTATTAAACAAAGTTTGTGTACATTGAGCCATCAGAAAACAAAGTTTTCAGTATCTCAGGCTCACTCAAAAAATTCCGTATTTCGGAATATTCCGTATTTCGGAATATTTGGATATGGGATACTCAACCTGTATTTGAAGTTTTCCCCTACATTTTCTAACTGCAAAGTCTTTGATCAGATCCTCAAAACTAATCTTACATAACACATGTGCTTGTATACTTGTATTCTAATTTAGTTGTATTCCCAAGATTAATTATTAATCTCTATTATTAGTATTTTATTATTACTATTATTATTATTTTCATTATTGTATATATACAGATGTGTCCTCCCTCATCATACAGGCGATGCGTACGCATATGCTTCGAATGTAAGATTAGCAGCACCCAGCTGCATATGGTCGCACCCGCGATTATACCATGTGTGCGAATGAGCCACGGGTGCAAGTGCACACATGCACCAGTTTGCGGACACACTTGCTGCGACTATCTAACCATGATGCATATGCATCACGTGTAACATCAGGGACAAGCCATCTGTATGTAAGTAATTTTTTCATTGATTGTGGGAGCCCCTTTTTGTGGAACCTTGTTCAGTTGCACCATTTGCAGTTTTGCACCATATGGTCTATAGTAAATCTGGCACTGGAAAATTTTTGTGGTGTTCCCCTTCCTTTGATGCAGTAAGCATGTGCTTATTTTGCTTCATGGTTAATCCAGCCCTGGGTGTGTCCATGCGGTAGCGTGGAAATTTAACAGTGGGTCCGGATCCTGTGCAATCACGAAGCGTGTGTGATTACTACATGAGCTGCAGACTCCGGTCAGTGTCATACTGTGGCAGCAGCTTTACCTGGTGCGGGAACCTTCATGGGGGAGATGTACTAAGCCTTGGAGAGGAATTAAGTGAGATGAAGTAGCAACCAACCAGCTTCTGTCATTTTTTAAACACAGCCTGTAACATAGCAGTTAAGAGCTGATTGGCTGGTACTTTATCTCTCTCCACTTTATCACTTTCCAAGGCTTAGTACACCCCCCCCCCCCCCCCTCATGTCTGGGGATAAAGGTGGCTTTTTAGCTATTTAATTGGTCAAACATTGGAGTTCACCAGGGATGCATATCGTCCACCGCTGTGGACTTTGTCAAGCTGCATAACACCTTCCTCTAAAGGTGGGTACACACTATTAGATATTTCTGCAGATCAATTGATCTGCAGATATATCTATGTACGGATCGGGCAGTGTGCTGTGCATACACACAGCCCGATCCGTCGGGGGACTGACGTCATGAACTGGGCGGGCGGGCGCTCGCGCCCGCCCAGTTCACCTGTCAATCACCGCCGGCCGCCGCAGCATGTGTACGGGCGGTCAGACGACCGCCCCGTACACACACAGCGACGCGCCAATATATCGTTAGATATATTGGCTGTCGGCTGTGCTGCGCGGCCGACGCGATACGTCTGTGAACGACGGAGTTCACAGACGTATCGCCCGTACACACTGGCCAACGGTCCCGCGATGTATCGGCCGTTCAAGAGAACGGCCGGTACATCGACCAGTGTGTACGGGCCTTAAGGTACATTTTAAATAGGCTAAGGATCACAGTAACTAGGTAATTGATTTAAACCTTTCAATGCTTAGCCTGGCATTTACACTTCACAGCCAGCCATGTCCTTCCTGGCCACCTGTGACACTCCTTAGTACTATGTTAGGCCCTGATCTGTCCAATTCCTCCACCTCTCTATCTGCTGCTCTGGCACCCTCTCTGCTGCTCTGTCTGTCTCATCCTTCTCTACACTAGCGCCCAACTTCCCCTTGTTACACCCCTCCCTCCACTTGGTCTTGCTCCTCCACTCCCTGAGGCTGGCTGGGTTGTCCAGCTAGGCTAGTCTGTCCTGTCTCCTTAGCAGTAGCAGCCGTTGGAGTGTGTGCCACATTAAGGTCCACATGGGCCTGGAGCTGAAATTTATGAAGGGACAATTGTGTGCCGCTTTAAGGGTGTGTGACCAGTTCTGTGGATAGGTGTGGTCTACATATGGGGTGAGGCCTGCTACATCATGTATGCAGCAAACAGCAGTAAGATTTGTTTACAGCTGTTTGTAATGTACCGCTCACGCAATCTAAAGATCATGGGCTAGATGCATCATCGCTTAAAGAGTGATAAAATGGAAAGTGATAAACTACCAGCCAACCAGATCCTGTCATTTTTCAAACAGAGCCTGTGCCATGGCAGTTAGGAGCTGATTGGTTGGTGCATTCTCTCTCTCCATTTTATCACTCTCCAAGCGATGATACATCTAACCCGAATGTACATCCACTGCAGGGTTGTCACTGAAATTCTTTCAAATTCTCTAGCCTCAGGGGCGCCACCACCTGTGTGCCCCCCCCTCCCCCCCACACACACACACCTTAATCCAGCCTAGCAATCACCATGGTAACCATACAACAAATATAGAGTACTGGATCAAGTACTCTGTTATTGTTGTATGTGTTTCCTGTACACTAGTCGGGCAGGAGGGTGTGAGGTGGTGGTCTGGCAAGAGGATGGGACCTTGTACAACTGCCAGTGCTGGCTGCAACAGGATTTTTTTTCATGTATACATCAGTCAGACTCCAGCAGACCCTTTGGGCCTAATTTCATTGGAGGTCCTGGAGCTGCAGCTCGATCTGCCCCATTGTTAATCCAGCCCTGGCCCCATTCTGGGCATGCATGTTGGAGATGGGACAGACCTTAGAAAATTATCATATAATTATATATCATGTTCTTTTTCAATTAAAAACTATGTATTTGCGCTAGAACCCTGACATTTAACATGGGTAGGTAGACATGACCTATGTCATCCCTGAATCTCTGCTAGAATCCCCCCCCCCCCCCCCCCCCCCACACACACACACACACACTAAGTTCATGTCTCAACATGCATAGAAATGTTGAATCCTCTCAGCCTGCTCTACACTGCCTGCCTCTACAGGCAAAACATGTCCTCTACTCAGCCATATAGAATCCAAACAAACTAATCAATTGTACTTCAGGAAAAACAAAATAAAATAAATTTTTTGTACAATTATTTTTCATTCATTTTTTTATTGAAAAAAATAATCTTCTAGAAAGTAATTTAATATATAACTCTAGTTCCACTTCAGTCTCGAACTTAAAATTTTCACAGTAGCTTATAATCAAATGGACCTTGACTTGAGCCAAAACTATATTTTTTCCTATTGTACCAACCCGAGATTTTTAGGCCTAAACAATAGGACACAAATCTTAGACTTCAGCATTTTTTGGTAACAAACTACTAGTACATATGTACCTCTTTAAAAAAACGGAAAACTGATGAGAAGCTGAGATAATGGCACCATGAAAAGTCATTATTTTGCTAATATATTGTTCTTCTTGTGCCCTCTTATTCACCATGAAAGTGAAATTAGGTAATCTACCAGAAATGTAGCCCAATCTTTGCTGACAACAAAGATCTTTTTTTTAGTCTCAAGGCTCTACCACATCCCAGTCTTGAGATATTTGCATTTCTGTAAATGCCTAGAAACAAGATAATCTCTGACTGCTATGATTTAAAGATAGTCACCATTTCGAAAAAGAAGCAAGTAAAACCCCAAAAATATTAGTGGTTTTGAACTACTGGCATATAGAGGAGATAGCTGCCCCAAAAATATTGTTCCTCCAAAGTGGTACATGTGTATAGTCTATATTCTGTTTTAACAAAGGTAAGGGATTGAAGATGGGTCATGACCTAATCAACCAGATCATGCATTTGGCAAAATGGATTTGTCCTGAAGTCGGTGTATTGTAAAGTATATCTTAAAATTCTAAACCATCTATTGTACAAATAAAAGGTTAAATGAACTGAAAGACAAATGTTTACCTATTCAAAGAAAAATCAGAGTTTTTATATTGTAAATTATTTCTACAAAGCAGTCATACTCCAGTTTACTTATTCAATTACCAATCAGGTATTGCACAGCTAAATGCATGAGTTATACACATGATTAGTTCAGGATATAGGGCAGTTTTTCTTTCTCTTATAACAATATACTCTTATATTGGCATGTGTTACTTTGTGCTTGGAATGGACTCATTGTTTTCACTTACTGTTATTAGCCTTCATTCTGATAAACCCCACACATTTCCATCTACAACACAATGCTGCTACCCACCTTTGGAACTCCCTACCAAATTCAAATCTCTCTGAAAAAACATATTCCCACCTATGGTATACTGCTCACACTGGTCTACCCTCACTACTATCCTAATCCTTATTCTTAGCCACACTCACTCCTCATGTATCCCCTCTGCCCTTTTCCAACAAGAATGTAAGTTATCTAATCAACATGACATTACTATATATATATATATATTAAAGAAATAGAGAATGCATCGCTAGAAATACAATTTTTGTGATATCTATACCTTATTTTAATTAGTTATCACCTTGCAGGAATTATTTAGAAACACTTCCCAGTATCTTATCTGGGCGGCAGCTTATAATGCGTGATAATGTGTTTGGTAGTCACATATGAATAAATACAAGAATAGATGAAAACAAGCGCCCACAAGTGTAGTTAATATACATGCAGGGAGGGAAGGGTGCAAAAAGATGGTGATATAAACCGGCTTAAAACACTTATCTGAAAATAGAAAAGCTTTTTTTCATGGAGCTCTCGCTTATGGTTTAGTTACATGTAAGAGAAGAAACAGCAAAACATAGTGTGTACCGTTTTTAAAAATTTTTTTGTATTGGTGATATCCACAATTGAATCCAATATCAATTCTTCCAATAAAGCGTTCAGATGTATGTTCAATTCACAATTACGTGAATGCCCAACGCGTTTCGTCCATACAGGACTTCATCAGGGGTCGTAATCTGAGTGGTTGTTAAAAAGAGGGTGATAAACTATATGCTAATTACATTTATCACAATCTTACTAGATTTCAATTCTCTACTCAATCTAGTAAGATTGTGATAAATGTAATTAGCATATAGTTTATCACCCTCTTTTTAACAACCACTCAGATTACGACCCCTGATGAAGTCCTGTATGGACGAAACGCGTTGGGCATTCACGCAATTGTGAATTGAACATACATCTGAACGCTTTATTGGAAGAATTGATATTGGATTCAATTGTGGATATCACCAATACAAAATTCATCAAGATAACTATCAGTCTGTATTGTTCATTTATAGTACAAAGCCATGTGTATGTTTTACTGATGTTTTTTTTATATGGTTACAGTTTTTACTGTTAAATTTTAAAAATAAACACATCTGTTTGTGATATCTGAGGTGGTCTAGCTCCCATGAGAATCTTTTTTCTATTCCCAATTCTGTGCCTTGTCTGACAGGAGGCATTTCTCAGTGGTACGAGCTTTATTGTACATTAGCGCAAAAAAAAGGGTACTTTATCTTTTGGTTTGTATATATATATATATATATATATATATATATATATACATACGCACACAGAGCGATGTTTGACGCTCACAACTTCTTCCATACAATCAATTTAGCAGATGCCTTCCATATGACTAGTGTAGAAATGTTAAACTGTTTCGATTTTAATATCAAATCATCATTCCTGATGACGATGTGTTACTAAAATCGAAAAGTAGAAGCAGTTGTGTCTTCTGTCTATTATCCCGTGAGTGCCACCAACAGCTCAACATTTCTCTCTCTATACAGTATATATATATATATATATATATATATATATAGCAAAATAGGTTCTGTCTGGCACTCGGGGACAAGTAAACCACAGAGACCAGTCTCTGTGGTTTACTAGTCCCTGAGTGCCAGACAGAACCTCTCTTGCTAAACATTTGTGAGTTAGGGCACCGGGGCATGCTGCTAATTGCACGAGTGCTCGTCATTTGGGTAAAAAAAAAAAAAAAGTCTCCCTCCAAGGATGGGTGAATGAGCTGCCCCGAACCCCCACTTACCTACAGAGCCGGAGGACGGTGCGACTGGCTTGTGGGGCTCTTCCTCAGGCGTGCTGAGGGTGGTGAGGCTAGTCGCATGTACTGACACTTTAAAGAGCACAATATGCAGAGCACAGGCAGCCATGTTGTATTATATATAATATTTAATACAAACTATATATTTAGGAGGATTAGGAACTTCACCAAAGCAGCACTGTTTAGTTAATATGTAAGACTTAGTATGTATGCATTTATATTCATGAGTCTCACACAGTATTACATTCATGAGGCCCACAAAGTATTAGCTGTGCCCCCTTCCTGTAAATGTACTGTACATTTTATAAACTACCTCCATTCTCCTGCAGCTCTGATACTATTCTGATACTAGAAGCTTTTCCAATGCCCTCACTGGAATCATGGATAGCAAGTCTGTAACTGTGGCATGCAGGCCAATAATGTGAGGGTTGTGTCTATGTTACCTTCGTGATCAGGACCTGGAAGTGACATAACGAGAGGGCAGGAGAGAAATTCTGCCCAAACAGCACCTAAATGTTTTCTCCGTTCTCCGTTCGTTTGTGGTTAATTTTTTTTTCTATGCACCATTGGAAGCTCGCCAAGCTTCAGGCTCGGTGTATCGCTCCGCTTCGCTCGCCACAGGTTACTATTCCAAATAGTTTGTGACATGGACCCAGGGGCTTATGGGAAAGGTCCTCTCCACAATGGGAAACTAGATGCTTCCATAATGTGAGTCCTGAAGACTATTTCAGGACTCATCCATCATGCAGTAACATCATGGAGGCACACTGCAGTCAATGCTGTCGGGCTCCTCAACCTCTCGTGATGGCTCCATGCTATCCAAGTAGCTCCTCCTGTCCTAACCTGGCGGCTTGGCGGGGAAGGGGTGGTGGTGGGAACTTGCCGGCTCTCTCCCCTGTCTCATTCAGTGCATCAGTCCACCGCGGCCCGTAGTGCCCCTCCTTCTGCGACATGGGTACATGGTTGTGTCTATTTCCTAGTGGGCTAAGGGACATTTGACCCATGTGACACGCAGGAGAAGGGGAGGAGCAAGTTTAGCAAAGGGTCCAGAAATGGACCCTCGTGTGCTCGCTTCGCTCGCCATGCTTCGGGCACGGTGGATCGCTCCATTCCACTTTGCTCGCCACCTGATTACTAAAAGTAATAGTTGGTGGCGTGGATACTGAAAGTAGTATCCTGCTGTCCTTGCTCCGCCCCCTGATGTCACAGGTCCCTTAGCCCACTAGGATTTAGCATCTACCATGGGTACATACTGGATGGCGGGGTCAAGTCATGTGGCAGACGTGAGGCCAGGAAGTTCGCTCAATGACAAATGATGTGCCGCGCGCTGCAGCCTCAGCATCGCTGCAAAGGGGGGAAATGTCTCCCTCAGCAGCAGCAGCACCAGGCCTCTGCCTGTCTGCGGGCCCCCGGGACCTGCTGGGCCCTAAACACCCGCCTATATTGCCTAGCGGTAAATCCGCTACTGCTGTCAAGGTGTATTTATGGATATGGAAATTTAAGAATTGGGTTCCAAGTAGTTGGTATCAATTAGGTTAATTTATGTAACATTTTGTATTTTTTTTTTTTTTGGAGGGGGAACACATTTTTACTAAACAGTTCAAAATCCAAACAAGAATGTTCATTACAGTATGTTACATTTAAATCTCTATGGTCTGGTTATTTTTGCTACATACAAATAAACTTTAACAAGTGATTAAGAAAACTAAGACATTCTTTTAAATCTGAATATTGGGGGTAATTCTGAGTTGATCGCAGCAGGAACTTTGGGGGTAATTCTGAGTTGATCGCAGCAGCAAGTTTGTTAGCAATTGGGCAAAACCATGTGCACTGCAGGGGGGGCAGATATAACATTTGCAGAGAGAGTTAGATTTGGGTTGGTTATTTTGTTTCTGTGCAGGGTAAATACTGGCTGCTTTATTTTTACACTGCAATTTAGATTTCAGTTTGAACACACCCCACCCAAATCTAACTCTCTCTGCACATTTTATATCTGCCTCCCCTGCAGTGCACATGGTTTTGCCCAACTGCTAACAAAATTCCTGCTGCGATCAACTTGGAATTACCCCCATTAACAGAGTGCAAAGGGGGTAATTCTGAGTTGATCCCCCCTTTCTCCATGGGCCCCCTGTGTGCTCCGACACAGCTTTTGCGTTAGCAGTAGCATACCCAGCAGCAGTGCAGTTGGCTCACTGCTGCTGGCGACAGTAGATTCTATAAATCTGCTCCACACTGCCAGAGAGGCCTGTCCGGAGTCTGCTCATGTACAGTAGCACTGCTGCATGGGTGTCAGGGACTGGGAAGGCCAGGCACCTGCACGGGGTACTGAGCTTACGCCTGCACCTGTTCTGGAGGACAAATGCAGCGGAAGCTATAATGTATTGGGTGAGCTGGCAGGGGAAGCTGGTATGTGCAGGCTTGAGGCCAGGGGCGGTTTGGCCCACCAGAATCTTAGTGGCAGTTTCCGCTGTACAGGAGGACATGGCAGCGCTACGCATTCCCCTCCGACTCATCATTACTGCTACGATCGGAGCTCTGCTCCTGTCAGGCAGCGTTTGGAGCTTTCAACTCACTTTACAGTCAGCAGGGGCTGACTGTAAAGGATGCTGTGTGGATGCTGCACTATACTTGGCAAGTTGGCGGCGACTGCAGCCAAGAGATCTGTAGAGTATGCAGAAGCGTAACTAGGGTAGGGCGAGTGGGGCACGTGCCCTGGGTGCCTTGGCAGGCCCAGGAGAGGGGGGTGCCGCCGTCGGCCAGGGCATCATGCCCCACTCGCCCCCGTCACGCCGAAATGTGAGGGGAGGAGAGCGCAGCGTCTCTTCCTCCCCTCACCACCGCTGCCAGCACTAGCAGCGCTGCTGTGCCCGGTCTCCAGCGGCGTTAGCCAATCAGAGCTTACGAACCGGCTCCTGATTGGCTGCCGGTCCGCGAGCTCTGATTGGCTAGCAAACCGGCGCCACACAGCCACTGGAGACCTGGAGCGGTGAGGGGAAGGAGAGGCGCTGCGCTGCGCTCTCCTCCCCTCACATATCAGAGGCGAGCCGGAGCCACAAGCTTTGAGTGACCGGGGGGGAGGGAGCACAGTGGGGCATGTAACTGGCACAGTGGGGCATGTAACTGGCACAGTGGGGCATTGTATCCGGCACTGTGGGGCATTGTATCTGGCACTGTGGGGCATTGTATCTGGCACTGTGGGGCAATGTAACTGGCACTGTGGGGCAATGTAACTGGCACTGTGGGGCATTGTATCTGGCACTGTGGGGCATGTATCTGGCACTGTGGGGCAATGTAACTGCCACTGTGGGGCATGTAACTGGCACTGTGGGCCATTTTCAGTGGCCACACCCCTTCTGGTGTGTGGCCACGCCCATTTTTAACTGCAAATGCTTTTTTTGGGGGGGGGGGGGGGGCATTTTCCTTCTTGCCCTGGGCTCCGAAAACCCTAGTTACACCTCTGAAAGTATGCTCCCAGGGTCACAGGCAACAGGTGGTCCCTGATTTCAAACTTACTGCTGCTGTCCAGACTCCAGCATGAGCCAGCCCCTTTTACCAAGTAGTGCTGTGCTTACAGTGGCTGGCTCCTCCTCTGGGACCAGCCACTAATGAGCTGCGCTTCTTTACAGGTTAGCCTCTCCTTTCTCCCATCATTCACTCTATATTTACAGTACAGTCTACACAGCGTCCTCTCCTCTGTACTCATGGCTGCCTCCATGGCATTAACTCCAGAAACCAGGTAAGGGGGGAGAAGCAGTGCCCAGCACTTTATCCTCTACAGTAATTGACTGCACTGGTACACTAAGGAGGAGTATGAGCTTTTGTGTGTGCCATTGTTTTATCCTCAACAGCAACTTATTACACTACTACTGTTTGAGCGGGGGATGATCAGTTTGTGCGTGTGTGTGTGTGTGTGTGTGTGTAGGTCAATGCACAGAACTTGTCACTACATTTTCATCAACAGTAACTTACTGCACTGGTCTGTATATATTTTGCCTCCTATATTTTGTTACTATATTGAGGGGTTCGGTATGATATATCTGTAAACGGTATGCTGGCTGTCAGTATAGGGACAGCGGCATCCTCTCTTTTGGAATTTTGGCAGCGAGTCCCCTCGCGGGCTCGCTGAGCTCGCCTCACTTCGGTATCGGTATTTCACCGGCTGACGGGATTCCGGCGTCAGTCTCCTGAATGTCGGGATCCCGACAGCCGGCATTTTAAGTGCATCCCATAATCACGTGTGCAAAAAATTATGTGAATTGTTTTAGATTTCTTTTGAGAGAGTACTGGAGAAAATACTTGTAAGGTGACTGAGATGTTCTCCCTGCTGTGTTTTAATTAGAGATGAGCGGGTTCGGTTCCTCGGAATCCGAACCCCCCCGAACTTCAGCCTTTTTACACGGGTCCGAGGCAGACTCGGATCTTCCCGCCTTGCTCGGTTAACCCGAGCGCGCCCGAACGTCATCATCCCGCTGTCGGATTCTCGCGAGGCTCGGATTCTATCGCGAGACTCGGATTCTATATAAGGAGCCGCGCGTCGCCGCCATTTTCACACGTGCATTGAGATTGATAGGGAGAGGACGTGGCTGGCGTCCTCTCCGTTAGAATAGATAGAGACACTTGAGTTGATTTACTACTAACTTAGTAATTTTGGGGAGCATTAGCAGTACTCAGAGTGCAGAGTTTTGCTGATAGTTACTAGTGACCACCACCAGTTTTATTTATTATTTAATATAATCCGTTCTCTGCCTGAAAAAAAACGATACACAGTCACATACCATATCTGTGCTCAGCCTCAGTGTGCTGCATGATAATATCATCAATGTATATCTGACTGTGCTGAGTGCTCACTGCTCACACAGCTGAATTGTGGGGGAGACTGGGGTGCAGTTATAGCAGGAGTACAGTGCACACTTTTGCTGCCAGTGTGACTGACCAGTGACCACCAGTATATTGTCTGCCTGAAAAAGTTAAACACTCCTGTGGTGTTTTTTTTTTTTATTCTATAAACGCATTCTGCTGACAGTGTCCAGCAGGTCCGTCATTCATTATATTATATAAATATTTACCTGCAGTAGTGTTATATTTTTTTTGTTCATCTCTATCATCTTTATCATCTCTATATTAGCAGACGCAGTACGGTAGTCCACGGCTGTGGCTACCTCTGTGTCGTCAGTGCTCGTCCATAATTGTATACCTACCTGTGGTGGTTTTTTTTTTCTATCTTCTTCATACTAGTAGTTTAGGAGTCTGCTGACAGTGTCCAGCAGGTCCGTCATTATATTATATATACCTGCAGTAGTGATATATATATATTTTTTATATCATTATCATCTCTATACTAGCAGACGCAGTACGGTAGTCCACGGCTGTGGCTACCTCTGTGTCGTCAGTGCTCGTCCATAATTGTATACCTACCTGTGGTGGGGTTTTTTTTTCTATCTTCTTCATACTAGTAGTTTAGGAGTCTGCTGACAGTGTCCAGCAGGTCCGTCATTATATTATATATACCTGCAGTAGTGATATATATATATTTTTTATATCATTATCATCTCTATACTAGCAGACGCAGTACGGTAGTCCACGGCTGTAGCTACCTCTGTGTCGTCAGTGCTCGTCCATAATTGTATACCTACCTGTGGTGGGGTTTTTTTTTCTATCTTCTTCATACTAGTAGTTTAGGAGTCTGCTGACAGTGTCCAGCAGGTCCGTCATTATATTATATATACCTGCAGTAGTGATATATATATATATTTTATATCATTATCATCTCTATACTAGCAGACGCAGTACGGTAGTCCACGGCTGTAGCTACCTCTGTGTCGTCAGTGCTCGTCCATAATTGTATACCTACCTGTGGTGGGTTTTTTTTTTTCTATCTTCTTAACACTAGTAGTAGGAGTCTGCTGACAGTGTCCAGCAGGTCCGTCATTATATTATATATACCTGCAGTAGTGATATATATATATATTTTATATCATTATCATCTCTATACTAGCAGACGCAGTACAGTAGTCCACGGCTGTAGCTACCTCTGTGTCGTCAGTCACTCGTCATCCATAATATACTAGTATCCATCCATCTCCATTGTTTACCTGAGGTGCCTTTTAGTTGTGCCTATTAAAATATGGAGAACAAAAATGTTGAGGTTCCAAAAATAGGGAAAGATCAAGATCCACTTCCACCTCGTGCTGAAGCTGCTGCCACTAGTCATGGCCGAGACGATGAAATTCCATCAACGTCGTCTGCCAAGGCCGATGCCCAATGTCATAGTATAGAGCATGTAAAATCCAAAACACAAAATATCAGTAAAAAAAGGACTCAAAAATCTAAAATAAAATCGTCGGAGGAGAAGCGTAAACTTGCCAATATGCCATTTACCACACGGAGTGGCAAGGAACGGCTGAGGCCCTGGCCTATGTTCATGGCTAGTGGTTCAGCTTCACATGAGGATGGAAGCACTCAGCCTCTCGCTAGAAAAATGAAAAGACTTAAGCTGGCAAAAGCACAGCAAAGAACTGTGCGTTTTTCGAAATCACAAATCCACAAGGAGAGTCCAATTGTGTCGGTTGCGATGCCTGACCTTCCCAACACTGGACGTGAAGAGCATGCGCCTTCCACCATTTGCACGCCCCCTGCAAGTGCTGGATGGAGCACCCGCAGTCCATTTCCTGATAGTCAGATTGAAGATGTCAGTGTTGAAGTACACCAGGATGAGGAGATTATGGGTGTTGCTGGCGCTGGGGAGGAAATTGACAAGGAGGATTCTGATGGTGAGGTGGTTTGTTTAAGTCAGGCACCCGGGGAGACACCTGTTGTCCGTGGGAGGAATATGGCCATTGACATGCCTGGTGAAAATACCAAAAAAAATCAGCTCTTCGGTGTGGAAGTATTTCAACAGAAATGCGGACAACAGGTGTCAAGCCGTGTGTTGCCTTTGTCAAGCTGTAATAAGTAGGGGTAAGGACGTTAACCACCTCGGAACATCCTCCCTTATACGTCACCTGCAGCGCATTCATCATAAGTCAGTGACAAGTTCAAAAACTTTGGGCGACAGCGGAAGCAGTCCACTGACCAGTAAATCCCTTCCTCTTGTAACCAAGCTCACGCAAACCACCCCACCAACTCCCTCAGTGTCAATTTCCTCCTTCCCCAGGAATGCCAATAGTCCTGAAGGCCATGTCACTGGCAATTCTGACGAGTCCTCTCCTGCCTGGGATTCCTCCGATGCATCCTTGAGTGTAACGCCTACTGCTGCTGGCGCTGCTGTTGTTGCTGCTGGGAGTCGATGGTCATCCCAGAGGGGAAGTCGTAAGACCACTTTTACTACTTCCACCAAGCAATTGACTGTCCAACAGTCCTTTGCGAGGAAGATGAAATATCACAGCAGTCATCCTGCTGCAAAGCGGATAACTGAGGCCTTGGCATCCTGGGCGGTGAGAAACGTGGTTCCGGTATCCATCATTACTGCAGAGCCAACTATAGACTTGTTTGAGGTACTGTGTCCCCGGTACCAAATACCATCTAGGTTCCATTTCTCTAGGCAGGCGATACCGAAAATGTACACAGACCTCAGAAAAAGACTCACCAGTGTCCTAAAAAATGCAGTTGTACCCAATGTCCACTTAACCACGGACATGTGGACAAGTGGAGCAGGGCAGACTCAGGACTATATGACTGTGACAGCCCACTGGGTAGATGTATTGACTCCCGCCGCAAGAACAGCAGCGGCGGCACCAGTAGCAGCATCTCGCAAACGCCAACTCTTTCCTAGGCAGGCTACGCTTTGTATCACCGCTTTCCAGAATACGCACACAGCTGAAAACCTCTTACGGCAACTGAGGAAGATCATCGCAGAATGGCTTACCCCAATTGGACTCTCCTGTGGATTTGTGGCATCGGACAACGCCAGCAATATTGTGTGTGCATTAAATCTGGGCAAATTCCAGCACGTCCCATGTTTTGCACATACCTTGAATTTGGTGGTGCAGAATTATTTAAAAACGACAGGGGCGTGCAAGAGATGCTGTCGGTGGCCAGAAGAATTGCGGGACACTTTCTGCGTACAGGCACCACGTACAGAAGACTGGAGCAACACCAAAAACGCCTGAACCTGCCCTGCCATCATCTGAAGCAAGAAGTGGTAACGAGGTGGAATTCAACCCTCTATATGCTTCAGAGGTTGGAGGAGCAGCAAAAGGCCATTCAAGCGTATACAACTGACCACGATATAGGAGGTGGAATGCACCTGTCTCAAGCGCAGTGGAGAATGATTTCAACGTTGTGCAAGGTTCTGCAACCTTTTGAACTTGCCACACATGAAGTCAGTTCAGACACTGCCAGCCTGAGTCAGGTCATTCCCCTCATCAGGCTTTTGCAGAAGAAGCTGGAGACATTGAAGGAGGAGCTAACACAGAGCGATTCCGCTAGGCATGTGGGACTTGTGGATGGAGCCCTTAATTCGCTTAACAAGGATTCACGGGTGGTCAATCTGTTGAAATCAGAGCACTACATTTTGGCCACCGTGCTCGATCCTAGATTTAAAACCTACGTTGTATCTCTCTTTCCGGCAGACACAAGTCTGCAGGGGTTCAAAGAACTGCTGGTGAGAAAATTGTCAAGTCAAGCGGAACGCGACCTGTCAATCTCCTCCTTCACATTCTCCCGCAACTGGGGGTGCGAGGAAAAGGCTCAGAATTCCGAGCCCACCCGCTGGCGGTGATGCAGGGCAGTCTGGAGCGACTGCTGATGCTGACATCTGGTCCGGACTGAAGGACCTGCCAACGATTACGGACATGTCGTCTACTGTCACTGCATATGATTCTCTCACCATTGAAAGAATGGTGGAGGATTATATGAGTGACCGCATCCAAGTAGGCACGTCAGACAGTCCGTACGTATACTGGCAGGAAAAAGAGGCAGTTTGGAGGCCCTTGCACAAACTGGCTTTATTCTACCTAAGTTGCCCTCCCACAAGTGTGTACTCCGAAAGAGTGTTTAGTGCCGCCGCTCACCTTGTCAGCAATCGGCGTACAAGGTTACTTCCAGAAAATGTGGAGAAGATGATGTTCATTAAAATGAATTATAATCAATTCCTCCATGGAGACATTCACCAGCAGCAATTGCCTCCACAAAGTACACAGGGAGCTGTGATGGTGGATTCCAGTGGGGACGAATTGATAATCTGTGAGGAGGGGGATGTACACGGTGATGAATCGGAGGATGATGATGAGGTGGACATCTTGCCTCTGTAGAGCCAGTTTGTGCAAGGAGAGATTAATTGCTTCTTTTTTGGTGGGGGTCCAAACCAACCCGTCATTTCAGTCACAGTCGTGTGGCAGACCCTGTCACTGAAATGATGGGTTGGTTAAAGTGTGCATGTCCTGTTTATACAACATAAGGGTGGGTGGGAGGGCCCAAGGACAATTCCATCTTGCACCTCTTTTTTCTTTCATTTTTCTTTGCGTCATGTGCTGTTTGGGGAGTGTTTTTTGGAAGGGCCATCCTGCGTGACACTGCAGTGCCACTCCTAGATGGGCCAGGTGTTTGTGTCGGCCACTAGGGTCGCTTATCTTAGTCACACAGCTACCTCATTGTGCCTCTTTTTTTTCTTCTTTGCGTCATGTGCTGTTTGGGGAGTATTTTTTGGAAGGGCCATCCTGCGTGACACTGCAGTGCCACTCCTAGATGGGCCAGGTGTTTGTGTCGGCCACTAGGGTCACTTATCTTAGTCACACAGCTACCTCATTGCGCCTCTTTTTTTTCTTCTTTGCGTCATGTGCTGTTTGGGGAGTATTTTTTGGAAGGGCCATCCGGCCTGACACTGCAGTGCCACTCCTAGATGGGCCAGGTGTTTGTGTCGGCCACTAGGGTCGCTTAGCTTACTCACACAGCTACCTCATTGCGCCTCTTTTTTTCTTTGCGTCATGTGCTGTTTGGGGGGTGTTTTTTGGAAGGGCCATCCTGCGTGACACTGCAGTGCCACTCCTAGATGGGCCAGGTGTTTGTGTCGGCCACTTGGGTCGCTGAGCTTATTCATCCAGCGACCTCGGTGCAAATTTTAGGACTAAAAATAATATTGTGAGGTGTGAGGTGTTCAGAATAGACTGAAAATGAGTGGAAATTATGGTTATTGAGGTTAATAATACTTTGGGATCAAAATGACCCCCAAATTCTATGATTTAAGCTGTTTTTTAGGGTTTTTTGAAAAAAACACCCGAATCCAAAACACACCCGAATCCGACAAAAAAAATTCGGTAAGGTTTTGCCAAAACGCGTTCGAACCCAAAACACGGCCACGGAACCGAACCCAAAACCAAAACACAAAACCCGAAAAATTTCCGGTGCACATCTCTAGTTTTAATGCTGCTTATACTTTTTTTTTTTTCTATTTACTTGGCCCATACTTGATATAGTTGTAATACAGTGATTAACACATGCTTGTGTCATAATAATAATATGTGGATATTAGTGATGTGCACCGGCAATTTTTCGGGTTTTGTATTTTGGTTTTGGATTCAGTTCAGCGGCCGTGTTTTGGATTCGGACGCGGTTTAGCAAAACCTCCCTTAAACATTTTTGTCGGATTCGGGTGTGTTTTGGATTCGGGTGTTTTTTTTCAAAAACCTCTAAAAAATACAGCTTAAATCATAGAATTTGGGGGTAATTTTGATCCCATAGTATTATTAACTTCAATAACCATAATTTCCACTCATTTCCAGTCTATTCTGAACACCTCACACCTCACAATATTATTTTTAGTCCTAAAATTTGCACCAAGGTCGCTGGATGACTAAACTAAGCAACCCAAGTGGCCGACACAAACACCTGGCCCATCTAGGAGTGGCACTGCAGTGTTAGACAGGATGGCACTTAAAAAAATTGTCCCCAAACAGCACATGATGCAAAGAAAAGAGAAAAAGAGGTGCACTGTGGTCGCTGGATGGCTAAGCTAAGCGACACAAACACCTCAATATCACAGGAATTATTCGTTCTAATCAATGGTATTATTGGTCCAAATCACTGGAAGAAAATGACAAAATGACAGTAATTATTCGTTCTAATCAATGGTATTATTGGCCCAAATCACTGGAAGAAAATGACAAAATCACAGGAATTATTCGTTCTAATCAATGGTATTATTGGTACAAAAGACTGGAAGAAAATGACAAAATCACTGGAATTATTTGGCAAGATCACTGCAATTAATAATTATAAATCACTGATATTAATTGGTAAAATCTCGCTATCGCCTGCCTAGTGAAGTGGAATCTAGATGGGATTTTGTACCAGGGACACAATAACTTCATCAATTGTCTAAATCCCAATGCACTTATGGCGGAAAACAGGTGCACGTCTAACAGCGCACTGATTATACTGAGAACTGATTATACTTATCACTGATGATACTATGGGGAACTGACACTGAGCTGCGAGAACAGCACTGGACTATTGTACTGTAGTATACTGGTCACCACAATGCAGCACTGACACTGAGCACAGATATTAAGTACTCATCAGGATACTAGAAGTGAAACGGTGCAGCAAGATAACGTTATGGCCTACTGTACTGTACTACTATATACTGGTGGTCACCACAATGCAGCACTGTACTACTATATACTGGTCACAACAATGCAGCAGATATTGAGCACTGATCAGAATACTAGAACTGAGTCTGACACAGAGCTGCAAGATACAGCAATGGCCTACTGTACTGTACTACTATATACTGGTGGTTACCACAATGCAGCACTGTACTACTAAATACTGGTGGTCACCACAATGCAGCACAGATATTGAGCACTGATCAGGATACTAGAAGTGACACAGAGCAGCAAGATACTGCAATGGTCTACTGTACTGTACTACTATATACTGGTGGTCACCACAATGCAGCACTGTACTACTATATACTGGTCATAACAATGCAGCAGATATTGAGCACTGATCAGGAGAATAGAACGGAGTCTGACACGGAGCTACAAGATACAGCAATGGACTACTGTACTGTACTACTATATACTGGTGGTCACCACAATGCAGCACTGTACTGCTATATACTGGTGGTCACCACAATGCAGCACAGATATTGAGCACTGATCAGAAGAATAGAACTGAGTCTGACACGGAGCTGCAAGATACAGCAATGGACTACTGTACTGTACTACTATATACTGGTGGTCACCACAATGCAGCACTGTACTACTATATACTGGTCACAACAATGCAGCAGATATTGAGCACTGATCAGGAGAATAGAACGGAGTCTGACACGGAGCTGCAAGATACAGCAATGGACTACTGTACTGTACTACTATATACCGGTGGTCACCACAATGCAGCACTGTGCTACTATATACTGGTGGTCACCACAATGCAGCACATATATTGAGCACTGATCAGGAGAATAGAAGTGACACAGAGCAGCAAGATACAGCAATGTCCTACTGTACTGTACTACTATACACTGGTGGTCACCACAATGCAGCACTGTACTACTATATACTGGTCACAACAATGCAGCAGATATTGAGCACTGATCAGAAGAATAGAACTGAGTCTGACATGGAGCTATAAGATACAGCAATAGCCTACTGTACTGTACTACTATATACTGGTGGTCACCACAATGCAGCACTGTACTACTATATACTGGTCACAACAATACAGCAGATATTGAGCACTGATCAGGAGAATAGAACTGAGTCTGACACGGAGCTGCAAGATACAGCAATGGACTACTGTACTGTACTACTATATACTGGTAGTCACCACAATGTAGCACACTGAGCACAGATATTGAGCTTCTCAGGCAGAGAAAGTAGCCACGTCCTCTCCGCACAATCGACAGTGCACGAGTGAAAATGGCGGCGACACGCGGCTCTTTATATGGAATCCGAATTTCGCAAGAATCCGACAGCGGGATGATGACGTTTTCCCCCGTTCGGGTTTTGCGTGTTAGGCGGGAAGATCCGAGGCTGCCTCGGACCCGTATAAACCACGTGAAGTTTGGGCGGGTTCGGATCTCGACGAACCGAACCCGCTCATCTCTAAAATATATATATATATATATATATATATATATATATATATACCATAGGGAGTTCCAAATCATTTGGAAGGTGCACTGGCACAAGTAAATAATCGTAGATACTTCTACATAAAATCACCAAAGCTTTTATTGTCGACGTTTCGGTCTGGTCACAGGCCTTTATCAAGACAGGTGATGTATCATCTCATCAATTCATCATTAAAGACAACATGCGTGTAATCTGCAAATGCACAGTAATATACAGTCACAAGCAATATGCCTCACCGGCCCCTATGGGTACCTAATGGTTACAATAATGGACCCACCACCAAAGAAAAACACCTATTAAAACTGTGCCTAAAGGATATTTCCATCCAAAGGAAAAGTACCAATTACCTGGGATACCTGTAAGAGTCCACACCGGGCATCTCTCATATCAGAATATAAGAAAATATAAAATGCTTGGAATAATACACTAAAAGGGCGTACTCCATTCTGCCAAAGAGATAATGAAAATAATAATAAACGACTTTACACTCCAACCTCCATTGGTTAAACTCACATCACAAAAATTAACTCCATACCTCATTGGAGTAGCCATGGAAAAAATGAAGCAGCGGTGCAGGTGGTGTAGCATCTAAGGTAGTCCAACCTGCTAAAACCAAATGGGAGATACCCTCAATAGATTCTAATATGGATCAGAAATACAGGTCATAATATAACCAACAATATAAAATAAAAGATCAGTACTCACTTCGGCCAAGGGACACAACAGGCATTGCTGCATGCTGTCCCTATGTGCAAGTGAGCTATTTAAACTGAAATGACCGGAAGTGACGTCCATTCCGGAAGCCACCCCCGCAGTCACAATTCCACTCATGGTAGAAAACTACTATGTGTTCTATAATGCCCTAAACATGCAGAAAAACAGTGCCCCACCTGCGGGTCAGGCCACCCAGCCAAACCAGCATCCGCGCTGGCTCCAGCCAGACGCCGTCTCCCGTAGTGTAACGCTACAGGAAATGCGTCATCCTGCGTTCCAGCGACGACACTTCCGTGCAGTTCAGCAACCGGAAGTATACGCACATATATCACGACCCTGTAATCAGCAACAACAACCATACAGTGCTAGGGCATCCCAGCACTGGGTTAAACAACACAGTATCGTCAAGAATTTCAGTAGCCCTATTTCCGTACGGCTCAGCAGCAGGAAGTGTACGGAAAACTATCGCATCCCTGTTGCAAAGCTACCAGGGCGCAATACTAGTGCGTCCCAGCACTGAGCTAAATAATGCAACCAATCACTACAGTCTTCTAGCAAAAATAAGATGGAAATTTGTATCCACTGTAAAGGCACTATTGACAGGTTCCACAATTGGCTTATAGGCACTAATGGATCATCATAGAACCCAACTAATATATTACAAACGGATTAGTTCCATAACTAAAGGGAATAAGCACTCATACAGGTGCCAGTTTAATTGTAATGCATCATGCATCCAACCCTACGTAAATGTATATGTGCATATATACACACATACATCACCGTGGGTAGCTATTAACTTATCCGGTCCAAATGTATGCCAGAAACCCAAGAGGCCGGTGAGTCATTCACAAAGCAATGGTCCTAAAGTCAGCAAAAAAAGACAAGTACCTAACAAATACAAATAACTTGAATTAATACACAAGCTTATATATAAAAGAGCCTATATATCAAAGTGAAGTCGCCCCTGCTATGTGCCGCATCAGAGCCCAACCACACGGCAAACAAATTTGCTACTACAGAAAAGGATGTAATGTATTCGTTTCATTAAGACCCCTAGGTGACACAGTATCGAGAGTGTATATCCAATAACACTCTCGTTGTTTAAAGGGCCAAAGATCGGTCCCCTCCTATTGAATTTGGGGGAATCCAATCGATAATTTTGCACTTGAGGCTCGCCACTTGGTGCCTAGCTTCCAAGAAATGGCGAGCTACCGGCTTATCAGTCTTGCCCGTAAGGATGGCCGTGTGTATTGAAGACCTGTGGTTGGCCATCCGATCACGGAACATTCGGGTAGTAAGGCCGACATAGTACAGCCCACACGGGCACTTCAATATATATATAATGAAATCAAGGCGACAATGCAAATGGTATTTCAATCAAATGGTTCTTCCAGTGTGTGGGTGGCTAAATGTAGGTACTGTAATCATGGACCGGCACGTAGTGCAACTACCGCACGAAAAACATCCCGGTTTAGACTGCATCAAAGCAGTCCAAGGGGTATTAATCGTATCTTCTTCAGGAAATAATCTTGGTCTCATGAGGAGCTGTTTGAGATTAGCTCCCCTTCTATACGCCATCATTGGTACCCCTGTTTTTGAAAAAGGTAAAGTTTCATCTGATTTGATAATGGGCCAATGATGATGTAATGCCTTTTTCATCTTAGCAGAGTTGCCATCAAACTGTGTAGGAAAGATCAAACGATCTTGGATTTCCTTTTTAGGTTTGGTGCCGGTAAATATCTGTTCAGCTTTTTGTCGACACCCCCGTAGTTGTTTTGGGGAATAGCCACGTACTAAAAAACGTGTAGTGATCTCATTGCATTGGTCATTTCTATGCCTCGGTTCGGAATTCAGCCTCATTACCCTCAGGAACTGTGAAGTCGGCAGACTCTCTTTTAGAGCTGAGGGATGATGGCTGGTAGCTAACAATAACTGATTACGATCTGTGGGTTTCCGAAAGAGGGTATAACTCAACTGTGCACCTGTATTCATGAGAGTAACATCCAGAAAATTAAATTTCTGAATAGGAACTCGTTTGTGTAAATTTTATAGGACTAGGCAGTGCTTTCAACTCCCCCACCATATATATAGTATTTTGGTTGAACATGGGGTACACTGATTTAGCATAAGTGAACTCATACCTTTATCCTTTTGACCGAGTTATCAACTGCCAGTGACTGACAGTTCGTGAATAAGAGACTGACTTTCCGTGAACCAGGAGACACCACAGAGAGACCAACTGTCCGTCAAACTGACTCTCTAACTGTGACTGAATGGACTGAGAGACCACCCCAAAGATTTTTCTGCACACTGTTTTTCACTTACTGAGGAAAGGCAATGTTTATTTATTTTGCTGTGAATGACAAAGTATGTATTATTTTTCTAGTGCAATGTTTTTCATCTGCGCATGCATCTGAGTTGCACCATGTATGCATCCCGATGGTGTTTGTACAGAGTCATTCTACAGAGTCAGACGGATGCACCAAGAAGTGTATTAGAAATGTGTAGGGCATTCCTAGGCGGGGGTTGGCTAATCAGACAAAGTAGTAGCGTAGTATGGGTGTGATATAGTAGGGACACAGGCATGTTGCTGATAGTGGTTGTGTATAGAGATGCTGAGTTGCTCCCATTGGAGACCATACTCGGATGAGCTGCACATAGCATAAGGCTGGTGAAAGTGCCAGTGGTGCCACTGATGGTGGTGATGACGCACAAAGCATGATTGCAGAGCCTGTACACACTGACAGTGGGCTTCTCAGTCCTTGCGCTAGGGAAGGGCTGTGTAGCAGTATTACCATAAAGTCGCAGATGCAACTGCAGCAAAAATGCAAAGAATGCCATAACTGTGTCCAATTCAGAATCAGGCCCTGTGAGGAGAGAGCATTCCTTCTCCCTCAACAGACCCCGCCCCCTCAAAATACCCCATCTCTAATAGGGTTGCTTCCAGAAATCTCCAGGGCTGATTTCCCAGCCCAATCCACCCCTGCTGGGGACCCTGCCATTTGTGGGGCACGCATCATATGGATATGTATAGAGAGGGACAGAGGCTACAGCAGGAGCTTGCCATGACCCTGCCACATGCTGAGATCCATCCAAGCACATCTTCAGCTAGGAGCAGCAGCTAGGAGCACTGAGTCCTCTCCTAGCAAGTAAGTACCCTGATTCATGTAATACTGTGTCCTCATCCCCCATTCTCCCCATCATCACATAACTGCTGCCCACTAGTCCCAAGGCTTTGAGGAGACCTTCTCTTCCCCATTCCAGTCAGCCACCACCAGCTATAACAGATTCTGCTGCTCAGTGGATTGTGTGTCCATGCCAGGAGCAGCCTAGAGCACTCCACCCTGGATGGAGATGTGCAGCCCTCAGCAGTCATTGCCACCTCTCCCCTTAGGCATTCTACAGTCTTCTCCAAGCTTGAGTGGCTGCATCCTACAGCTGGGAGCTGATATCACCCTAGGACCATCAGTATCCTCTCTATGCCACCCAGGTCCCACTTCCTTAAGATATGACTTCTACTCTGTGTTTGCCCATCCCAAAGCCCAGACTCTCTATAAGTGTCTCTGTGTCTAGGTTGTTTACTGCAATTTTACAGGAGACATTACATTCCCCATAGAGAACCCGAGGAAGCAGATGTACTCGGATCTACAAGGTGGGTTCTGTGCCATTGTGCAGGTAGAACCTGCGCTGCTGATGCTACCTCATGGGGAAGGAGGCACACACAGACACACAGCGGGCACATCCAGGGAGGTAGAGCATACTAGAGGTGGAGGGCCCCCTATCTTAAGTGCCCTGGGCCCCCTGAAGGCTTATTCCGGCCCTGATGACAGGGAAATCATGTGTTTTAACTTTATCGCTTCTTCTTATTTTCGTCTAAGCAACTGGTTTTCTTTACACTCCAATGTCACAAAACTGTCAGTTGTACAGTAGCTGTTGCCTCCAGCAAAGCATTATGTGTTAAACCCCACAGTATTAAGTAGCATCATATGATATGACGTTAGTGATTTTGATCAGCATGAAGGGATCACTAAGGAGATAAAATGCTGCCTAATATCTCTTCCATGTACTGCAGCATACACACTGTCCACATGGTTGCCAAATATTCTGATAAACATTAAGTAGCCTGTTATGTTTTACTAACGGTAAATGTTAGAAATAGGCAATGCACACACACTTCATAATCATAGCGCAAGTGATATATGTAGGGTAAAATATCTTTTTATTTGCTGTTTGCTCTTTTGTACTGTCTGGAACAGTGGAAAATATATACAGGTTGAGTATCCCATATCCAAATATTCCGAAATACGGAATTTTTTGAGTGAGAGTGAGATAGTGAAATCTTTGTTTTCTGATGGCTCAATGTACACAAACTTTGTTTAATACACAAAGTTATTAAAAATATTACCTAAAATGAACTTCAGGCTGTGTGTATAAGGTGTATATGAAACGTAAATGCATTCTGTGCTTAGACTTGGGTCCCATCACTATGATATCTCATTATGGTATGCAAATATTCCAAAATACGGAAAAATCCGATATCCAAAATACTTCTGGTACCGAGGATAAGGGATACTCAACCTGTAATACCTTTATACTATGCATGAAGAAAGGAGGACAGCATAGGTGTGCGCAGGGGGGGTGCCTGGTGCGCACAGGCACCCCCTAATGTCTGGCACCCTGATCTCACAAGCCTGATGCAGCGATCGCCGAGCAGGCACCCTGTCAGGACTGCATTACTGACCGGACTCCTGGGTTAATCAAGGGTGCCACTGCCACCGGCTGTCAAACTCCCGGCTCCTCCTCCGTGTACAAAAACAGCGTGATGTGATTACGTCATGCTGCTCACACGCCCACCCGCCACATGCACACCTCTCTCTTTCTATGCTATGCCAACGCTAGCCACTGATGAGGAGCAGCATGCAGCCAGCGTTCCTCATAGGAAGACAAATTCAATACTGGCAGGCGGTCGGCAGCAGCATTGACAAGTCACTCGTTTTTCCAGCAGCAGCAGTACTAGTCTGCGACTGTCAGTGTCAGTTTAGTTACTAACTTGTAAGTAAGCTGCTGCAGCTTGCAGGGGAAAGAGAGGGGGAGCCAGACCAGGCTGAGGAAGAGCATTGTAATTGCAGTGAGTGTCATTAGGGGTGTTTGTTTGGTGCACACCACAACATCTGACAATGTATCTGCATTATTAGGATTGGTACAAGGGTGGATATTTTATATTGCGTTGACCGTCAATAGATGGTGCTAGACACGCCCCAAAAGGCGGTGCTAGACACACCCCTCTGAAGGTGCACCCCCTAATAAAATGTGCTGCGCACGCCTATGGAGGACAGGCACACACATACAAATTATAAGAAAAAAATAGCAAATGATATGTATGAAGGTTTCATAATTCACTATGGAAACATACAGTATAAAAGATAGGGCTCTGTTTATTTGGGGAAAATCATTTAATTAATGTGACGAGTGAACAACTGCTTAATGCTGGACACATTGCAAATGTCTCCTACATTAGACAGTCTAATGCTGTTGGCTTATTTATTAAGCTTAAACGCAATCGTTTTTGGAGCTTGGCCCAGGCCTACCGAGAGCTTCCACAGGCCAAAGTAATGAGAGGGGACGTGGCCAGATCTGTGGACATGTGGCCACACAGGGGAAATATTTTCTAATAAGAAAATATACTGTCAGGGCCAGTGGCGTAAATTTGTCCCAGTTGCCCGGAGACAAGATAAATATTGGTGCCCCCCTATTTCCTATATCAAGATAAATGTGTGTGTGTGTGTGTGTGTGTGTGTGTGTGTGTTCTGAAAAAAATTATATACTGTATTTATACATTTAATTGTCTTTTATTTTAAATCACACATTTCTTAGCAGTCATACCCAGGATTAGAACCCATGACATGTTACACTAACAGCAGACACTTTACTGATAGAGCTATTTGCTCCTGTTGAGGACGCATGAGAATGCTAACTATATGAAGTTACTTGTCATTGTCAGAGAAATATCTTCATATAGTTAACATTCTCATATTTCCTATACAAGAGCAAACAGCTTCATCAGTAAGGTGTCTGCTTACAGTGTAATAGGTTGTGGTTTCTAATCCTGGGTGTGACACTTGTAAAATGTGTATAATAAAGAGGGTGTGATTTGTAAGGTGCAGGGACCAGTGAGGAAGTCGGCCACTGAAACGACAGCAGCAGCTATCAATTAACTTAATTCAATGGTGTCACAGAATGGGAGGAGAGGTGCCCCCCTTCAGAGCAGGAGCCCGGCGGCAGATGACTCTGTTGCCTCCCAGAGTTCTGCCTCTGGTCAGGGCTCCACTGCTATCTTTGATCAATATACCGAACAGAGGGGCAGATGTATTTAGCCTGAAGAAGTGATAAGTGGAAAGTGATAACACACCAGCCAATCAGATCCTAACTGACATTTTTCAAACCTGTAATGATTGGCTGCTGCGTTATCACCTTCCACTGCTTTATCACTTCCCCAGGCTTAATACATCTAAAAGTATATTACAGATAGGTTGATGAAGTAAGAATTGGATAGAACTATTTAGCTACTGTATACATATATAGTAATTAGAAAAATGGAGATTAGAGTGGAGAGTGCAACGAGTGACAGCACAGGTACCAGCTGCCATGATTAGCTGGTGATATACTTGAATTAAAGAGCAGTGTGCAGGGCTGCAGTGCCGATTCCACCCAGTGCGGGGTGGGGGCCGCTAGGCACATGTAAACATACATGTGAAGAAATATGTATAGATGTGTTGCCAGTGTATACCAGATTGGCGGTGGCGCTGTATATCACGGCTGCTGTGTTGAATACAGAACTCAGTCAGCAAGCATTAGGATCCACTCCCCTTCTTAGCCCACCCCCAGGCTCTCATAGGTTTCACAGGTGTCTGGGGGCAGGTTTAACAGAGCCAGCTCTAACCAATATGATGCCCTAGGCAAGATTTGGCTGGTGCACCCTAGCACCTCTGCTAGTTCTGCCTCTGGCCCTGCGCCCCTTTCCCAGCACCATCACCCCTCACCCATAGCAGTCCTCATTTTGGTGTTCCTACCCCCCTATATTTTAATTAGGAACAGTGTGCACATTCTGCGCACAGCCCAAAAAGGGGATGTTCTTGCTTAGAAGGGTTATGGCCCACCCTAATTCAAATTACACCACACAGTAGTGCAACTTTATTCACATTTTATCATGCGATAGTGTCCCTAATTCATGCTACATCACACAGTAGTACCACTATACCTTATATACATTACTCTTCACAGTAGTGCCCCTTATTCACATTACATCACACTGAACACCATATTGCTCGTTATTCACATTAGACCACACAATAGTGCCTTTTCTATACGTTACGCCACACAGTAGAGCACCTTATACACATGACACACATTATTAATGTCCTTATAAACATAATGTGCCTTACACATTATGCCAACCTTTATTAATGCCCTTATACAAATAATGGGGGTCATTCCGACCTGATATCACGCTAGGTTTTTTTTCGCTGTGATCAGGTCATAACTGTGCATGCGTGTGCACTGCAATGCGCAGGCACATCGCACGGGTACAAAGCGAATCGTTGTTGTGCGAAGGATTGTATGAAGAATCCATTCTCACAGCTGATCGCAAGGATATTGACAGGAAGAAGGGATTTGTGGGTGGCAACTGACTGTTTTCTAGGAGTGTTTGGAAAAACGCAGGCGTGTATAAGCTTTTGTAGGGAGGGTGTCTGACGTCAATTCCGAGACCGGACAGGCTGAAGTGATCACAGCAGCTGAGTAAGTCCTGGGCAACTCAGAAACTGCACAAAACTTTTTTGTACCGCTCGGCTGCACATGCGATCGCACACTTGCAAAGCAAAAATACACTCCCCCTATGGGCGGTGACTATCTGCTCGCAGAAGTGCAAAAAAAACCTAGCGAGCGATCAGGTCTGAATTAGGCCCAATGTCCCTTACACATATGCCGTGCATTATTAATGCCCTTATACACATAATGACACACATAATGTCCCTTACACATTTGCTGCACATTATTAATGCATTTATATACATGACACACATAATGCCCCTTACACATGCCAAAGACTACTGCACAACTAACCCACCCACACACAGCACTCTCATGGCTACTAACACTGTGGGGGTCATTCCGAGTTGATTGCTTGCAAGCAACTTTTTGCAGCGCTGCGATCAGATAGTCGCCGCCTATGGGGGTCATTCCGACCCATTCGCACGCTGCTGTTTTACGCAGCGGTGTGAATGGGTCGGCTCTGCACATGCGTGGCGGCCGCAATGCGCAGGCACGTCGTTGCCCAGCGATAGCCATCGCTGGGCAACGACAAGAAGAACTAAGAAAGTGATCATTGCCGCGATCGCAAGAAAAGTGACAGGAGGAAGGTGTTCCGGGGCGTCAACTGACCATTTTCTGGGAGTGGTGCGGCGAACGCAGGAGTGTCCAGGCGTTTGCAGGGCAGGTGTCTGACGTCAATTCCGGGACCTGACAGGATGAAGATATTGCAGCTGGTAAATAACTCCAGAGCTACTCAGAAACTGCACAACATGTTTTTGCATAGCTCGGCTGCACAAGCGTTCGCAGCCTTGCTATGTGAAAAAACCTTCCCCTATAGGCGGTGCCTAGTTGATCGCATGGGCAGCAAAAAGTTGCTACGTGCGATCAACTCGGAATGACCTCCTATGGGGGAGTATATTTTCGCTTTGCAAGTGTGTGTACGCTGTTGCAGCAGACGGCACAAAAAAGTTTTTTGCAGTCTCTGAGTAGCTCTGGACTTACTCAGCCACTGCAATCACTTCAGTCTTTTTGGCCCCGGAATTGACGTCCGACACCCGCACTGCAAATGCTTGGACACGCCTGCATTTTTCCAAACACTTCCAGAAAACGGTCAGTTGACACCCACAAACGGCCTCTTTCTGTCAATCACCTTGCGATCGGCTGTGTGAACGGATTCTTGTTAAATCCATCGCCCAGCGCGATCCTCTTTGTATCCGTACGATGCGCCGGCTCACTGCGGTGCATACGCATGCGCAGTTTTGGCCAGATTTAACCTGATCGCAGCGCTGTGAAAAGTTGCTAGTGCGTGATCAGCTCGGAATGACTCCCTGTGACCTCTGCCTCTGCTTGGATACAGATGTGTCCACATACATGGCATGAGTTAGCTGGCAGCTCTGCTAACGTTGGGCATCTTATTGATGAAAATGCATCTTATTTGCATTACTAAAGTATGTGGCTAGGATGCACAAGCAGCTCCTGCTGATTAAAATGATATGCAGCATGTCTATATTCTGTGTGCGACTGTGTGATTTCCAGTAATACACTGTAACATAGCATTTCGTATGAAGATACAGCTGCAGTCACACACAGAATATAGACATGCTGCATATCATTTTATTCAGCAGAAGCTGCTTGTGCCCCTAGGCATTTGCTTAGTTTGTCTATGCCTAGGACCGGCTCTTGGGTTTAGGAGAGTGAAATCTAATGCTGACACACGGTGCGCTCCTGATCCCACATACACAACATATATATTAAGTTTTCTTAATGCTCAGTCTACCCCATCTGTGTCACCCCTGTCTGTCTGCCCCTCTCATTTAGAATGTACGCTCTCACGAGTAGGGCCCGCTTCCCTCATGTGCCTATCCTTTTCTTACTTTAATAATCCTCAACTGCCCAAATCCTGCAGTTTTTTGGTCACCTTGAAACCTATCTCTGTTGTCTGCTGATGTAGTTATGCTTAGTTACCCTGTACGTGTCCTATATTGTCTTCAACTGTAAGTCACTGTTTTCCTGTTTTGATTATGTGCATATGTACCCTGTAATTGGGCGCTGCAGAACCCTTGTGGCGCCATATAAATAAAGTATAATAATAATAATAATATATGTGCTGGCACTGGGTAGTCGGCACTGCAGCCATCACTGGCAGTGTGTAACTATTTTCTAGAGAACAGGTAGTGAGGATAGGATGGGAGTACAAGTGCTGCCACATGTATTATAAGTGGGTGGTCTTCAGGTTGCCGAATGTTGGGATCCCGGCGCACAGTATACCGGCGCCGGAATCCCGACACCCGGCATACCGACACACTGTCTCCCTCATGGGGGTCCACGACCCCCCCGGAGGGAGAATAAATGGCGTGGCGCGCGTAGTGTGCCACCGTGCCGGTAGCATGGCGATCGCAGCGAGCCCGCAAGGTGCCCATTTGCGCTCGCCATGCTGTCGGTATGCCGGCGGTCGGGCTCCCAGCGCCGGTATGTTGGTCGCCGGGAGCCCGGCCGCCGGCATACCATACTACACCCATTATAAGTAAAGGGAATACCAATTCAGCTTTTCTGAAAAGAGACCATAAGGCTTTTTGAATACCATAGTAAAAAAGAGTAATTATTTACATTTTACTTCTTGTATTTATTTAGTCAGATGACAACATGCACTGGTCTCCCTACACTAGATAACATATCTATAGTAGTATCTCATTGGTTGCTTTGGTTACATCATCACTCTCTGCATCATGTTGTTAAGTTAGCCTTTACTTATATATGGATACTGTGTAGGTGGCAGTCTACAATTCTTGTTTATTTATATTAGGAAAGAAAATCATATCTTGTGTACTGTGAACCTAAAATTAGAAAATGGAAGTCTAAAAATGTAGCAGTTTACTAAGAAGCTGTGTAAAAATATAACTTTTATGTGAAACGGGTTAGGTATGATTTGCCGGCGTTCAGGATGCCAGCGGTAAGAATACGGACCGTGGCATCCCGATGATAGAGAATCCCAACAGGGTAAGGTAAAGTATACTTACCTTCCCCCCTGGCCACATAACCCTAACCCTCCGATTCTGTATCATAACCTCCCCTCAGCCTAACCCTCCCCAGTGGCGCCTAAATCTTACCCCACCCTTACCACAGCCTAAACCTAAACTCCCCTCCCTGCAGTCTAAACCTAACCCCTCACGGGGGCCACCTAACCCTCCCCCTGCAGCCTAAATCTAACCCCCTACCGGCCCCCCCCCCATCCCCCGACATGGTGGCTTAGCTCTCCGGTGCGGTGGTGGCTGCTTGTTCGGGATCCTGGCTGTCAGTATTCTGGCGCAGGACTGGAGATTATTGTGGTATCCTATTACAGGCTGTTTTTATCAGCCAAAAACAGACCTATGGTCACGCGAAAACAGATGGGCCCGATCCCATGTGTTTTAGCTGTTCCAGCAGCCCGCTTATCACGGATCACGGATCACGGATCATGGTTCGGGTGCCTGAGGCACCCCGAAGCATAATCCACGATAAGTGATGACATTGGGGGGAAGATCCCGCTGCATCTGGGATAATAGGATAGCCCCCGGTGATTGGATACCCCCAAATGAGGGGCAAAGGCAAACATTTTTCAACAATATCTTTTTTTTATTTTTTTTTACTTTTTTGGTTCATCACCTTTCATGCTATTGCTACCAATAGAAAGACTTTTAGGGGGGGATTCAAATGTTTGAAAAGTCAGTTGGGTGTCTGTTTTCTCCTGTCTATAAAGGCCCGTACACACTGGTCGATATATCTTGAACGGCCGATATATTGCGGGACCGTCGGCCAGTGTGTACGGCCGATACATCTGTGAACTCCGTCGTTCACAGACGTATTGCGTCGGCCACGCAGCACAGCCGACGGACAATATATCTACCGATATATTGGAGCGTCGCTGTGTGTGTAGGGGTACACATGCTGCGGCGGACGCCGGTGATTGACAGCTGAACTGGGCGGCCGTGTACACACGCCCGCCCAGTTCATGATGTCAGTCCCCGATGGATCGGGCAGTGTGTATGCTTAACACACTGCCTGATCCGTCCATAGATATATCTGCAGATCAATTGATCTGCAGATATATCTATTAGTGTGTACCCACCTTTAGACTGGAAAAAACAGACACCCAATTGACTTTTCAAACATTTTAATTCCTCCCTTGGGGGTCTATTCATGAAGCAGTGAAAAGTGTGGAGAAGTTGACCAGTGGAGAAGTTGCCCATGGCAACCAATCAGCATTAAAGTAACATTTATAATTTGCATACTATACAATTGTACGGAGCAGCTGATTGGTTGCCATGGGCAACTACTCCACAGGCTCACTTATCCACACTTTTCAATGCTTCATGAATAGACCCCTTAATGTGTTATTTTCCAGTGGAGGTATGGAGGTATGGAGGTATGGGGAAATCCAGTTGAATTCATAGCCCTTGCTATATTAGCATGCTTGCCATAAAGTTGCTTTGTTTATCTGCGTACCACACTTTCAGTAGCAAAGAGATGCATGGTCAGTGGAATTGAAGCAAAAAAATGCTTGATACCACTTTAATCTATAATGAGTGCATTTTTTTTAAAAGTCTTAAAATACTTCAATAACAGGAAAAAAAATATTTGGATTTCATCCAGGTCAAGCTTTTTGTAAAGAACATACCTTTATGTAAATAAATTATTAAATAGCACAAATCTGTTGCTTTTATATAAAGGAAATGGGGGTTATTGCTGCCAGCCCAGTACAGAATGGGTTGGGGCTGGGGTATTGAAACAATCTCCGTGTGAGGAGCCTACTACATTCCATAATAACCATGTGCATTATACAAAACTGTATAAATTAAATAAAGCACATATATCTATATAGCATTTAAATGAAAGTGCAAAATAGTAAATAACTTTCCAACATTGACCACTTTATTTACAATCTATCTATCTATCTATCTATCTATCTATCTATCTATCTATCTATCTATCTATCTATCTATCTATCTATCTATCTATATATATATATCCTGCTCAAAAAAATAAAGGGAACACAACACATCCTAGATCTGGATGAATTAAATATTCTTATTAAATACTTTGTTCTTTACATAGCTGAATGTGCTGACAACAAAATCGCACAAAAATTATCAATGGAAATCAAATTTATTAACCCATGGAGGTCTGGATTTGGAGTCACACTAAAAAGTAAAGTGGAAAAACACACTACAGGCTGATCCAACTTTGATGTAATGTCCTTAAAACAAGTCAAAATGAGGCTCAGTAGTGTGTGTGGCCTCCACGTGCCTGTATGACCTCCCTACAATGCCTGGGCATGCTCCTGATGAGTTGGCGGATGGTATCCTGAGGGATCTCCTCCCAGACCTGGACTAAAGCATCCGCCAACTCCTGGACAGTCTGTGGTGCAACGTGGCGTTGGTGGATGGAGCGAGACATGATGTCCCAGATGTGCTCAATTGGATTCAGGTCTGGGGAACGGGCGGGCCTGCCATAGCATCAATGCCTTCGTCTTGCAGGAACTGCTGACACACTCCAGCCACATGAGGTCTAGCATTGTCTTGCATTAGGAGGAACCCAGGGCCAACCGCACCAGCATATGGTCTCACAAGGGGTCTGAGGATCTCATCTCGGTACCTAATGGCAGTCATGCTACCTCTGGCGAGCACATGGAGGGCTGTGCGGCCACCCAAAGAAATGCCACCCCACACCATTACTGACCCGCTGCCAAACCGGTCATGCTGGAGGATGTTGCAGGCAGCAGAACATTCTTCTTGGCGTCTCCAGACTCTGTCACATCTGTCACATGTGCTCAGTGAGAACCTGCTTTCATCTGTGAAGAGCACAGGGCGCCAGTGGCGAATTTGCCAATCTTGGTGTTCTCTGGCAAATGCCAAACGTCCTGCACGGTGTTGGGCTGTAAGCACAACCCCCACCTGTGGACGTCGGGCCCTCATACCACCCTCATGGAGTCTGTTTCTGATCGTTTGAGTAGACACATGCACATTTGTGGCCTGCTGGAGGTCATTTTGCAGGGCTCTGGCAGTGCTCCTCCTGTTCCTCCTTGCACAAAGGTGGAGGTAGAGGTCCTGCTGCTGGGTTGTTGCCCTCCTACGGTCTCCTCCACGTCTCCTGATGTACTGGCCTGTCTCCTGGTAGCGCCTCCATGCTCTGGACACTACGCTGACAGACACAGCAAACCTTCTTGCCACAGCTCGCATTGATGTGCCATCCTAGATGAGCTGCACTACCTGAGCCACTTGGGTGGGTTGTAGACTCCGTCTCATGCTACCACTAGAGTGAAAGCACCGGCAGCTTTCAAAAGTGACCAAAACATCAGCCAGAAAGCATAGGAGCTGAGAAGTGGTCTGTGGTCACCACCTGCAGAACAACTCCTTTATTGGGGGTGTCTTGCTAATTGCCTATAATTCCCACCTGTTGTCTATTCCATTTGCACAACAGCATGTGAAATTGATTGTCAATCAGTGTTGCTTCCTAAGTGGACAGTTTGATTTCACAGAAGTGTGGTTGACTTGGAGTTACATTGTGTTGTTTAAGTGTTCCCTTTATTTTTTTGAGCAGTGTATGTATATATATATATATATATATATATATATATATATATTGTTCTTGATTCATTGTAATCCAATTGCAAATGTATAATCCATGTTTATAATCACATCGGTGAAAACACCCATAATGGTGACACAATTTCCCACTATGAGTGTCACTCACTGAGTGCCTGCAAACTTGGGTGACCGATAGTCCCATTATTCACTCAGCCAATCACAAGAATTGTCACATACTGCCCTCTTGTGATTGGCTAGGTCCCAATAAACTCATATCACAATTATATAAAGGTGACATCTGTGTCACCTTTCATTTTTTATTACAATTTTCATTTTATATTAATATAATAAGGAATGAGTTTTGGCACACAAAAAAAATATTCAATTACATTTTAAAATTTGTATCTGGTTATTTTGTTTTATTTTTGCTGGAAACCAGTGACTGGAAAGACATGCTGGTGTTTCACTATGCATCAGCATGGTCTTCTTTTCAATGGCTGCCAATATATGCTTGAGAACGTATTTCCACAGAGCTATCTGTATTTACCCAATACAGTCAGGGCAGAGGCAATGGAGATGCTTGCCTCCAGGCTTCAAACTCTGATGGGGCACTTGAATGTACAGCAGCACCTGTGGTTCACAGCGGGATCCAAGTGTGACCGCTGCTCTTCCAATGAAGCTCTGCGGTGCACCCACTGTTGCTGTAAAATAAAATGCTCTGTCCCAGGAGTTCTGCTAATACCTGCAATAGGTGACAGGACCGCTCCCGCCTAGTACCGCTCAGCCTGCTGCTGGACTGTGAGATGGGACTAGCTGGTGAACGCTGATTTTGCATGCTACAGAGACAACTGAATCTTGTGAGTCTGACCCTTACCCACCGGCTGTGTCACACAGCATAGTTGGAGCCCTTCCAATATACTGCGGGCTCCAGTCCCTGTAGACCAGCTTAGTGCACTATCTATATCTATCTGTAAGGTGTGTGTGTGTTATATATACATATTTGTTTTCCGTTTTTTCTTTTAAGCATCAAACTCCAAATTGCCTCTGGGTAACTGGGATGAGTTTACGCCCCTGATTCAGTAGATTAGACAAAAACAGTTGTTCACACTAAACTTTTCTGACTGAGAAACCTTGCACTTTTTCAATGGTCTGGCAAGCAGGCACTTACTTTGAATTGGGTACAATAGGCGTGTACAAAAAAGCGCATTAGGGAATAATTCCGTTGTCATGCTATACTAAGAAGATGGATATTACTCTCTAGTTTTCTGAGAAAATGAAGAATTAGACTAATGAGGTAATGTTGACAGTCAAATTATAATTTTTAAGCTTTGCAGCTGCAGTATTCAAACGGTCTACTGAGAAATTAATCTCTGGGTTATGCTGAATTGTTCTATGCATTCTCTATAAATAAGACTACATTTGAGTGTTTTGTTTATGTATATAATTGTTATGCACACCAGTGCCTGCAGGAAAGTACTGGTGTCAGAACTGTTATGCACTCCAGTGTCTGCAGGAATGTACTGGTGTTTGAACTGTTATGCAAAACAAATGGACTCACAGACAAACTGGGGAATATGACATAACGTACACAGAAGGTAATAGGGTAACAAAATACACACAAAGTGAACAGAGAAGCCCAGAGGCTAAGGAACTGGGTATCTCCCTTGTATTAGAACTGCACAGATGGAAAAAGCAAGATGTTGTGTTTTAATACGTAGAGAACCCGAAATGCTGTTGCTAAGGGCAACAGCAAAACCCTAAAGGGTTACCAACGGGTGTGGCAGTAAACTCCTTGGTCAGAGATGGAATGATAGACACAAGGAGAGTCTCCACAATCCTATTTCTCACTTGCAGTGCACAGGTTTTAGCTTACTGCCACTAAACTGACCCCTGACACCTAGCACAGTGAGACAGGATTAGACAGGCAAGTCTTAGAATACAGCCGCAAACTTGCTAAGTTCACAGAGTAGTAACAGAACCCCAGCAAGCTAAACGACTGACTCCAGTCTTACTGCTAGGTCTGGATTGGCAGAGTGTAATACCAAATCCCCAGGCCTATTTGCAGTAAGCAACAAACAAATACAAAGCTACACAGTACTGGCTAACTTTCATGAACTGACTAACCAACAAAGATTCAGCAGCATCTGCTTACCCTGAAAAGAGGCCTTATAAAGCAGGTGCTGTCCACGCCCCACTCAGACCTCACAGACTGTGAGCACAAAAACCAGCACCGGATCCCCTGCCGTGCACAGAGCCTATAACCACTGCACAGCAAAAGACCCGAACCGGAGTATCAGCTGCGCTCAGGTTACTCCACTAGCACTTGTCTCCCGGTTGCCATGACGACGTGGCAGCACAGGGCAGGAGACCCTAACAGTACCCCCCCTCTGACGAGGGGTCAAAGAACCCCTACCACCGGGTTTATCGGGGAACTGCGAGAAGAAAGAGCGTATCAGTCTGGGGGCATGAAGATCACAACTGCGCACCCACGACCGCTCCTCCGGGCCATACCCCTTCCAGTGCACCAAAAATGACAGCCGACCCCGAACCACCTTGGAGTCAAGAATCCTTTCAACAACAAACTCCCTCTGGCCACGTATCAGAAGAGGGGAAGGTCTTCCACTGGAAGAAGGATTACTAATCGCCCGTTTTAAAAGGGAACAATGAAATGTTTTATTGATACCCAAAGAACGGGGCAGATCTAACTGAAATGCCACCGGATTGATAACCCTGGTGATCTTATAAGGGCCGATGAACCGGGGCCCTAACTTATGAGATGGCTGTCTCAACTTCAAATTCTTGGTAGACAACCAGACGAAGTCTCCTAATTTGAAGCTGCAGGGTCTTTTCCGCTTATCAAAAACCCTTTTGGTCACTAATGACACAGACACAAGGGCTTTCTTCACTTTCCGCCAAATACCTCTAAGGACCGAAACCACAGAGGAACCACCAGGCGTGGAGTCCAGGGGGTCAAAAGAATTGGCCTTAGGATGATGCCCATACACACAAAGGAAGGGAGAGATCCCTGTAGCAGAGTGAGCCGCGTTGTTATAGGCAAACTCCGCCATGGACAGATGAGCAACCCAGTCAGTCTGACACTTGGAGACATAACACCTGAGGAACTGCTCCAAGGACTGGTTCACCCTTTCAGTCTGCCCATTAGACTGCGGATGGTAGCCTGACGACAAGCTGACAGAAATCTGGAGATCGGAACAAAATGCCCTCCAGAATTTGGCCACAAACTGGGATCCGCGGTCAGAGACCACATCAAGTGGCAACCCGTGGAGACGCACAACATGCAGCATAAATAATTCAGACAGGCGTCTGGCTGATGGCAGCCCAACCAGTGGAACGAAGTGCGCCATCTTCGAAAACCTGTCAACGACAACCCAGATGGCTGTCATCCCCGAGGATTTGGGCAAGTCCACCACAAAATCCATTGAAATGTGGGTCCATGGCTTAGATGGGATAGAGAGTGGATGTAATGGGCCAACAGGAACCCCTCTAGGAGTCTTATTTCGGGCACAGATGTCACATGCCCGAACCCACTGATCCACATCCTTAGCCACCGAGGGCCACCACACCGCCCTAGATAGCAACTCCCGAGTTCTGGCAATACCCGGGTGACCTGCCGACTTCTTGGCATGGAATTCCAGGAACACTCGCTGTCTTAACCTAGGAGGCACAAACAAAAGACCTACCGGAAGGTCTGGAGGAGCCTGCTCCTGTGCTCTAAGGACTAATGATAAGAGGTCCTGGGTAATGCCCACTTTAATACATGATGGGGAAACAATGGGCAACGGCTCCTCGGTGGTCTCCTGGATTGGAGCAAAACTCCGCGAGAGCGCATCAGCCTTGATGTTTTTTGACCCAGGGCGATATGTTATCAAAAAATTAAAGCGAGCAAAAAACAAAGCCCATCGTGCCTGCCTGGCATTGAGACGCTTCGCTGACTCTAAATATGCCAGATTCTTATGGTCAGTGAGAATTGAGACCACAAACTTAGCCCCCTCAAGCCAGTGTCTCCACTCCTCGAGTGCATCCTTAATAGCCAACAATTCCCGGTTACCCACGTCATAATTCATCTCGGCAGGCGAAAATTTACGGGAAAAGTAAGCACAGGGATGAAGGCGATTATCAGACACTCCCATCTGAGAAAGCACTGCCCCAATACCCATCTCAGAGGCATCCACCTCCACCACAAAAGGACGCTCTGGATCTGGGTGTCGCAGCACCTTGGCCGAAACAAATGCCCTTTTGAGACGGGCAAAAGCCGCTTTAGCCTCACAAGACCAGTGAGCAACATCCGCCCCTTTCTTAGTGAGTGCCACCAAGGGCGCCACTATAGACGAAAATCCAGCGATAAATCGTCTATAAAAATTCGCAAAGCCCAGGAAACGCTGAAGCGCCTTCAAACTAGTGGGCTGCACCCAATCCAGGACTGCCTGTACCTTGGAACCCTCCATTTGGAAACCTTCTGGGGAGATAATATATCCTAGAAATGCGATTTGCTGAACTTCAAATTCGCACTTCTCCAGCTTCGCCCCAAGCCAGTGGTCTCTGAGTTTCTGGAGGACTAAGCGTACATGCTTCCGATGTTCCTCCAGGGAATGGGAGAAGATTAGGATGTCATCTAAGTATACAACTAAGAATCTATCCAAATATTCCCTGAGCACATCATTCATGAAATCCTGGAAGACTGCCGGGGCATTACAGAGCCCAAAAGGCATCACCAAATATTCATAATGCCCTGAGTGGGTATTAAAGGCAGTCTTCCATTCATCCCCCTCTCTTATTCGGATTAGATTGTACGCACCGCGTAGGTCAATCTTAGAAAAAATGGTGGCAGTACGAAGCTGGTCAAACAAGACCGAAATGAGAGGCAGTGGGTATGAGTTTTTAATCGTGATACGGTTCAATTCCCTGAAGTCGATGCAGGGTCGCAACGAACCGTCCTTTTTACCCACGAAGAAGAACCCCGACCCAACTGGAGACTGTGAAGATCTGATAAATCCCTTAGCCAAGTTCTCCTGAATGTACTCTGCCATAGCCTGAGTCTCAGGACGTGACAGGGAGTACAACCTGCTCTTGGGAAGCTTAGCATTTGGCAACAAATCAATGGCACAGTCATAGGGGCGATGGGGAGGTAGTACCTCTGCAACTTTTTTGGAGAACACGTCCGCAAAATCTGCATAACACCCTGGCAATCCTGGCAAACTTAGCTGCGAGAGCCTGACTGGAAGGCTCAAGCAACTCCTGAAACAATCAGTACCCCAACTAAGAATCTCCCCAGAGACCCAGTCAAATTGAGGATTGTGGGCCCTTAACCAGGGTAACCCCAACACCAATGGGGCAAAAGTACAGACAGTCACATAAAAGGACAATTTTTCAGAGTGTGTGGCTCCAATAAACAAAGAAATCTGGCTAGTGCAAGAGGTAATTTTACCTTGGGATAATGGTTCCCCGTTTAACCCACAGATCTCAATTTCCGATGCCAAGGGTACTAAGGGAACAGAGTGTTTCAGGGCGAATTGGCGGTCCATAAAAACCCCGTCGGCCCCACTGTCCACAAAGGCCTCAGTCTTGACAGTTTGACCGAGGATCTTCAAGGTCACCGGAATGATAAAAGTCTTCTTGGGAAATTCTGACTTCTGGCCTGACAGGATATTTCCCATCACCCTCAGGCCCTGAAGTTTTCCGGCTTTTCTGGGCATGATACTACCACATGACCTTTATTCCCACAGTACAAACACAACCCCTGCTGTCTCCTCCGCGTCTTCTCACGCGAGGAGAGGCGGGTAGCCCCAATCTGCATAGGCTCCTCAGAAAATTCCTCAGAGTCTGAGGTTCCCTTGGGAAGGAAGGAAATCTCAGTCTCCCTTTCAAGCCTACGCTCTCTCAGCCGTCTATCCACCCGGATGGATAACTGCATGAGCTGATCCAAGCTATCAGGCAAGGGATATTGTACCAGTTGGTCCTTTATCTGGTTAGAAAGACCTCTTCGGTACTGGTGTCTCAGGGCTGGGTCATTCCACTGGGTATCATGGGCCAACCTCCGAAACTCCGTACAGTAAACCTCAACTGGCCTTCGCCCTTGCTTAAGGATCGAAATCTGAGCCTCCGCTGAGGCCGTCTTGTCTGGGTCATCATACAACATGCCCAGTGCCGTAAAAAAAGCATCAACACTTTTAAGCGACGGACAGTCAGGCTGCAACCCATATGCCCAGACCTGTGGGTCTCCTTGTAGCAAGGAAATCACTATGCCCACCCGCTGAATCTCCGACCCAGAAGACTGAGGCCTAAGCCGGAAGTATAGCTTGCAGCTCTCCTTGAAACAAAAGAACTGCGAGCGATCTCCAGAAAAACGATCCGGGAGATTTACTTTCGGCTCCTTAACCCCTGCAGGTGCTGCTGCTGCGGGAGCTCCGCCAGCAGCCTGGGAGGTGTGCATTTTAATGGACAAATCATTAAATTGTCGAGTCAGGACCTGCACCTGATCGACCACCTGTTGCAACGTATTTTGAGGGGTATGCTCCATATTCCCACAAAATTTCAACAGGAGTATTAGGCTGCTGAATATGTTATGCACACCAGTGCCTGCAGGAAAGTACTGGTGTCAGAACTGTTATGCACTCCAGTGTCTGCAGGAATGTACTGGTGTTTGAACTGTTATGCAAAACAAATGGACTCACAGACAAACTGGGGAATATGACATAACGTACACAGAAGGTAATAGGGTAACAAAATACACACAAAGTGAACAGAGAAGCCCAGAGGCTAAGGAACTGGGTATCTCCCTTGTATTAGAACTGCACAGATGGAAAAAGCAAGATGTTGTGTTTTAATACGTAGAGAACCCGAAATGCTGTTGCTAAGGGCAACAGCAAAACCCTAAAGGGTTACCAATGGGTGTGGCAGTAAACTCCTTGGTCAGAGATGGAATGATAGACACAAGGAGAGTCTCCACAATCCTATTTCTCACTTGCAGTGCACAGGTTTTAGCTTACTGCCACTAAACTGACCCCTGACACCTAGCACAGTGAGACAGGATTAGACAGGCAAGTCTTAGAATACAGCCGCAAACTTGCTAAGTTCACAGAGTAGTAACAGAACCCCAGCAAGCTAAACGACTGACTCCAGTCTTACTGCTAGGTCTGGATTGGCAGAGTGTAATACCAAATCCCCAGGCCTATTTGCAGTAAGCAACAAACAAATACAAAGCTACACAGTACTGGCTAACTTTCATGAACTGACTAACCAACAAAGATTCAGCAGCATCTGCTTACCCTGAAAAGAGGCCTTATAAAGCAGGTGCTGTCCACGCCCCACTCAGACCTCACAGACTGTGAGCACAAAAACCAGCACCGGATCCCCTGCCGTGCACAGAGCCTATAACCACTGCACAGCAAAAGACCCGAACCGGAGTATCAGCTGCGCTCAGGTTACTCCACTAGCACTTGTCTCCCGGTTGCCATGACGACGTGGCAGCACAGGGCAGGAGACCCTAACAATAATTCTGTGTATCAGTTCTATTTGGTGTCATAAACATTTTAAAATGGACATTATAAATGTAAAATGTAAATCAAATGAATGCAGATATGTAAATCTGAGTCCAGTGAATACAATCTTATTAGATAAATGCTCCCCAATCCCCATATCCTAACATCATATATTATATGTAAAAACTATACGCTGTTTCACTCCTCTGTTGCACCATTGCCAAGTCATCCTGAAATGATATGAGATCTGATCAGGGTCCCGGCAGTAGGGATTCCGGCAGTCGAAATACCGGAATGCCGACACTGGCATCCTGACTAAGGTCAAAAGCCCGGTGCTGGGATCCACCGAATCCTGAACGAGTGTGTGCCGACACATCTAAGAGGTAAGCTGAGGCAGGGGTTTTAGTTAGGCTGCAGGAGAAAAGGGTTAGGTTTAGGCTGCATGGTAGGGGGCTTAGGCTTAGGCTGCTAGAAGGGAGGGTTAGGGGGCTAATGGGGAAGGTAAGTATGCATACCTTTCCCTAGTCAGGATTCTCTACATTGAGAAGGCGCGGTCGGAATTCTGAACGCCGGCATCCCCACCTCCGGCATTTCAATCCCAACCCTATAATGTTCTACAACAATCTACAACTAAAGTGGGTTGACTATCTGTTGAAATAATGGAACATAAAGTAAATAGCTGGGAATACTGTAAAATCAAAAATAGTAAAATGTAATTGTCAGACGACAATAAAATATGTATTCCTTTGCAAATAAACTGAAATTCAATATCAATATTTAGCTTCTCTTAAAACAATTCTAATATAGTCCTGGAAATTAAGGGCCTGATCCAGCAATGTCTGATATTCCGATATTAACGCAATTGGGCGATGGTTCTATTACTGCACATGTGTTACACAGCGCATACATCTCTATGCCTTTGCAATGTCATTTTTGGGTGGCAACATGAGGATTGTAATAAAGATGAAAGTGCTGTGCAAACATTTAAAAGGCATGTTGAAGCCAGCGACTGCATCCTTGTATGTAGTTTCACTGGCGTTGGCGGCTTAGCACCATTGAGTAGCCATATGGTTTCTTGGAAGGCTGTTAATCCACTGATCTGCGTCCGATACGTCTTTGTATGCAGTCGCTTGATTTTGCAAAGCTGCTGGTGGGCGTCTCAATACAAATTCCAGTAGCTGTGACATTTGCATATTTTCACACAGTGGGGGTTATTCAGAGTTGGTTGTAGCTTTTGCTACAATAGCACAAAATGCGACCACTAAAATCGCATGCTGAGGGCTGCACAGCACAGGACAAGGCCACCCAGCATGTATTGAACCATCCAGTGATGCAATCGCAATTCAATTTGCAATCGCATCGCAAAAACCTCAAAAAGAGGCTGACACCTACCTATGCCGCCTGGCTGGTGCACTGCTGTTATGTTTCCGATCACAGGAAATGCAGGTGACGTCATGGGCTGGCTCTGAAAACGGGCATGACACACCTGCATTTACTGGTCCACTTCCCCAGGGCCGGATTAACAATGGGGCGGATGGAGCTGCAGCTCCAGGCCCCCCATTGAAAATAGGCCCACAGGACCCCAAACCAGCTGACCGCAGCTCCGACCACAGAAGTCTGAAACTGCCGGTCTTCTCAGTCCTGAATTCTGAGGCTCCGCCCCCGAATCCGTCCATAGACCCGCCCCCTGGCCTATCCAAAGTTATTGATGCCTTACCCTCAGACTCGGTTAATCCCAGATGGGCCCACTGCTCTGCAACTCCTCCCACTATCGGGGGCGTGGCCGACAGGGTCGGGCTGGTGGCCGATGACAAGCTGAGCTGTATACAGTACTTACTACTACTTCACTACTCCAGCTGCTGAGGCTGTGCTGCGCTCTGCTGTAACGCTAAGGAGATTCCTGATCAGTGCAGGAACTCCTCAGCAGTGTGTGCTGTGCTCCTATTGGCTGAGTGACACATCACACAAAGTCACTCAGCCAATGAGAGCACAGACACCCCCACCCCCACACACCAACAACCCGGAGAGCAGGCTGAATGAAGGATGATATTGCAGGCAGCTTAACACAGGAAAAATGGTAAGTCACCTGTCAGTGTGTCCCACATACACTATAAATGTGTATAGTACTGTACTGGATAATCACTTTTATAAGCATGACCCCCCTCACCAACACCTACAAGTTCCATCTCTACCCTCTGCATGTACAGTAGCAGCCCCTCCTGTAACACCCACCCTGCTCTATAGCAGCATGTGTACAGATATCTCTATACTATGTATACAATATGTACTGTCTGTGCATATAAATGTATATTATGTATGTGTATTCTATGTGTGTGCTTTATGTATGTATGTGTGTGTGTATGTGTATATATATATATATATATATATACACACACACACACACACACACACACACACACACACTAAATATGCATGCGGGGATAGTATCGGGATCCTGGCGTTTGGGTTGCCAGCGGTCATAATATCGACAGCGGCATCCCTACGTGCCAGATCCAGAAACCTGCAAGGTAAGTATACTAACACTCATCTACTCCCCCTCCAACCCTCCCTTCCCGCAGCCTGACCCTAACCCTTCCCAGTGTTGCCTAAACCTAACCCCCCCCCCCCCCCACCCGTAGCCTAAAGCTAACCCTGCCCCCTGTAGCTTAACCCTCCCCGGTGGTGCTCATCCCTCCCCCCGCAGCCTAAACCTAACCCCACTACAGCCTACTCCTAACCCTCCCACCGCAGTCTAAACCTAAACCTCCCCCCTCCCTCCTGCGGGCTGACACTAAGGAACCTTGCCATACTTACGTACGGGGAGCCAGTAGTCGGGATTCCAGCGCCGGCATTTTTATCCATGTCGGGATCCCGACACCAGCATTCCGACCAATGTTGGGATTCCAGCATCGCCATTCCAATTGCCGACATCCCTAACGCCAGTATGCTGACTGCATCCTATGCATGTATAGTATGTGTGTGTGTGTGTGTGTGTGTGTGTGTGTGTGTGTGTGTATATATATTATATGTATACTATGTATATGTATGCATTACTGTTCTATATACAATGCGTCCGCGTACATTGATGCTCGCAGCACAGCTCCTCATACAGTATGTACAGGGTGCCAGCCAGGGCTGGGTTAACAATGGGGTGGATGGAGCTTCAGCCCCTGCTGCCAGCAGCCACTTGAGGTCCCGCTCACTAGCACCACAGCTGATCTCTTCCCCTGCCATCCAGCCGAAGACTGACCCCGCACAGGGTTCTTCAAATGCCGGCAACACTGTTAAAATTGGTGGTGCAGAAGAAGGCTTTATAAGCTCTCCCTGCGCTTCACAGTTTTCCAGCTCCTCCTCCGTGCTGTGCAACATCATGAAGTGTGATGCCACACCACCAGCGTACCAGGGGCAGTTGAGCTGTGGTTACCCTCGGTTCCGTGAAGGCGGCCCACGTGATTGTGACAGGGCTGCTTCTTATCAGGCGAGAGCCTGAGCTCTGCAGTCAAACTAAAAGTCCAGACCTGGTTTAGTGGGAAGGAGCTCTGATGTCTCAGGCCCCGCTTCGGCAGCAGAGAAGAGTTTTGGGAGAGCATGGAGCAGCTTCTATGGGGGGACCCCGTCTCAACTCCCCGCCCCTCCCAGGTGAGAAGGCAATCTCTGCGATTGCAAGCTCTGTGGGCAAGGAACCAGCACTATATGGGGCATACTCATCATGAAAAAATTGTGAAATGAGACATTTTAGTTTTCAATTCTCACTCATTTCACAGTTTTTTCAATATTCATCATGCCGCGCTAATAAAAATATCACTTCTGAAAAACTATTTTTGAGAAGCAGTTTTTCGGAAAAGTGATATTTTTCCCTTGCAGCTTAGGCGCCCATAAGGACTTCCTCCTAGTTGCAGACCCCGGAGCTGAGCTGTACCCCACGGTCAAACCCCCCTCCCCCCCCCCCCCCCACTGCCCCTAACTGCAGATAACAATATTTTAGAAGGTGGAGGACGGACCTGCAGGACAGCTGAGACTGTCGCCGGCAGGAAGGGAGGGAAGCTGAAGTGGACGAGGCTGCACAACCCCGGGCAGGGAGACAGCTAGGGCCGGCGGGAATATATTGGGAGGGAAGGGGAGCTGAATCTACAAGACAGCAGCAGGACCGCTGCTATGTGCTGGCAGCGGCACAGGAAACACACAAGCTTGTGCTCCTTCGTGAAACTGAACGCCATCTCAGGATGGCGAACAGTTTCACTATCAAACTCTGAATAAAATGCTTTTTCGGGGTTTGATGAATGTACTAATTTCTGCATCCCCATATTATAGTATGGTGAGTGTAGAAATTATTGAAGCAGGCTGTAACAAAGGAGATGTAAGTCATATCTCCTTCTGTTACAGCTTTGATGAATGAGGTTTCATGAAAAAAAATGACAATTTGATAAAATTATGAAAATTTTGTGACAATGAATATGCCCCTTAATTCAGAATTTTGCATCATGTTATACCCCTTTCACATCGCCAAAATAACCCGGCTTTTTACCGGGTTGCTGCCGAGTCAACCCGGGTAGAGGTGCGGTGTGAAAGCGCCAGTCTGAATATCCTGGGGCATCCAACCCGGTATTTCTTCCCGGCTTAAAAGAAGGGTTGAACACGTGTCGGACCCGGATTATTGTGCTCTAAAAAGCTACAGTCCCGGGATATTCGACCTGGCTCTGAATCAATAGCGCTGATTGGCTGTTTGTAGTCAGCTGAGGTCTGTTTACTGTACTGCACTGTGATCATACGTGTTGGAAAGCAATCTGCACAGTTCTGCACTCCTTTGGACCAGTTCTGCACTCCTTTGGACCTCATTAGCCATGGCAAAAAGGAGTGATGAGGAGGTCAGGGAGCTGCTGCGGATCAGGGGTGAAGAGGAAATACGTCAGCAGATAACGGGTACAGTCAGGGATGCGAATCCTGAATCCAGCAGCAGTACAGCTGAGACAATCATGAATTCCGGGCTCTATGCTGGGACATGTGCTCTGTCGGCCATGATTGGTGCATTGTGAGCATTCCCCAGCCCCCTCCCTTTCTTGTTGAAAACTGGGAACCAGTCAAGTCCTTTTAAAATGACATCACACTGGTTTTAACATGGGTGACCCGGGTTGTGCAAAAAGACACCAACACGGCAATAACCCGCGAATAACCCAGGTCAATATTGCGATGTGAACGTCTCTTACCCGGGTCGGAGCCGTGTTCAAATCCCGGATCTGACCCAGGTTTGCGATGTGAAAGGGGTAGTATATGATTTTGGGAATGTGTGATACATACTAGGTGGCAAGTTTACTGTAGGTGAGGTTTCTCTGAAGGTACCTGTGTAATGGAATAACAAGGTGGGGAGAGAGTGACATTTGATTGTTAGCTCTTAAAACAAGATACAAGTATCAGTGAGACCTTGGATTATGCTGCTGCCAGATTGTAAACCGATGGACAAAAGTTTAGATGGTCAATGGCACATGTGTTAGTTGTAAATCCTGGGTGCTAGTACTAGGTACTGTATGTGTGATGATATGTTCAGTATTTGATTGTAAGCTCTGGGGATGTTGAAGGCTCAGTATCTGTGAGATATGTGTGTAAGATTGTGAGCTCTGTGGACAAGTGTCCAGTATCTATGTGAAACATGTGTTAGGTAGTGAGCTCTGTAGGTAGAGAGGTATCTGTGTATAATATGTAGGAATAAAAGCTTAGTATAATGCACGCCGCCTCTCCTGCCTGCTGATTACCTCCTCCCACTCCTACCTGCAGGATTTTGCACGTGCTGCTCCCTTTCTCTGGAATTCTCTACTTCTCCCACTCAGACTCTCCACCTCTCTACAAAACTTCAAATGGGCTGTCAAGACCCACTTCACCAAACCCAGAAAACTCTCATCCTAACCCTTTGTTCCACGCTCACTGTCTATCCCGTCTGTGTCACCTCTGTCTGTGAGAATGTAAGCTCTCATGAGCAGGGCCCTCTTCCTCATGTGCTTTCCTTCTCTTACTTAAACTATATACTACTTCATACTCCTTTCAACGTACCAAATCCCTCGGTTTTCTGCCACCCTAATACTTATTTCAGTGTCATCTGCTGATATAGCTATGTCTATATACCCTGTACTTGTCCTATATTGTCTTCAACCGAAAGTCACTGTTTCATTGTTTTGATTATTTATGTACTCTGTAATTGGGCACTGCGGAACCCTTGTGGCTCCATATACAGTAAATAAAGGATAATAATAATAATAATAAAAAAATATCAGGGACGACCTGCTGGCTCCTGCTATTCAGGGATGGGGAGTGTGTCCTACAACTAGAGGAATGAAACTTAGGCTTTTTGAGGTAGGCGTTAGTCATACTCCATGGCAAAGACCACACCCCCTGTGCAGACCACACCCCCACATATCTAGTCACACCCTCATGGCAATGGTCACATCCCCTGCGGTGGCACAAAATAGGCCCTTCATAAATGTCAGCTCCAGGCCCATGTGGACCTTAATCTGGCACTGCACTTCCCCCAATGCTGCATCTCCACATCCCGACACCTGTCAATCATGATGTGATCGTATCCTTCCGGGATGTGATTGCATAATGATAGCTTACTCACGCGCACTGCAGCCGCTGCATGTGCGCATACTTCCAAAAATCGTCAGTTTGGAATTTTTGAACGTCTGCGTCCACCTCTGAATAGCCCCCAGTATCTGCATACAAAGACGCAGATTCAGAATTAGCATACATCTCTAAATCAGGCCCTACGTGAACAATATCTTATAATAACATATTGTGGCCACCGCATTTTAAAAACTTATATTTCTTAAATGTAGTCTTTTTTTTATTAAATCCAAATAGATAAATACAGTATGCAGTTAGAGGATGAAGAAGCCAAGTATCGGAGTTAGTAAATATTTGTTATTCAAAGAGCCAATATAATGTCTCATGCATATAATATTATTTAAGAAGACTTGAAGAGGTATCTTTTATTAGCAGTACAGCTGTTAAAATTTCTAAATTTCTAATTAAGAAGCTTTTACAGTACATTTTATATACACTAAAATCTGTTTGGTTCTGTATGATAATCACACAAACTTCAAAAAAACTTTGATTTATATCTTCTACCACACTATGAAGTTGTACACCAGCGCAAAAAATCAGCTGCTTATTGTATGTCAATCTTACTGATGCAGTTCTCTGAAACAGAGGAAATTTCCTATGAATAAAGCAACTCTTTTAAGAGGGGATCTGGTCAGGATCCCAGCGGTAGGGATCCTGGCAGTCGAAATACCAACGTCGGTATCCCAACATTACTTGGAGGGTCACAAGCCCGGCACCAGAATCCTGACCACCGGGTTCCTGAATGATAGCGTCCCGAGCCACCGTAGAGGTAAGCCGCAGGGAGGTGGAGGTTAGGTTTAGGCTGTGGAGGGGGGTTAGGATTAGGCAGAAGGGTGGAGGGGTGTGGGTTAGGGTTAGGCACCCCTTGGGAGGGTTACTGTGGGGGGTTAAGTTTAGGCTGCGGTAAGGAGGGGTTAAGTTTAGGCACCACCAAGGAAGGTTAGGGTTGGGCTGTGGGAAGGGAAAGGTTAGGTTTAGGCTGCAATAAATGAGGGTTAGGGGGGCATTGGGGAAGGTAAGTATACTTGCCTTCCTCTGTTGGGATTCTGAGCAGCGGGATGCCGCAGTTGGTATTCTGACTGCTGGCATCCCCACTGCCAGCATATTCATCCCAACCTAATACTGTAGAGATACATTTGTAGAAGGTATTTTTGACCATAGGACATTAGGATTTTATGTTATACACATGTTTGTATAGAGGTCATCAACCTAAGCCAGTGGTTCCTTACTGTTTTGCTGTTGATCCAGATGACACACTACTTATAGGGGGTAATTCCATTTCAAAGTTGATCGCAGCAGGAATTTAGTTAGCAATTGGGCAAAACCATGTGCACTGCAGGGGAGGCAGATTTAACATGTGCAGAGAGAGTTAGATTTGGGTGGGTTATTTTATTTCTGTGCAGGGTAAATACTGGCTGCTTTATTTTTACACTGCAAATTAGATTGCAGATTGAACACACCCCTCCCAAATCTAACTCTCTCTGCACATGTTAAATCTGCCTCCCCTGCAGTGCACATGGTTTTGCCCAATTGCTAACAGAATTCCTGATGCGATCAACTTGGAATTACCCCCATAGTATTGTGATACACAAAATGTATTTTATATATATTACAAAATTGTTTTACTTGTAATAATAGTATATTAAATTAATTAAAATTCTGCTTTTATCCTATACAATACTTTTCTTGGGCTAAAATATTGTAAAAAATAAAAACAGAATCTTAATTCATTTAATTTACCGTTACAAATAAAATAAAGTTCACAAAGAAGCACAATGGCATAATTTGATCTTATTTTAAGAGTTATTTTACAAAGCATCACAATAGCATGCAGTAATTTGATATTATTTTAAGGGTTTTCCTGTTTCCTCAATTCAGTTTTGTGACACGTCCCTGGTAATGAAAAACACAACTAGGGACCATTCTCAACTTGTGGAAAAATCTCCCACAATTCCATGAAGATGCCTGAATGGTATTCAGACTGATGCTAGCCAGTGTTCTTCAAAATTACTAAGATATCCACCACTATTATGCTACCGAAATGTGCATTTTTTTCCTATCAAGCTCTAGCAAATGCATGAAATAAGTATGTTATTTATACAAAGACATACTAATAATAAGAAGGTTTCACAAAATCAGCTCCATTGGGTATTGCTGTAAATGGAGTTATAGCATAATTACCATTTCCCCTATGCAGTTTATTCTTTTAATTTTATATTTTATTTTATACACTCATACAGCGATAATGCCGAGAATATAAATCACCTACTTGTAATGCTCTAGTGCAACAAAACACTTAATTTCTGTTTACGCCAGGGGCTCCACTTTATTACAGGTGCTGAACAAAATTGGAAAAAGGAAACTAGCTATTGCCAATCCTATGTGTGATGTGGCTCATACTTACTAGGTAAATATATTTTCTATTTGAATACTAAAGACTAAAGTGCGGTATAATTATAGACATTATTACTAAGTACTAATCATTTTAAATTGTGCTCAGAACTTAGTGAACGATACCACGTGCATTTTGCTGCAAATGGAGGAGCACTAGAATTACCTAATATGTATATGTTACATCAGTTATCATGTGCTTTAATCATCAGAATATAAGAAATGCTATGAAATACCTGTTTTCAAAATAAGACCCTGGTTGCAGACAGGGCTATACTTACTGTATTTTGTGGGTCTGTATCCACTGCCCACACATGCCAGGCTGTTTATCCAATATAACTGTCCCATTATTGCAGTGTTAATAATGGTGTCTGTAGATGTCCATGACTGATAGCTGATCGCCCAAGGTCTGTGATAGTGGAGTTAGTACTGGAGTTTTATGGGCAGAATTCTGAGGCAGCTACTACATTAGTTCTTTTCAATGATGGCCTTGATTAATGTAAGAGTGTGGTCTAAATAAGCGTGCCTGACAGCATTTTGGGAACTGGGTGCTGTGGAATGTGGTGAGCATGCAGAGAGCAGTTTATGAAGCTTTAAAGCTAATTTTGAGTTGGACAATGCCACTTCCTTGAGTGCGTCATTTGTCGGTATAGCATGTACTGCTTTGCGCTAATAACACTGCAAGCCCTTCCCTGATAGTCACCAATGTGTCTACATGTGCAAGGACTATGACGGCCACTTTGAGGATCTTTAGATGCTGAGATAGTGCTTGGTGGGGCTGATTCTGAGTTGGACACTGCTGAGTTCGCGTGTGAATCTTCTGCTAGTGTAATAAGTTACTTGGACAGCGATCTAGTGTTTGTTGTCACTGGCCAGTGTCACTTGTTTAAATGTAAAACTAGAAAAAAATTTTTTTAAACTTGGCAGTGAGTGATACAGTGTTTGGCAGTGAGTGATACAGACAGTGATACAGTGTTTATTTATAACAGTCGGTTGGTCCATCGCCTTAATATCTGCATAGTAAGTTGCAGTTGTTGTTGCTAAAAAAAACTCTGAAAATAAATATATATTTTTAAATGTGTGTTTTTAGTGAACATCAGGCAGGCAGTGCTACAGTGTTTACTTATAACAGTCAGTAGGTCCAAGACCACCACCTTACTACCTGCGTAGTAAGTCACAGTTGTTGTTGTTAAACATGTGTATTTAGAGACCATTAGGCAGGCAGTGATACAAAACTGTAAGTCAATATGGATCACAATCAGTCAATGGTAGAGCAGGAGTGGCAACCAAGTACTGGTGCGGTGGCTACTCCTCAAAAAAAGTTATTTGGACAGTGATCTACTGTTTGTGGTCACTGGTCAGTGTCACTTGTTTAAAACTAGAAACATTGGGGGTCATTCTGACCCGTTTGCACGATGCAGTTTGTCGCAGCGGTGTAAACAGGTCATTACTGCTCATGCACGGCGGCCGGATTGCACACGCGCGAGCGTAAAAAGTGATCACAGCGGCGATCGCAAGAAGACTGACAGGCGGGAGGTGTTCTGGGGTGTCAACTGACCGTTTTCAAGGTGTGGTGAAGCAAACGCAGGCGTATCCAGGCATTTGGAGGGCGGATGTCTGACGTCAATTCCAGGACCTTCTTCGCTGGATCCGTCGCACAGGGTAAGTAAGTCTGACCCTGGTCTTCTTTTGCTCAAAACTTTTTTTGCATAGCAGGGCTGCACAAGCATTCGCAGCCTTGCTATGCAACATATCCCTCCCCATAGACGGCGTCTAGTTGATCGCACGGGCTGCAAAAAGTAGCTTTGTGCGATCAACTCGGAATGACCCCCATGGTGTACAGTGAAATAATGTACACTGACACAATATCTTCCAGCCTCCAGGCCTTCCTAACGGCACTTTTTTTACAGTGTGACACAGCCTTGGCTCGAGCACACAACGCTCTCTCCCTGAGTCAACACACAGACACAATACCCTTGCACCACTACACTTTACAAACTTTAAGGGACACTGTTCAGCTGTTGCTTACTAACTAAGAAACTTGCTTTCAAAGGAGTCATGCATGCCTACACCCTAATCGGCTGATATCCAGCATGAAATGGCCCCCAAATCACCATGGGAGGGACTTATATAAAATCCAAAACATGCGAGATCCGACTCTGGGAAGACTACATTTTGCCTTGTTTTGGAATCTAAACAAAGTGGGGAAAGCCTAGCCCAGTCTCGGAAGTTCTCAGATATGCAAATTGCAGGTGTGCTCAGTTTTCTCTAATTTAAACTGATCAAAGTTCTATATTCAGGAAGAACAGTATTTTTACCGATAACAGGAATTCTAGAGCAAGGCACATGGCTAGTCCGCTCCAAATGTCAGCCCCCCCCCCCCCACAAGGGTGCAAATGCATTGCACAGCGTTGCTTTCGCTCCTGGCGAGTAGCTCCCTACCTGCGCAGCTACCTGTTGCATTCCGGGTCCCTGCAATGGTTCCGGACACACCTGCGCTGTTCGGACCACGCCCTGCCAATGGCATTCTAATGCCATTGTCACGCCCCCTCCCGCCCCGCGACCGCCTCTGCCTGTCCATCAGGCAGAGGCAATCGCAGCCCAGAGATGCTGTTAGCATCTCACTAGGCCTCCTGTGGTGTGCGAGCAAACTCCACAAAGGGCTTCAGACTGCAATCGCTGCTGGTGCAGCGATCCAGTCTGAATTACCCCCTTTGATATTGGGAGTGAGAGTGAAATGTATCAGAAAGTTATTTGCAAAAAGGGTGATAGATTTATGGAATAGTTTCACACTGTGATAAGGGCATTGGCGTATCTATAATGGGTGCTGTGTGTCGGGCACACGGGCCCCGAGGTCCAGGGGGGCCCACCCCGCACACACTGGACCCATTTGTTTAATACTTACCTCTCTAGAGTCCCCCGTTGGAGCTATCCCTTCTCGGCAGCGCAATAGAGTCTGAACACTAGGGGGTACAAACTATTTTGCGCTTGCTGAAAACTCTGGAAACGTGGCGTGGCGGCCATTTTTCTACAGTTTTGCGCATGCGGATTAGGAAAATCTCCAGGAAATGGCCGCCGCACCATTTCTCTGGAGGTTTGCGCATGCACAAAAGAGTCTGTGCTCAGACTCTATTTCCACGGCGGAGAAGGACGGCACCGCCGGGGGGCTCCGAGGAGGTAAATTGTGCATCATCAGAGAGGAGGGGGCCCTTGATGGAGAAGGCTGCATACAGGCCTCCTCCTCTCTTAAAATGCCCCTGGATAAGAGCTCATACAGTAAAATAATTCCCACAAAATCATAAAGTATAAAAATAACATTGTAAAAGTTATCCATTAAGTAAACACTGAACTGGAAAAAATGGGTACATGTAACAGCATTGATGGCACTCCTGACTGGGCTGGAGTAATGGGATGGGTGATTTAGTTTTAAAGCTTTCACATATTTTTATTTCTGTAGGTAAACCAAGTAGCAATATGTATGTAACTCATTTTTTGGATAAGATTGATTCATGTTATACTATTCGAGCAGTAATGTGCAGAAATTTGTTTTACCGAGGCTCATATACTTCCTTATTCATTTGCATATATATGAGTCAGTTTCTACACTTTTATTTTGTTTTGCAATAAAAAGGAATAAAAATACAAGTCTAACTGCATTGTTAAGAATACAATAATGTTATCAGTATGGTAAAATAGTGTGATGTAAACTGGAAATAACAGACTCCAAATAAGATTAGTCTAGATGGGTCTGCAGGCTATGCGAGGTTTGCAGGCAAAGTGCTGTACAGTAAATATAGTCACAATGTACCTAAAAGCAAGCATTTGATGTACTCTACAAACTACTGAAACACCACAGTATCTGTTATGTCTAAATCTAGTGGACAGGGGTACAGATATAAAGTTAAAATACATTAAAGGTATAACATTAAAGGCTGTATCTACCCCTAGGAATAGAACCAGAATGGAACCAATCACACGCATGAAAGAAAAACAACTATATTTCTGAAGCAGGTTTTTAACTGTATTATTATTATTTACCTAAAGGTGCTGTTATTTCTAAATGCTGAGTGCTTGTTGTGTATGCCTAGATGATTACATTTTATTTACTGTACTATTGTGATACAAAAAAACTCTAATAAAAGGAAGTGGTAATGCTCATGGTTATAAAGTACTGTCCATGGTTATAGGGTATCTGAAATGACCAGCACACCAGGTTTTTTTTTTTTGAGGGGGGGAGGGGGGAAGGTGTATGAGTGTGTACATATATATAATGAATGCTGCAAAGTAAGAATGAATTCAAATAGAAGTGTTAATAGTTTTTATATATCAATTAACAAAATGTAAAGTGAATGAACAGGAGAGAAGTCTAAATCAAATCAATATGTGGCATGATGGCCCTTTGCCTTCAAAACAGCATTAATTCTTCAAGGTACACTTGCACAAAGTCAGGGATTTTGTAGGATTATAGTCAGGTGTATGATTAACCAGTCATACCAAACAAATGATAATGATCATCATTTTCATGTGGAGGTTGAAACACTATCATTAACTAAAATAGAAACAGCTGTGTAGGAGGCGTAAAACTGGGTGAGAAACAGCCAAACTTTGCTACAAAGATGAGGCTGTGGAAGACCATTTCATGTCATACACTATGGCAAGACTGAGCACAGCAACAAGATACAAGGTAGTTATACTGCATCAGCAAGGTCTCTCCAAGGCAAAGATTTCAAAGCAGACTGGAGTTTCAAGATGTGCTGTTCAAGCTCTTTTGAAGAAGCGCAAATAAATGGGCAAAGTTGAGGACCATAGACACAGTGGTCAGCCAAGGAAACTTAGTGCATCAGATTAAAGAAACATCATGCTTGCTTTCCTATGAAATCAGAAGATGTCCAGCAGTGTCATCAGCTCAAAACTAGCAGAAACCAGTGGGAACAAGGTACCCATCTACTGTTCGGAGAAGTATGACCAGAAGCAGTCTTCATGGAAGAATTATGGTCAAAAAGCCATACTTTTAACATGGAAACAAGTCCAAGCGACTCAACTATGCATGAAAACATAGGAACTGGGGTGCAGAAAAAAGGCAGCAGGTGCTCTGGACTGATGAGTCAAATGTTGAAATATTTGGCTGTAACAGAAGGCAGTTTGTTCACCAAAGGGCTGGAGAGCGGTACAATAAAGAGTGTCTGGAGGTCACAGTGAAAATGGTGGAGGTTCCAAGTTTGGGGATGCATGTCAGCAAATGGAGTTGGGGATTTGGTCAAGATTAATGGTGTCCTCAATGCTAAGAAACATAGGCAGGCACTTGTCCATGCAATACCATCAGGGAAGCATCTGACTGGCTCTAAATTTATTCTGCAGCAGGACAATGACCCCAAATATATAGCTAATATCATTAAAAACTATCTTCAGCGTAAAGAAGAACAAGGAGTCCTAGAAGTGATGATATGGCCCCCACAGAGCCCTGCAATCCATCTGAGATTATGTGAGGAGACAGAAGGATCTGAGTAAGCCTACATCCACAGAAGATCTGTGGTTAGTTCTCCAAGATGTTTGGAACAATCCCCCTGCCAAGTTCCTTCAAAAACTTTGTGCAAGTGAACCTAGAAGAACTGATGCTGTTTTGAAGGCAAAGGGTGGTCACACCAAATATTTAGCTTTATCTTATGTTTATTCTCTTTGCATTTTGTTAATTGATAAAAAATAACTATTAACACTTCTATTTTTGAAAGAATTCTTAATTTGCCACATTTTTCCCACAACTGCCTAAAACTTTTGCACAGTACACACTCTCTCTTGTTGTACATTAATCATTTCAGATTCATACTCTCGCCAAACACATCCCCACACATACCACCATACAACATCCCACTATAGTATATCTTTCCCTTCTCCACCCCCCAATTTCCAAAATGCAGCACTTGCTCTCCCTTGATTTTCACAATTGTTTGAGTTTGCACATAACTGTAAACAGATGAATGCTTATTCATTCTTCTACTGTATTTCCCCTTTACTTTTTGCATATTCCATCTGAAAGTTGTGGGTTTCTTCTTTTACTTAGTGTCAAATATTTTAATTAGAGATGTGCGGGTTCAGATTTACCCGCACCTCAAAACAGCATCTTATTGGCTCTCAGATGTCACGTGTTTTGGTTAGCCAATAAAAAAAATCTGGATAAATCCGCATTAATTCTGGCATTAAGAACCGGGTTAATCCGTACACACACAACTCTGATTTTAATGTACTTTTTATTTCTAAATACATCAGTTTACGTGCCATATTTTTTTATCTTCCCCTACATGGAGCTGAAATGTGCGACACCATGTATCTCGAAACCTGGTGGAAATGCCTTCAAATGAGCATTCTCCACAAAATCACCACTCCTTGGTTATTTAAATATCTTAACCTGCAAATTACATAACACATATCATGATCAGACTACCCAGCAAGAAGAACAATATGACAAGATCACTGAGGATTTTGTACACACACATGGATGGCCACTGAGTTGCAGACAAGTCTAAATGTGGATGGATCTTGCAGATATCTGTAAACTGCGCAAGCACCATAGAAAGCAACTACAGACAGTGCATGTGCTGTAACATGCATATGCACACAGGGCCACAGAGAGGTTACTAGAGCCCAGGTACTGTATGGAGGTCAGTAGCGGATCTTGCCACGGGCAAGCAGGACTTTTGCCCGGGGCGCCGCCTTCCGGAGGGCGCTGGCGCCTTCCGGAGGGTGCCGCACCATGGCAAGATCCGCCACTGCTATGCCCTCCGCTGCCCGCTGTGTCCCCCGGCTCTGCGGCTGTGGTCCCCTGTGAAGGGAACTAGACGCGTAGCGTCTAGTTCCCCTTCGCGGAGAGGACCTTTGCTGAGTGGTGCGCGATGGCGTCATCGCGCACCGCACAGCAAAGGTCCTCTCCGCGAAGGGAACTAGACGCTACGCGTCTAGTTTCCCTTCGTGGAGAGGACCTTTTGCTGTGCGGTGCGTGATGACGTCATCGCGCACCGCTCAGCATTTAAGCGGCGCTTCTACTGTACAGGGGGCTAACTGGCCACGCCCCCTGTATTAAGCCATGCCCCCATTCCCTGCCCGGGGCGACGAGGGCCCTCGAACCGGCCCTGATGGAGGTGTGTGGCATAATCGGGACTTGGCCATGATCAGTATCTTACGTGGCTCTGCCAAGTGATACCCTTCTCCTCGACAGCGTCATCTTCCCAGTGATGTACAGGAAGATAACACGTGCTCTAGAGAGCAAAGTCTTTGCTGCACTGCACAGTATCATTTTCCTAAAGATGTCACTAGGAAGATGGCGCCGTGGAGGAGAGATACACTTGCTGGAGCAAGTGTATCTCAAATGCAAGTATGCTCAAATGCAAGTATACTCAAGGAAGAGGGGGGCAGACCTGGGCCCTGCCAGGCCACTCCAACAAACCCCGGGCCCGGGTAATTAGTACCTGCTCCACTCCCCTCTCAGTGCCACTATATGCACACTAACAGAGACTGAATGAATGAGCAGGTCTTTCCATCTATTGATGGATCACTCTATGAAATGGGTGTTTTTCAGCAGCAGCTGGGCAGTTAGATGTCTTTCTCATGGGAATGTCATGAGAATGCTGTTGGTGTGTAGTCCAAGTCCCATGCTAATTTGGACTTGAGTTGGGACGTCTGTTTTTAACAGATCTTTTGCTCCCAGCTTAGAGTGGGTGTATACTAATGATGATGGCTGCGGTTGGAAAAACAGTGGGCGTGGCGATTCAAACGCATTTAGACACATAGATGCTTGCTCAGACAGGATGATATTCACATGACCATATTCTAGTATGCAGGCTGTCATGGACAGATGGATAAGCAACTGCAAATGCAATAGACTATGGCCATGTACACATTCGGACGACTTCAGCAAAATATGTTGTTTCCGGCCAGATTATACAGTGTATACCTCCGTGTGTATTATGGGACAAACATGATATTTTCTGATTGGCTGTGCTGCATGGCCAACCAGAAGATTTTGTGTACTGAATGCAGCATGGCATGGTACATCACGGCGTCGTACCACTGTATCGTGCAGTGTGTATGCATAGTGTAATATGTCGGCCCATTGGCCAGCGGATCTGTCAATAACACACCGTTCTGATTTGTACTCAGCCTAAAGGCCCATACACACTTGCTCAGCGGCGTCGCTCATTTTCTCGCCAAGTGTGTATGCTTGCTGAGTGACGTCGCTCATTTTCTCGGCAGGAGCTGCATGCACGGCCGGTGGCTGCGTGACGTCACTGTGCGATGTGAGCGGTCATATCACTCAGTGTGTATTGGCGGCCATCAACTGCCCGGCCCGGGAGGGGAAATATTAGACGACGTCGTTCATAGAGTGAAGAATCAGGCCCATAATGTACAAAAACTATATTCTTTTGAAAACGGTTGTAACATCAAAGAAGCAACAAATACACATTTGTAAAAAATAATAAATATTTTTAAAAATCAGAAAGTTCAGGATATTTCTTGGCTTTTTCGTGCTTATGACAAAATGTAATTCATTATTCCACACAGTAATGGACAAATTATTTTCAGTGTGCAAAGGAAGAAAACAACATTCCCTTCGCTTCTGTTGTTTACCATGAGTCACATAGATAAATTGGCTCAGTACTGCATGTGGAATGAACTTCATGATCTCATCTCTATGGGTTTGAAAGCCTGATTTAGAAAACCTTTGCAACAGTTAAGGTTTATGATAGATGGTTATGCATTATGGGTGGGATAGAACAATCTTAAAGCACATGACCTACCCCACAGAACCCTTGCAGTCCGCAATAAATAAACTGAAGCAGAGATAAAATATAATCGGGAAAGAAATGGAAATATCTTCTGAGTTTTTCATGGGAATATAATTTAAGGCTACTTAGCACACATTAAATACAGTTTCAGTAAGCACATCAAAGTGTAGGATGTAGTTTGCAATTCCTCATCAAGAAATTGTCCATGAATATTATATTTAAATTATATGATACATACCTATAATTTTTAAAGACAACGGCATCAATATTAGAAGTCTCTGGCAACTGTTTTCAGTGTCCACTTTATATTACACATATGATAACATTCTTTCTGAGCTACAATAATTAGCTCTCATTAAACAAACTGAATATTTGCACTTTTATTTTGGGTCTTTTCAACCCTAGTGAAAAAGCTACTCAATGTTCCTGTAACCTGTAAATAACAGCCCCATATTCTGGAAGAGATTGTTATTAATGATCTTATGAAATGGAACGATGTACCATATCTCCAGAAAAGATATATCGTACATAAATCCTGTAGACCAGGGCACTTTAACTTAATGTATTAAAAATGTACTGTAGATTAGTAAACGAACCATTGCCAGCGGCCACTAGTCCATTTCTCTCTAATGCATTGCTGACCTATTGTCTAGAAATAAATTTGTCGACGTCTCTGTGGAATTACATAACCTTCATTCTGCCTCATATATGCATATTTATATAGCTAAAGCTTTTAATGGCTCAAGGTCTAGTAATAGTTATATGCTCTACATATTAAAGTACAATTTATTTAGCTTTAATAAACTGTATCCATCAGTCTGCTAAATGGTATTGCTCTGTAGCAACATACTAACAGGAAAACCATCACAGCTCATACAAAAAGCCATATCAATTAAAAGTCTAAAGTGTATCATAAAATAATTATAATTATTGAACTATAATACAGATCTTTTAAATAAGTAACCAGTCTCAACATTCATTTATACAATGTAATTAATGTATAGAAATTACAAAATGAAATTAAACTTTAATCTTTGCATATACTGACTAAAACACCATTTTATTTACTTAAAATGGTATATAATATTATTTTTTACAGTCAGTTATTAAGATCATTAAAAAATAAAAGCAAAAAGCAAAAGATAGACCTATATGGTATAGAGAGGCAGATTTGGATTCTCCTTTTTAACTGTACAATAGTGCTTTAATCAATTCCCAAATATGTGGAGCTGAACTGGCTTACTCATATCATTGGAGCACATTAAGTGCATAACAAACTAACCAACTGGACATACTAACAATAATAATTATCTGGACTCATGAACATCATCTTACTATCCAGTTTTATCTTGGACTGCTAAACCAATTATAACATTGCGGATTTAGCCAAGAATCATCAGCAAATTATTACTAACATCGCGTTGGCTTATAAGGACTATACAGTAGTTGCACAAGTTATCCTTGTATCCAATATCGTATCTACAACATACAATTGTGAAATTTAGTAACAAACGCCAGCAGTTGAAGTCTATATATGAGGTTTTTTTTTACAATGGCCATGTGATTTCATACATATATATATATATATATATATATACAGGTCCAGTAGTAACGGCACTCGGAGACCATAGAAGGTGAAAAAAATATAATTCAAGTCATTAACGTTTCGGGGCAGCAAGCCCCGTCCTCAGCCCCTCAAGCCCCGAAACGTTAATTACTTGAATTATATTTTTTTCACCTTCTATGGTCTCCGAGTGCCGTTACTACTGGACTTGTATTATGCTTTACAAACAGGCATCGGAGCAAGTTGTTCTTAGGTTGTGAGTGCTGGCTGATACTGGACATATATATATATATATATATATATATATATAAAATTATTATTTTTCAATACAAATTGTGAATTAAAACACTTTTATCTGGACTGGTAGAGCAGCGCTACCTATGGGAATCTATTATATATTTTTTTTTTAAATAGCAAATAGCTCATTTATATAACTAGAAATATAAAATCTATGTACTGTAGTTTATGATTTCAGATCAAACTAAAATGAACAGATTCCAGGATGATGTGATGCTATTCATTATTCAAAAAATGTCAGTATAAGTCACAGTATTGCAAATGTCTTACATGCAGTATATAATGGAAACATTTTTATTTTTCCCTAATTTCTTGAATACAGCAAAGAACAATGAAAATGGAAAAAAGATATGCTTATTATTATTATTATTATTATTATTATTATTAATAATAATAATAATAATAATAATAATACAGGTTGAGTATCCCTTATCCAAAATGCTTGGGACCAGAGGTATTTTGGATATGGGATTTTTCCGTATTTTGGAATAATTGCATAGCATAATGAGAAATCATGATGATGGGACCTAAATCTAAGCACAGAATGCATTTATGTTACATATACACCTTATACACACAGCCTGAAGGTCATTTTAGCCAATATTTTTTATAACTTTGTGCATTAAACAAATTGTGTGTGCATTCACACAATTCATTTATGTTTCTTATACACCTTATACACACAGCCTGAAGGTCATTTAATACAATATTTTTAATAAATGTGTGTATTAAACAAAGTTTGTGTACATTGAGCCATCAAAAAACAAAGGTTTCACTATCTCACTCTCACTCAAAAAAAAGTCTGTATTTCGGAATATTCCGTATTTCGGAATATTTGGATATGGGATACTCAACCTGTAATAATAATAATAATAATAATAATAATAACTTGAAGAGGACAATTGGTGTCTATATTACTCCCTATGCAAGAAACTTGCTGAGTAAAATTACCATTAGTTACTTTCCTACTTTTTTTTTTCTAGTGTATTAACATAATTTAAAACAGTTATTTTTTATCCATTCTGGGTGAATTTGTAAAGGATGTACATTTTTAGACAATCTATCCACTTCCTCATCATTGCCTGAAGCTGGGAACTGCTAGGAGCCAATTGTGCTGTAAGCGTGCAGTGCATGAGATCCTACGGCTTGTGCCTTGCCACAAATCTAGTCCTGCATTTATTAAGACCACACAGAAAAACATTTGTGACACTCATAATCTAATCTGTATTTCCAGTTGTAGACCGCTAGAACTTTGTTTTCTTGCATTAATGTATGCCAATATCATTGTGCAGATTTATATACTGCAAGCTAAAATAGAAACATTAAAAAAAAACAACCTGATGCGTTTGTGGAGAGTAACATAAGAAAATAATGCAATTTAACAGAAAATAATTCAAACCTGTGTGCCTGATTCAGAGCTGGTGTTCAATGACGCATGCAAGCAGCATTGAATTTCTGTACAAACTATCGGAAGGGCGTGCAGGAGACGTTTCAGTAAAAGAGACGCCTCCTGCATGTAGCTGTGATCACAGCACTGCGACCAACGTCACAAGCTGGGATCCAACAGTTAAACCATCAGTTCCATACAGTCGCCAAGTGAGTAAACCTCAGCTATAAATACACTGTATGGTCAAAAGTATTCAGACGCCTGACCATTACATCAACAGGGACTGTAATGACATTATATTCAAACACATATTTAATATGGAGTTGATCTCCCTCTTGCAGCTATAACAGCTTCCATTGTTCTTGGAAGGCTTTCCACAAGATCTTGGAGTGTTTCTGTGGGAGTTTGTGTTTGAATATAATGTCCCCACGGTATTCCTATCTGTATGACTTTTCTCGCCCCCTTCCCCACCTGCTTTTCTGTTACCTACTTGGCTGTTGTGTAGCAAACTGAAGACAAATTCCTAGTATACGCAAGTATACCTGGCCAATAAAACAATTTCTGATTCTGGTTTGTGCCCATTCATTCTGTAGAGCATTTATGAGGTCAGGCACTGATGTTGGACGAGTAAGCCTGGCTCGCAGTCTCCATTACAATTAATCCTAAAGGTATTCGATGGGGCTGAGCCGTGACAAATTTCTCATTATGTACGTGCCTAGAGTGGCACTTGTGTGGGGCAGTACTTGGATGCTTGTTTTAGTATTGTCAGACTGAAATTTATCAGTAACTGCTTTTCACTCTACTGTACCATACAGCATCTTGAGTGGATTGTAAATGGGTAAGACTGCCTCTGTAAGCTGTCCTACTTAGTAAATTTGCATACATGATTAAAGTTAAAACAAAATGTCATAGTTCATGGCTTTTTTATTATTATATTAAATTGGCAATCATCAATTGAGGGCTTATAATCAATCGATGATATAATAAAATTAGGAAAGGAGGGGGGCAGCCATTACTGTTGTGTCTAGGAGTGCCATGACCCCTAAATCCACCCCTGATGTTGAAGTCAGGGCTCTGTGCGGGCCAGTCAAGTTTTTCCACACCGAACTTATCACACCATGGGGGTCATTCAGATCTGTTTGCTGTTGTACGTTTTCACACAACGGGCAATCAGATCTGAACTGCGCATGCATCTGAGCCGCAATGCACACATGCATCGGACAGCTACAACGGGCATTTGCAGTCAGCAATGGGATGGTGCGAAGGATCAATTCTCACCGGCATTCGCAAGGTGATTGACAGAAAGAAGCTATTTTTGGGTGGCATCTGACCATTTTCAGGGAGTGTCCGGAAAAACGCAGGCGTGCTCAAGCGTTTGGAGGGAAGGTGTGTCTGACGTCAGCTCCGGCCCTGATCAGCAGGATTCAATCGCACTGGAATAGTAAGTTCTGGGCTGCGCAGAGACTGTACACACTGATTTTTAGCAGCTCTGCTACCCATAGGAAAGCACACTTGCACAGCGAAAATACACTCCCCCTGTAGGCGGCGAATATCTGATCGCAGGATAGTAAAAAACGCAGCCCAGCGATCAGATCTGAATGACCCCCCATGTCTTTATAGTCCTTGCTTTGTGCTCTGGGGCACAGTCATGTTGGAATGTTTGGAATCAGCAGAGCATTGACTTTTACACACCGTGCACCTTCACTGACCCTGCTCTGTGATTTTACGTGGTCATGCACTTCGTGGCTGAGTTGCTGTTGCTTACATTTGATATCACTTACAGATGACTGTGGAATAATCAGCAGGGATGAAATTTCACAAATCGTCTTATTGCATAGGTGGCATCCTATCACAGTACCACGCTTGAAGTCTCTGAGCTCTTCAGAAAGACCCATTTTGTATCACTAATGCTTGCAAATGGAGACTGTACATCTAGGTGCTTGATTGTATAAACCTGTGGCAAAGAGTATGATTGAACACCTGAATTCAATAATTAACAGGTGTGGCCAAATACTTTTGTCCCTATAGTGTATATGTAATATGTCCATCAGTAGGTATTCTCTTCAGTAGTAATGCCACTAGTATCAGTAGTATAATCTACTATGACCATCAGCAATAATATGCATATTATAATAACAGTACTGCCCGGTGTAATGCCCATCAGTAGTAATACTGCTACTCATAGGGCCTAATTCAGACCCCGTTGCCGATGTGAGAAAAACGCTATGAAACGATTTTTGCACATAAGCGCAAGCGCACATTGGTACACACATGTGCAAGGTCCTAAACGGCGTTCTCTTTAGAGCGCAGTTTAAGACCTGGAGGGGTGCAGGAATAGGGCATCGACACTGCGTTCTGTGTGCACTGATGCTCCGTTTAAGGGGCACAGTCCGGACAATGGAGGCGTGTTTGGAAAGTTTTTGTGGTGGGTTGCAGTGGCTGCGTGATGTCACATGCAGCCACTGCGACCCTTAACATGGCGGGTAGCGGTCTGCCTTCGCAGCTAGGCTGTGTAGGCAGAGAGCTACTCAAAACATGTGAAAGCGCAATGCTTTCACATGTCTGTGGGAGTAGGGGAGGGACCTGGCATGCGGGGCGGACTTGCCCTGTGCTGGGCGTTCCCTCACATGTCAAAGAATTTGATCGTAGATTTGCATTTTTTCGCACATCTACGATCAGGTCTGAATTACCCCCTTAATCATCAGCACTAGGAGTAATGACCACTATAAGACCCTCTCGCTATAGAAAGAAAAAAGCACCAACTCACATTTTCTGATTTTTATTTCTCAAATATTCTCCATTTCACGTGTACCTGCTGGAATGCCCCTTATTGGCCCACTGACTAACCGCCTCCCAGATGAGAGCTGAGAGCATTCAAATGTATGACACACAGCACCACTAATAGCAATACATCCACTGCTGGGAGGGTGTAAAATGATAAGCATCTGAAGACATTGCCAATGTATGGAAGCTACTATAAATCTTTTTATATTTTTAATTTTGTACCTCTTTTCATAAACCCCCCCCCCCACTGATTTTTAGTTTTGAGTTATATGAACAATTTCGTATAATTATGAAATTGTGCATTAGCTTCATTGACACCCTTTGTTAATGTGCTACCTTTCATCATTCTAAAGAGGAATAATTAGACACATGGCAAGTTGTGTATACATAGCAGTATTATCAGACAACTGACCCAATATTGCAGCATTTGTATACCAAATGTTAGATCAATGCTGGGTAATAATCCAATAATCGGCCATTTAGTCTCCTATATGTGTTGCCATGGGACAACGATCCCGGCACACATTGTTTGGTATGTGGACTGGGTGGTCTTCTGTTTACCGGCTGTCAGGATCCCGACCGCCGGCATACCAACAACTTTTCTCCCTCTTGGGGGTCCACTAACCCCCTGGAGGGAGAATAGATAGCGTGGCGCGTGTAGCGAGCCTGCAAGGGGCTCATTTACGCTCACCCAGCTGTCGGTATGATGGCGGTCAGGATTCCGGCGCTGTTATGCTGTGCGCCGGGACCCCGACAGCCGGCATACCACACTACACCCATGTGGACTACATTACAAAGTTACTGTACATGACTTGACACAATCTTTTTTTACTCCCCTATAAGTTTAGGAGCAGAGCCCTTTCTGACCTCACTGACTGTCTGTTATTACCCAGCCTCATTTTATTACTGGTTTGCTTCCAATTGTAAAGTGAATATGCTGGCACTATAATATAAATTATGAATAAATAAATACATAAGTTTTACTCATAAAATACAGTTAAAATTATTATTGTAAGTATTTTCGTATCTTTTTATGTGTGCAGACCATAAGTTTTAACTCTCTGCACAAAAATATTTACTTGTTAAGTAAATAAGTACTTGGAACCCTTTTATATATTTTATACTGCTGGTCTGCATGCTTGAGCTAGTGTTTTTGGCTTCCTTTTATTTTTATGGCGAGGTTTAGTTAGTTTATTGTTAGCTGTCACAGTCACTTTTTAAATGAAAGTTAATTTGCATAGAGAATCTGATACGTGCAATCTGAAGATCACGTCCTACATCCTGTAGACTAAGATAACTAGTAATGCAGTGATGTAATGGTTATCCCGTGTCTAGAACCAGCTATGAGCACAAAGAGCCTGTGCGACATTTAGTGCCTGCTGTCATGCTAGACTATCAATCTGGCACCATAATATTCAATTACTTGAAGAACATTAAGGTCTAGGTTTTGTAGGTAATTATACATAAAGTGATCCAAAAGTAAAATACATTAATCACAATATCCACATTTGTACACCTATTCATCTTAAGCATTCCTCACTTGGAGCCATACAGTATCTGTTACTTTATATGGTCTTACTCACAAAATGCCTGATCCTATGCTGGTTGGAATTTTCAAACTGGGTAACCGTTCCAAGCAATACTGTATAGTACTGTATGTCTCTTATCAATGGCTAGCTACTCCCAAACATTGTGTTACAGCAAACCAATGACATGTCTCTAAAAATGTAATTAACCAGTCACTTGCAGTGCAACAGAATGTAACTTCAATAATATTTCTTTAAATCAGTCATCAGATTTATCTGACAAATTCCACAGATGGATTAAATACAGTGACTTCATTCTCAGAATTAATTGCTGCCAGGATGAGAATCAATTTGGCTTTTATAAAGGGGTAATCAAGAGAAAGGAACTATGGCAACACAGAAGGTTTAAAACAATATTCTAATTGTTGTCTTATTAATCATACAGTCAATGTGTAGTTTCCTTTACTCTCATGGAAATTACTGATATAGTTGGCATTTATGTTCTTCACAAATTGTTCATGATAAACCTTTTTCAACTCAAATAAACTGTATTTACAGTATTTTTCTGCAACATTTAAGTATGTTTCTTTTAATTATTATGATATACAACTGTAAAATAATTTTATCACACTTAAAATAACCCAATTGGCTCTAATTATCATATGTGAATTGCATGTTAAAAATAGCAATGTTCAGAAAATGTATTACTCTAGAGCAAGCACTTCTCTGGTATGTCTCTGTGATGTAACTTGTATCATTTTCATTTAAAGGCAATGGGTCATGTACTACATAATATCAATTCCTTCAATTTGCTCTATAAAATATTCTCTGTACAGGAAGAGTCTGAAGACAGAGGGTCAGGAAATCTGCCCTGAGAAAACAAAGACAGTAACATGACTGTAGGGGTATTTAAGGTTAGCAGTGTTGCCATGATACTACCTTGTAAGTAGTGGATCTCGGGATGAAAAAGAAAAAATACCTTGTTAAGATATTATTATTTTTTAAATACAGCAGTATACTGGTCATCCAATTATCTATCTATTGTATCAGCACAACGTAGATTAGATGATACCGGGTTATATGTTGCTGACTATACAATGGGCAGTGGAGTATCTATCATGGGTGTAAGGTGTGCTGCGCACATGGGCCCATGGCTTCAAGGGGTCTACACTGCACACCCTACACCCATTTCTTGAATACTCACACCTCTGAAGTCCCATGGCTGCAACACTGCACAAATCACGCCATTTTCCTGGCATTTTGCATATGTGCAGTAGAAAAACCGCCAGGAAAATGGCCACCTCACCAGAGACCTGCACATTGGATTCTGGTACAGCACTAGGGTCTCCTAATGACCCTAGTGCTCAGAGTCCCACTGCGCTGCTGCCTACAGAGGAGGGGGCTCAGACGGAGGCTGCACACAGGCCCCCTCCTCTCTTAAAATGCCCATGCCAGTGGGTACTCTAAAAGAAGAATGATTTAGTGCAGACACCTCTGAACTACCAATATTTTCTTTTTTTGATGTAAATCACAAACCCATGTGCTAAGAATAACTCAACTGATGAGAAAAGAGGATCATAATTCCGAATGTTAAAATGGGAAAATAAATCATGAACAGAACAATTTTTGTCCTAAATGCTCCTTCTACTATTTTCACTAAAGTATTGAAGGACAATTATCCCAATATTGCCGCCCATATGGTACGAAAGCTTTTCTCAGGCTCAACAACAATCCCATCATAATAATTATTGGACATGGTGATGAATGTGGTAAAAAAAAAAACCTGACTATGGTCTTTATCAGTCTTTGGGGGAGATGTATCAAACCTTTGAAAGAGATAAAGTGAAGAAGTTGCCCATAGCAACCAATCATATTAAAACTGTAATTTTATAAACTGAGGTAGACAAATGACAGCTAATAGCTGACTGGATGCTCTGGGCAACTTGTCCACTTTAACTTTGATACATTTCCCTCTATAGCATGTGTGTGGTCATTCTCTGACCACAACTCCAAGTCTTGATAAACCTGGAAGAGAATTGAGCAGCTTGAGTCTCTTAATCAGTTTATCACTTATACCGATTTCACACCAAATTAAAACCCAACTCCATCCCGGCTCCAACTCAAAACACTGAGCACGGACTGGAGATGGGTATTAGGTCGCTTACCCCTTTCACACCAGTGGATGGACCCAGGTTATTCCCAGGTTGTCGCCGTTCACACCAAACCTAGGTCTTCCAGTGACCCGGGTCTTCTGTTTAACAGTGTTACAAGCTGTGGTTGCAGCTTGTTTCTGTTTTCGTGTCTGTTAGAACAGTGTGTCAGGTTTTTTTTTTGTATCCCTTGTTTTGGATAGTCTGTATTTTGGGGTCCTTTGACCCCTCCTCAAGGGGGGGGGTACTGTTATGAGCCACGGCTGTGGCTCATTCCTGTTTTGCATGTCAGTTAGGTATTTTATGTTTATAAGTTGTTTCGCAGGCCAGGATTTCCCGTTGCTCTGTTTAAGAGTACTCTTGGTTGCTGCCGCTGGTGAGTCTGTGTAATTGCAGCTTGTTCCCATGTGTTCAGCCTCACCTGGCTGCTAATTGCATCTTGTCAATTTGGAGTCATGCAACAGGGCAGCTGCATGAGATTATTAATTAGGCCTCTCTGTTATATGCTGGCTCAGTGCTATTCACAGACGCTGGTGATATTTCTTGGTTTCCAGTCTGCTTGAGTTCTGAGCTTGTTCCTGCCAATTCCTGAGCTCCTGTGTAGCAGTGTCTGTCAAACTGCTTCCTGTGTCGATTCCTGTGTCAGTCCCTGTGTCGATTCCTGTGTCTGATCCCGTGTCCTGCCGTGAAGTGTTCCTGTACAGAAGTCCAGTGGCTTTGCCTATGCCTGGTCGAGTTTCTGGCTTCTTGGTGTCCACCGGTCTGTCGTTTGGGATTCTGCCTGTCCTCCAGTTCTGAGAGTCTGTGTCGGCAGCATTGAGGGTTCCTGTCCGTTTGCCAGTATTCGTACCGGTTCCGTGAGTAGCGGCTCTGCCGCGTCCGTCGGCCTAGGCCGCTGTATTCTGTTATTATTTCTGTCACTGGTGTTTTGCAGAGGGTTCTGCTTATGCTGTCACCGCCGGTACACAAAAGTATTGTGTCGGCGTGTGGTCAGCATTTCCTTTGTTGTTCTTTTCCTTTGGCGGCAAGCCGCACATACATTTAGTTTTAGGCTAGTTAGTAGCCCCTGGCTTTGGTTGTTTCAGTAAGAGGGCCCCTTGTTATCACCCTGTCTCGGTACACTCTTTGTCTCTCATTAAGACCTGAGGGGGCATCGAAGTTGGGCAGACATAATCCGCCCTTCAAATGCGGCTGCCATGGGCTCAAGCAACCATAGTCTCGCAAGAGTGTACTGACAGCACGGGCGAGACAACGGAGATAGGGCCCCAGGGGCTATTCCCTTTCCATTCCCCTTTCCCAGCGTTACGTCCTGGTGCTCTGGACTCACTTCATAACATCTCCCTTGTTCTGAGCACCAGGAACCTAACATTCAGTGAATGTTTGGAGATGATGTCATCTCCAAGCGCTACTGGGCCCCACCAACCTGCTTCTTTGAGGCATGACCTGGGTCATCGAGACCTGGGTCATATCTTTCCCACCAGAGGCTACCTGGGTTGAACCTAGGAATAAACGCTGCCAGGGTTGAAGCCCTGGCAATTTTGACCCTGGTGATTCCATACACAGAGTTTGGACCCTGGGTGACCTGGTTTGCCCTGACAATATCCTGGGTCATATTTCTGTGTTAAAGGGTTATTTCAGGTATTACTAAAGTGGACTCTGATCCTGTATTTCCAGGCACTGGGGCTTAGTTTTTTGCTGCTACTATAGCTAACAACATCTCAGGATGGTGGTAGTGATCAGTAGCGGATCTTGCCACGGGCAAGCAGGACTTTTGCCCGGGGCACCGCCTTCCGGAGGGCGCCGCACCATGGCAAGATCCGCCACTGCTGTGCCCTCCGCTGCCCGCTGTGTCCCCCGGCTCTGCGGCTGTGGTCCCCTGTGAAGGGAACTAGACGCGTAGCGTCTAGTTTCCCTTCGCGTAGAGGACCTTTGCTGAGCGGTGCGTGATGACGTCATCGCGCACCGCACAGCAAAGGTCCTCTCCGCGAAGGGAACTAGAGGACCTTTTGCTGTGCGGTGCGCGATGAAGTCATCGCGCACCGCTCAGCATTTAAGCGGCGCTTCTACTGTACAGAGGGCATAACTGGCCACGCCCCCTGTATTAAGCCACGCCCCCATTCCCTGACCGGGGCGCCGAGGGCCCTCGAACCGGCCCTGGTAATGATATCCTGCAAACAAGACCAGCAAACACAAAAAGGCTTTGCTTCCCTTTTAAATTGCTATGAACATTTGTGCCTGTAAACTGTCATGCACAGATTTTTTTAAGTCTTCACTGGAAATATTAGCACCAGCATGATAAACTGAACTCTGCAGCTAGACTTATCTTCCTCTCCTGTCGCTCCACATCTGCCAGTCCCCTTCGACAAAACCTACACTGGAACCCATCCCCCCCCCCCAAATAATCTTCTTCAAACTCCTCACCCTAACATACAAGGCCCTCTCTAATTCCACTGCACCATACATCTCCAACCTCATCTCTCTACATACTCCCACCCACTCACTCCGGTTGGCCAATGACCATCGCCTCTCATCTACCCTGGTCACTACATCCCTTGCGCGAATCCAAGATTTTGCCCGTGCTGCCCCTCTTTACTGGAACAAGCTTCCTTGCTCTGTTAGACTCTCACCAACCTTGCAAAGCTTCAAACGGGCACTAAAAACTCACCTGTTCACCAAAGCCTACCCTTCCGCATAACCCAGTCTTGAGGCCACTCTCCCATCCTCATGCCTTGGCCATCTCTGCCTCGCTTACTTCCTGACACCAGGCCACCTTCTGCTTGCTTGTACCTCATGTCACCTGTCTGTCTCCCTCTTCCCCTAGATTGTAAGCTCCTTGGAGCAAGGCCCTCTTCCCTTCTGTTCTCACAGCGCTCTTCTCTTGCACTTCAATTACAGCACTCTCCTACTCAGTGACTGTCTATACCTGTATTTCCACCAGCTCATGACTGTTCATCTCTTCCAATGGCTGCCCGCTCCCAGTAGTATGCTGATTACTTCTTTGCTTCCTGACATCTCAGCTGTATTGTGTACTAAGAGAACTGTGGTGCTAATTATTACCTGTGCCCTGTTTTAGTTTTCTGTTATGTTAAGATCTGTATACGCTGTATTGTTGTAATGTGTGTTGTATGTACAGCGCTGAGAAATACTTGTGGCACCTTAAAAATAACATGTAATAATAATAAATGTTACAGAATTCTATATTGCTGCGATAAGTGGTGATAGAGAATGTTAATTACCACAGATTTATATTAAGTCCCTCTTTCTAAGCATCTCATGTCACATTAATTATAGCCACGATATCATACTTGGTACTATTTACTATTTGAGAGCTTGCGAGCTAGATGAAAAAGAAGGGGTATTCTAAATGCTCACATAAAAATACCAACTGTTCCTATGCGAAAAAACTTGTGGTAATTTACAAGCTATACAGGTTGAGTCTCCCTTATCCAAAATGCTTGGGACCAGAGGTATTTTGGATATCGGATTTTTCCGTATTTTGGAATAATTGCATACCAGAATGAGATATCATGGTGAAGGGACCTAAATCTAAGCACAGAATGCATTATGTTTCATATACACCTTATACACACAGCCTGAAGGTAATTTTAGCCAATACTTTTTATAACTTTGTACATTAAACAAAGTGTGTCTACTAGAGATGAGCGGGTTCGGTTTCTCTGAATCCGAACCCGCACGAACTTCATGTTTTTTTCACGGGTCCGAGCAGACTCGGATCCTCCCGCCTTGCTCGGTTAACCCGAGCGCGCCCGAACGTCATCTTGACGCTGTCGGATTCTCGCGAGACTCGGATTCTATATAAGGAGCCGCGCGTCGCCGCCATTTTCACACGTGCATTGAGATTGATAGGGAGAGGACGTGGCTGGCGTCCTCTCCATTTAGATTAGGGTTGAGAGAGAGAGAGAGAGATTGACCTGAGGCTGTGATACTGTAGAAGAGAGTGCAGAGTTTAGTGACTGACGACCACAGTGACCACCAGACAGTGCAGTTGTTTGTTTTATTTAATATATCCGTTCTCTGCCTGAAAAAAACGATACACACAGTGACTCAGTCACATACCATATCTGTGTGCACTGCTCAGCCCAGTGTGCTGCATCAATGTATATATATATCTGACTGTGCTCAGCTCACACAGCTTATAATTGTGGGGGAGACTGGGGAGCACTGCAGTGCCAGTTATAGGTTATAGCAGGAGCCAGGAGTACATAATATTATATTAAAATTAAACAGTGCACACTTTTGCTGCAGGAGTGCCACTGCCAGTGTGACTAGTGACCAGTGACCTGACCACCAGTATATATAATATTAGTAGTATACTATCTCTTTATCAACCAGTCTATATTAGCAGCAGACACAGTACAGTGCGGTAGTTCACGGCTGTGGCTACCTCTGTGTCGGCACTCGGCAGCCCGTCCATAATTGTATATACCACCTAACCGTGGTTTTTTTTTCTTTCTTTATAGTCATACTAGTTACGAGTATACTATCTCTTTATCAACCAGTCTATATTAGCAGCAGACACAGTACAGTGCGGTAGTTCACGGCTGTGGCTACCTCTGTGTCGGCACTCGGCAGCCCGTCCATAATTGTATATACCACCTAACCGTGGTTTTTTTTTCTTTCTTTATACATACATACTAGTTACGAGTATACTATCTCTTTATCAACCAGTCTATATTAGCAGCAGACACAGTACAGTACGGTAGTTCACGGCTGTGGCAACCTCTGTGTCGGAACTCGGCAGCCCGTCCATAATTGTATATACCACCTAACCGTGGTTTTTTTTTTCTTTCTTTATACATACATACTAGTTACGAGTATACTATCTCTTTATCAACCAGTCTATATTAGCAGCAGACACAGTACAGTGCGGTAGTTCACGGCTGTGGCTACCTCTGTGTCGGCACTCGGCAGCCCGTCCATAATTGTATATACCACCTAACCGTGGTTTTTTTTTCTTTCTTTATACATACATACTAGTTACGAGTATACTATCTCTTTATCAACCAGTCTATATATTAGCAGCAGACACAGTACAGTGCGGTAGTTCACGGCTGTGGCTACCTCTGTGTCGGCACTCGGCAGCCCGTCCATAATTGTATATACCACCTAACCGTGGTTTTTTTTTCTTTCTTTATACATACATACTAGTTACGAGTATACTATCTCTTTATCAACCAGTCTATATTAGCAGCAGACACAGTACAGTGCGGTAGTTCACGGCTGTGGCTACCTCTGTGTCGGCACTCGGCAGCCCGTCCATAATTGTATATACCACCTAACCGTGGTTTTTTTTTCTTTCTTTATACATACATACTAGTTACGAGTATACTATCTCTTTATCAACCAGTCTATATTAGCAGCAGACACAGTACAGTGCGGTAGTTCACGGCTGTGGCTACCTCTGTGTCGGCACTCGGCAGCCCGTCCATAATTGTATATACCACCTAACCGTGGTTTTTTTTTCTTTCTTTATACATACATACTAGTTACGAGTATACTATCTCTTTATCAACCAGTCTATATATTAGCAGCAGACACAGTACAGTGCGGTAGTTCACGGCTGTGGCTACCTCTGTGTTGGCACTCGGCAGCCCGTCCATAATTGTATATACCACCTAACCGTGGTTTTTTTTTCTTTCTTTATACATACATACTAGTTACGAGTATACTATCTCTTTATCAACCAGTCTATATATTAGCAGCAGACACAGTACAGTGCGGTAGTTCACGGCTGTGGCTACCTCTGTGTCGGCACTCGGCAGCCCGTCCATAATTGTATATACCACCTAACCGTGGTTTTTTTTTCTTTCTTTATACATACATACTAGTTACGAGTATACTATCTCTTTATCAACCAGTCTATATTAGCAGCAGACACAGTACAGTGCGGTAGTTCACGGCTGTGGCTACCTCTGTGTCGGCACTCGGCAGCCCGTCCATAATTGTATATACCACCTAACCGTGGTTTTTTTTTCTTTCTTTATACATACATACTAGTTACGAGTATACTATCTCTTTATCAACCAGTCTATATTAGCAGCAGACACAGTACAGTGCGGTAGTTCACGGCTGTGGCTACCTCTGTGTCGGCACTCGGCAGTCCGTCCATAATTGTATACTAGTATCCAATCCATCCATCTCCATTGTTTACCTGAGGTGCCTTTTAGTTGTGCCTATTAAAATATGGAGAACAAAAATGTTGAGGTTCCAAAATTAGGGAAAGATCAAGATCCACTTCCACCTCGTGCTGAAGCTGCTGCCACTAGTCATGGCCGAGACGATGAAATGCCAGCAACGTCGTCTGCCAAGGCCGATGCCCAATGTCATAGTACAGAGCATGTCAAATCCAAAACACCAAATATCAGTAAAAAAAAGGACTTCAAAACCTAAAATAAAATTGTCGGAGGAGAAGCGTAAACTTGCCAATATGCCATTTACCACACGGAGTGGCAAGGAACGGCTGAGGCCCTGGCCTATGTTCATGGCTAGTGGTTCAGCTTCACATGAGGATGGAAGCACTCAGCCTCTCGCTAGAAAAATGAAAAGACTAAAGCTGGCAAAAGCAGTAGCACCGCAAAGAACTGTGCGTTCTTCGAAATCCCAAATCCACAAGGAGAGTCCGACTCCAATTGTGTCGGTTGCGATGCCTGACCTTCCCAACACTGGACGTGAAGAGCATGCGCCTTCCACCATTTGCACGCCCCCTGCAAGTGATGGAAGGAGCACCCGCAGTCCAGTTCCTGATAGTCAGATTGAAGATGTCAGTGTTGAAGTACACCAGGATGAGGAGGATATGGGTGTTGCTGGCGCTGGGGAGGAAATTGACCAGGAGGATTCTGATGGTGAGGTGGTTTGTTTAAGTCAGGCACCCGGGGAGACACCTGTTGTCCGTGGTAGGAATATGGCCGTTGACATGCCTGGTGAAAATACCAAAAAAATCAGCTCTTCGGTGTGGAAGTATTTCACCAGAAATGCGGACAACAGGTGTCAAGCCGTGTGTTCCCTTTGTCAAGCTGTAATAAGTAGGGGTAAGGACGTTAACCACCTCGGAACATCCTCCCTTATACGTCACCTGCAGCGCATTCATAATAAGTCAGTGACAAGTTCAAAAACTTGGGCCGACAGCGGAAGCAGTCCACTGACCAGTAAATCCCTTCCTCTTGTAACCAAGCTCACGCAAACCACCCCACCAACTCCCTCAGTGTCAATTTCCTCCTTCCCCAGGAATGCCAATAGTCCTGCAGGCCATGTCACTGGCAATTCTGACGAGTCCTCTCCTGCCTGGGATTCCTCCGATGCATCCTTGCGTGTAACGCCTACTGCTGCTGGCGCTGCTGTTGTTGCTGCTGGGAGTCGATGGTCATCCCAGAGGGGAAGTCGTAAGACCACTTTTACTACTTCCACCAAGCAATTGACTGTCCAACAGTCCTTTGCGAGGAAGATGAAATATCACAGCAGTCATCCTACTGCAAAGCGGATAACTGAGGCCTTGACATCCTGGGTGGTGAGAAACGTGGTTCCGGTATCCATCATTACTGCAGAGCCAACTAGAGACTTGTTGGAGGTACTGTGTCCCCGGTACCAAATACCATCTAGGTTCCATTTCTCTAGGCAGGCGATACCGAAAATGTACACAGACCTCAGAAAAAGAGTCACCAGTGTCCTAAAAAATGCAGCTGTACCCAATGTCCACTTAACCACGGACATGTGGACAAGTGGAGCAGGGCAGGGTCAGGACTATATGACTGTGACAGCCCACTGGGTAGATGTATGGACTCCCGCCGCAAGAACAGCAGCGGCGGCACCAGTAGCAGCATCTCGCAAACGCCAACTCTTTCCTAGGCAGGCTACGCTTTGTATCACCGGTTTCCAGAATACGCACACAGCTGAAAACCTCTTACGGCAACTGAGGAAGATCATCGCGGAATGGCTTACCCCAATTGGACTCTCCTGTGGATTTGTGGCATCGGACAATGCCAGCAATATTGTGTGTGCATTAAATCTGGGCCAATTCCAGCACGTCCCATGTTTTGCACATACCTTGAATTTGGTGGTGCAGAATTTTTTAAAAAACGACAGGGGCGTGCAAGAGATGCTGTCGGTGGCCAGAAGAATTGCGGGACACTTTCGGCGTACAGGCACCACGTACAGAAAACTGGAGCACCACCAAAAACTACTGAACCTGCCCTGCCATCATCTGAAGCAAGAAGTGGTAACGAGGTGGAATTCAACCCTGTATATGCTTCAGAGGTTGGAGGAGCAGCAAAAGGCCATTCAAGCCTATACAATTGAGCACGATATAGGAGGTGGGATGCACCTGTCTCAAGCGCAGTGGAGAATGATTTCAACGTTGTGCAAGGTTCTGATGCCCTTTGAACTTGCCACACGTGAAGTCAGTTCAGACACTGCCAGCCTGAGTCAGGTCATTCCCCTCATCAGGCTTTTGCTGAAGAAGCTGGAGACATTGAAGGAGGAGCTAACACGGAGCGATTCCGCTAGGCATGTGGGACTTGTGGATGGAGCCCTTAATTCGCTTAACAAGGATTCACGGGTGGTCAATCTGTTGAAATCAGAGCACTACATTTTGGCCACCGTGCTCGATCCTAGATTTAAAGCCTACCTTGGATCTCTCTTTCCGGCAGACACAAGTCTGCTGGGGTTCAAACACCTGCTGGTGAGTAAATTGTCAAGTCAAGCGGAACGCGACCTGTCAACAACATCTCCTCCTTCACATTCTCCCGCAACTGGGGGTGCGAGGAAAAGGCTCAGAATTCCGAGCCCACCCGCTGGCGGTGATGCAGGGCAGTCTGGAGCGACTGCTGATGCTGACATCTGGTCCGGACTGAAGGACCTGACAACGATTACGGACATGTCGTCTACTGTCACTGCATATGATTCTCTCACCATTGAAAGAATGGTGGAGGATTATATGAGTGACCGCATCCAAGTAGGCACGTCACACAGTCCGTACTTATACTGGCAGGAAAAAGAGGCAATTTGGAGGCCCTTGCACAAACTGGCTTTATTCTACCTAAGTTGCCCTCCCACAAGTGTGTACTCCGAAAGAGTGTTTAGTGCCGCCGCTCACCTTGTCAGCAATCGGCGTACGAGGTTACATCCAGAAAATGTGGAGAAGATGATGTTCATTAAAATTAATTATAACCAATTCCTCCGTGGAGACATTGACCAGCAGCAATTGCCTCCACAAAGTACACAGGGAGCTGAGATGGTGGATTCCAGTGGGGACGAATTGATAATCTGTGAGGAGGGGGATGTACACGGTGATATATCGGAGGATGATGATGAGGTGGACATCTTGCCTCTGTAGAGCCAGTTTGTGCAAGGAGAGATTAATTGCTTCTTTTTTGGTGGGGGTCCAAACCAACCCGTCATATCAGTCACAGTCGTGTGGCAGACCCTGTCACTGAAATGATGGGTTGGTTAAAGTGTGCATGTCCTGTTTATACAACATAAGGGTGGGTGGGAGGGCCCAAGGACAATTCCATCTTGCACCTCTTTTTTCTTTTCTTTTTCTTTGCGTCATGTGCTGTTTGGGGAGGGTTTTTTGGAAGGGACATCCTGCGTGACACTGCAGTGCCACTCCTAGATGGGCCCGGTGTTTGTGTCGGCCACTAGGGTCGCTTATCTTACTCACACAGTCAGCTACCTCATTGCGCCTCTTTTTTTCTTTGCGTCATGTGCTGTTTGGGGAGGGTTTTTTGGAAGGGACATCCTGCGTGACACTGCAGTGCCACTTCTAGATGGGCCCGGTGTTTGTGTCGGCCACTAGGGTCGCTTATCTTACTCACACAGTCAGCTACCTCATTGCGCCTCTTTTTTTCTTTGCGTCATGTGCTGTTTGGGGAGGGTTTTTTGGAAGGGACATCCTGCGTGACACTGCAGTGCCACTCCTAGATGGGCCCGGTGTTTGTGTCGGCCACTAGGGTCGCTTATCTTACTCACACAGCTACCTCATTGCGCCTCTTTTTTTCTTTGCGTCATGTGCTGTTTGGGGAGGGTTTTTTGGAAGGGACATCCTGCGTGACACTGCAGTGCCACTCCTAGATGGGCCCGGTGTTTGTGTCGGCCACTAGGGTCGCTAATCTTACTCACACAGCTACCTCATTGCGCCTCTTTTTTTCTTTGCGTCATGTGCTGTTTGGGGAGGGTTTTTTGGAAGGGCCATCCTGCGTGACACTGCAGTGCCACTCCTAGATGGGCCCGGTGTTTGTGTCGGCCACTAGGGTCGCTTATCTTACTCACACAGCGACCTCGGTGCAAATTTTAGGACTAAAAATAATATTGTGAGGTGTGAGGTATTCAGAATAGACTGAAAATGAGTGGAAATTATGGTTTTTGAGGTTAATAATACTTTGGGATCAAAATGACCGCCAAATTCTATGATTTAAGCTGTTTTTTAGGTTTTTTGGAAAAAAACACCCGAATCCAAAACACACCCGAATCCGCCAAAAAAAATTCGGTGAGGTTTTGCCAAAACGCGGTCGAACCCAAAACACGGCCGCGGTACCGAACCCAAAACCAAAACACAAAACCCGAAAAATTTCCGGCGCTCATCTCTAGTGTCTACATTCACACAATTCATTTATGTTTCATATACACCTTATAAACACAGCCTGAAGGTCATTTAACACAATATTTTTAATAACTTTGTGTATTAAACAAAGTTTGTGTACATTGAGTCATCAAAAAACAAAGGTTTCACTATCTCACTCTCACTCAAAAAAGTTCGTATTTCGGAATATTCCGTATTTCGGAATATTTGGATATGGGATACTCAACCTGTATAAGAAAAATAAATATTACATTGAAAACACCACTTCCAAATTAGTATAAAATGAAAAACAAAATGAAGGCAAACTTCCAATTACAGCTCATTTTAATATCTTTCTTGCGTCAAAATTTTTTATTTTTATATTTCAGTACACAGACCAATATACCACTGCAGCATACGTTCAAGATACCAGCTGTTGGGATCCTGGGAGCCTAAATACTGATGCCGGAATGCTGACACCCATTAGAACACTGACGCTGGAATTCTGAACAGGTCAGGATCCAGACAGCCACAATATCCAAAAAGCAGTGCCTTAACAAGACATTTTAGCACCGTGTGCAAGAAACAGCATTGGCATCCCCCCCGTGACGGGGCACAGACGGCGCCATCAGCGTGGGGACAGGCGACGCTGTCAGTGTGACACCGGCGGCGCCGCCAGCGGGAGACGGGCAGCGCTGCTGCTGGCAGTGAGTCTGAGCACTACGGAGTCTGGAGGTAGTGGGCGTGCGGGAGTGCTGCCAGATGGTGTGCCCTCAGTGCATTTGTGCTGTGGACAAGACACCATCGGCACACACCTAGTTACGGCCCTGCCAAAAGGGTAAGTATAGCAGGGAGAGTTTGGTTGCGGGATGGGGGGGGGGGGGTTAGGTTTAGGCGCCACTCAGGATCTTGACCATCAGGATGCCAGCTTCAGTAATGTGACCGCCAGAATCCCGTCTGACTGTATACCAATCCCACCACTGCCACTAGATATGCATTGGAACATACAGGGTCTGAGTTACATAAATTGAGCCTTTAAGCTCAACCTATAGACCACTGACACCTTGAGAAATTAACATTTTGTACAGTAGGCCCATCCCCCGCATAGTCTGGGCATGCCTGCGTTGCCCAGACCACACCTCCTAAACGGCGGCCAAACGTTGCCAAGACCACGCCCCCCTAAACGGCGGCGCCAGCGCATGCGCAGGTCAGACCTGATCGGTTGCTGTGCAAAAACGCACATCACCGATCGGGTCTGAATTAGGCCCAAACACACACTGCATAGAATATAAGAGAACACAACTGTTTTATGGACACA